>NC_045956.1:72191573-72496573 GCF_010909765.2 Amblyraja radiata
TGGGTGACTGTGCTGCCATTGGTTTTTCTGATCTACACTCTCTGACCCCCTGAGGGAAGTGCAACATCTGAAGTTTTACACCTCAGAAAACAAGCTGATAAATTCTCTGCAGTGCTATTACAATTTGAGTCCTTTCATTCCTTTTCTAACTTTGTGTGTAGGAAGGAACAGATGCTAGTTTGCATTGAAGATTGACACAAAATTCTGGAGTAACTCAGCAGATCAGGCAGCATCTCCAGAGAAAAGGAATAGGTTTCGGGTCGAGATCCTTCTTCAGACTGAGGGTCAGAGGAGAGGGAATCTAGAGAACTAGAGATGTCTATCCTTTTCTAACTGTTGATTTGATCTAAAATGCCTAGAAAATTGGTCCAATTGTATCTGTTTCAGCATAAAATGTAAGTTAAAAGCAAAATTTGCTGTTTTTTAAAGTATTTGCATAGACACAAAATGCTGGAGTAACTCAGCAGGACAGGCAGCATCTCTGGAGAGAAGGAATGTGTGACGTTTTGGGTCGAGACTCTTCTTCAGACAGATTTCAGGACAGGCTGCCTGTTCTGCTGAGTTACTCCAGCATTTTGTGTCTATCTTTGGTGTAAACCAGCATCTGCAGTTCCTTCCTACACACCTCTGATGAATGTCACCCTCATCGGGACATTGGACTGGGTACATCCCACTGTGGTTTACCCTGATGTAAATTTCATTTGGCCGTCGCCTATCCCACTTGTGATATCAACATCACAGTGCAGGTCTTGCTTCAGTTTTTTTGTGACCGACATTGGACCAATAGATTGTGATCCACACCTTCCATACTGTGCTCAGAACAATTGCGCACATCATGCTGAAAACTGATGCAGAAAATAGTCTGAGATTTAAAGTGATGTCACCAGGATATTGCTGCTGAATTTTACCTATCATCCACAGTTTCCTCTGAGAATGTTATTGCACTTAAAAAGTCCATCAGCTTGTGGTACTGTGCAATGTGACCTAAGCTTCTGATCAATCTCTGGCCTTATTACTGCTAATGACAATCTCTTGGAGGTACACAAAAATGCTGGAGAAACTCAGCGGGTGCAGCAGCATCTATGGAGCGAAGGAAATAAGCAACGTTTTGGGCCGAAACCCTTCTTCCTGCCTGATTGTGGGATTTACCCTCTGGCCTAATTGTAGCTTTAAAATGCGCTGGTGAAAATGCCTTTGACTTCAACACATTTCCTGGAGTTAGTACAGGAATGCTATTGCCACGATTAGCCCAACAAAAAAAGTGGCCATGAAGCCTGGTGGTTGTATATTAATGTCGTTTGGAGGGTTTAAGCCACAATTATATAAGGATTAAACCACAATTAAAAAGGTTTTCTTAAGTTAAGGAATATTTTTGTTTGTTCTCAAATTTGATATTAGTGTTAAATAAAGTATAAGCAAAAGTTTTCCAAGGTAAATCTCAATCTGATTTGTATCCCAGGCATCTCTGGGCTGGGAGAACTTGAAACTCAAATGCTTCTCCAGAAATAAGGCCAAGCCTATTTTAGCTTGTGTGTCTTTATGAAATCTCATTTCAAGGAAGGATGAATAAAAAAATCGCATACTCGAGCAACTCATTAAAACTACATGTGTAATAGAATTGGTACGTGGAGCTACCTTGTGTTTGATAATTGGTAAAGCTTTGATTACGTAGGGTCAACGCCAAAGTTGATTTACCGATGTCCAAGAGTTGATTTTGTCCAAGTTGGAAAATACAGATTATCACTGAATAGAGTAACTATACCTCCACTGTATTGTAATGAATGGCGTTAATGATTGCCAGTTAACATGAACATGAATGGTACAGAATCAGGTGGTCCCACGTTCAATAGTTTGTGTCAATGACCTTGCAATATCAGTTGATGTTACATTATTCAATCAATATTGCTGCACTGGTACCAATAAAAGCGATTGCTTGTTAATTTCTTAAGCAACACTCTTAAGTGGCCTCCTACGGTGAAACTGGTAGCCGGTGTTCTTGAGAGAAAATAAGTGTCTGATAATTCCATATAAACAGGTTTTTTCAAGAATGGTTCTCCTTTGAATTCAATAACATTTATGGGAGCTTGTTCAAATATACGATATTTGTAAGCAGGGCAGTCATAACAGAGGAGGGCCCATAGTCAACGACCAGTAATGCCTGGGCAGGTCAATAAGCAACTTCTGCACATCTGCCCATGTCTAGGTTCAACTGGCAAATAGGATTGGAATCCTCCCCAAAGAGTGAAGGTACCAGTGGCCTGCAATTGCTTTCAACATTGGCAGAAGTATTGCCACCTGAGTACTACTCTTGAGCTACCTAGCCATACAAGGTTTATCTTTCTGTCCAAAGCACTCAAACAAGTAATTCATATTAACTTACCACCCAAACTTTATTGTCTATTACTGAAACATATATTTCAAAATCTGCTTTTGTTGAAACTAATGGGATTGATTTTCATCTTACTGCCAAGATACAAGGCTGAATCTCCTCAAGGGAAGCTCGGAGTTAAAGTCTTTAGAAGAGGCTTGCGTTTGCACGAAGATGGGCTGCAGTGCATTAGGTTCCCCTGAAATCAACACAACTAAGTTTGTGAAAGTGAGTATGGCAATTAAATTTTTGTCCGAATTTAGTGCTGGAGAATAGAGACAAGCATGTCTGACTTGTTTACATTACCAACCTGACCAGAGCTTTTTCCCCAAAGTGTTCTCCTCTCTGCAGGACTTTGATCGTTTTTGGTTCCAGATGGAGCTCAGTGCTCTGAGTGACTTTAACCTAAAACCAAAATGAATGGTGATAAAGTTTAGTAAATTTAGCAAACAGTATTCACCAAATTTTAATTAACATTTCAAATATGTAATTTTAAATGGTGGCATGTAGGTGAGGGGATACAAATAAAACAAAGTGAGACAACAAACATCTCTAACCTGCCCATTTAAACAGGGACATGTCAGTGGACAGAAATCTTCACTGTAGACATTAGGCTTTAGACTTTAGAGATATAGCGCGGAAACAGGCCCTTAGGCCCACCAAGTCCGCGCAAATCAGCAATCGCCCCGTATACTAGCACTATCCTATCCTAAACTCTAGGGATAATTTACAATTTCCCCGACTTACAAACCTTCACTGTGACAGAACACCCATGATCAACAGGTTTTGGTAAAAGTGGCCACTTTAAAGACAGATGTGAAGTCACTATGTGATGGAAGAATAATTTTGATCTCTCTGTTAGGATACATACATTTCACGAAGGTCTATAATTTAACTACACTGCAAGATATTTAAGAAAACTTAAGGAATGGAAGTTTGTATCAAAAACAGCAGCTGCAGACTTATGCTGCACCTCCTTTAAGTACTGTCACACGAAGTCCATCCATTAGCACTTACAGAATGAGGTGATTAGCAGTTCTCAGGTGGCCTTACATAATGCCGTGTGGTAACAGTTACCAGTGTAGCCTCAAAATAAGTGATCCACCCATTGGAATCAATTTAAGGCCCAAGAGGGAATTTATTACCTCGATTGGTTTCATGTCGGGGACCCCAATGCCTAAGCTTTGGAAACTGGAAATTGTATTTCGCAACTGCTCTGGCAGGTAAGTGAATTTTACTTTCAGCGGGCCGCTGCGACAGCGGTCCCAAAGTAGCTGATGGAGGTTTAGCGGCTGTCGCCATTGGATCTCCGTACGGGAGCAGGTGGCCGATTTATCGGAGGCCGCCGTGGAAGCTCCAGAGGAACTCGGTTTCATTATTGTTGGCCAGATTTTAGCCATCATGGAACTCCATTAAGAGTTGGGGCTGCCGGTACGGCTTGGGAGCTCGCTGCCAAAAATAGCAGCAGACGGTGTATTAATATAGCGGCTACTTTTCGTGTCACTGCTAAGTTTACAGTGTTAGCTGCGGCCAGGGCAGTGGTCGGCTGCCATAGTGCCTATATAAATTATTTAACATAGAAATGCTGCTGAGGCAGCATACGCTGGTTCAGCATTATAGTCTGCCAATAGCGCCTAAATTTTTTTAAATAGAAATGCTGCTGAACAGTCTGCCATAGTGTCTATAAATTTAACATAGAAATGCTGCTGAGGCAGCATATGCTGGTATCAGCATATAGTGATATATTACATAAATTAAATGATTAAGGTAGTTAAAAATGGGCAGTTGCTGTTCAGTCACGTTTGTGACTATCGCAGCAGATAGGACATTTATGATCAAAAAATATATTTAAAAATTTGACTTGCTTTTGACACATTATGATACTCCACTGGAATGGGTGGCTGTTCGGAGGAACTCCACTGAGGCGCCAGAAAAGAGCTCCTGGCTTGGGAAGCCTTTTTTCAGCTGTGTCAGACACCTGCGGAGCTATACCTAGTGCATGGTTGCAGTATTTCTCCCACTCTCCCACTCTGTCTAGCGGAATATCGGGAAGAAGTGACTCTGATTATAATACCGGCTCATCTGAGTCATATGGGGGCCAGAGGCGCTGTTACGAATGCATGTCAGGCAGCAGCTCCTGGTTCAGGGTTACAATATTCCTCCCACTCAGATGAAAGGAGTGGTGGAGATGGTGCCAAAGGATATGCACATATGCCGGAGGCAGCACCTGGTTCAGGGTTCCAAAATTCCTCCCACTCGGATGAAAGGAGTGGTGGAGATGGTGCCAAAGTATATGCACACATGCCTGAGGCAGCTCCTGGTTCAGGGTTGCAAAATTCCTCCCACTCGGATGAAGAAGTGATGGAGATGATGCCAAATATTATGCTCCGTATTACGGAAGCATGCACAGGCAGTTCAAGTCATATGCCTGTAGCTACCCCTGGTTCAGGGTTGGAATATTCCTCCCACTCGAAAGACTATCGGAGATGGTGTCACAAAATATGCTCTGTTACGGAAGCATGCACAGGCAGTCTGAGGCATATGCATGTGGCAACGCCTGGTTCGGGGTGCACTATTTCTCCCACTCTATGAGAGTGTCAGAGATCAGTATGGAACTGACTCTGAACATGACTCTGAACATGACTATGTGCCCTAATCCCATGCTTGAATGCATGATGTGTGAGAATCGCATAAGGAAGAGCTGCCTGCTCTTGCCTCTAAATTTGCTGTTCCCTCGGGGACTGACAAGCCATTACACGAGGAGTTGGCCAGCGGCAGCAGCTATCTAACAGAAATGACAAGCATGACAGACAGGGTCTGCAAATGGAACCTCGCTGAAGCTCCAACAAGCAAATCGACCCGGAGTCAGAGACGCTGGTAAGTAAGGTCTCGTTATTAACCTCCGTAAACTCCGAAATGGAGCAGTCTGTCGCCCAGGTTTGGGTTTACTGGCAGCATGGCTGTCTTGTGGAACTGGCTGGCCATATGGGTCATATTGACCAGGGAAGCACTGCCTCATCATCTGTGATTGAGGTTATCAGACTGCTCAGTAGAATGAAGTAGTTGAAGTCTTCCTCAACACATGGTTTATTTCTCCTCAGTTAGTAGAGTTGCTGGTTCATTTGAATCATCATTGCCATCCTCTCTGGGATAGGTAGTTACCAGCAGGAAGCTGGTCTGACATATAATATAATTTATATCTGACCTGCAGGTTCGTTGTGAATCAACAATGTATTTATAGGGAGAATGTGGTTTCAGCTCTAGTCATTAGGTTCTGATTATATGTTATCAGCGAAATGTATGAATAACTAGATAATGCATCTTCCGCGGCAAGAGAAGCCAAAACATTTTCCGTCCGTATGGTCAATAGAGGAACAGGGGTTCCGAGTGCAATCAGTGACAGGTCTGGCCAAGGACTAGAGGGGTATATTTCTGATACTTCTCAAGATTACAGAAACATGGTGCAGGCCGAATCAAGTTAGCATTTGGTTAATCTGATCATGGGTTTACTTACCCAGTTTAAGATGGATGATTGGCTTTCAGCAATTTATCTGATTCAGAGAATCGATCTTGTAGTTGCATACTCTGCCATATCTATACACATGAGGCACAGATTCTGCTGTTTTGATAACAAAGCTAGTGGTGAAAGCCTATGCTGCCCTACTCAGATTAAAGGGCATTGTGTCATCGAGTTTTAGGTAATATGCAAAATTTGCAGTTGATAAAACGTATGGGTTATCAGTAGATACCTTTTGTGATATAAAAAATGAGGCAACATGAAATTTAACAGTGCCATTTTGCCTATTCATTCACGCCATGGTAAGGTGGCAGAAGCAACTCTTATTTACTCCGTCACAAGTGACGGCTGGGGCAGCCTGTCTTCTCGGGCAGCTAGCTCTGCACGAGTGTATGAGAAGCTTGTGAACAACATATGTGAGTTATTTTTAAATGGAAGTAACAGAGGTTTGTGTGGCTTTCAGTTTGAGCCTAGAGAAGTGTTTATGTGATAGCACAATTGATATTGCTTGTGCTACTTTGTCATTCTCTATAGTACCATAAGTGGGACAATAAATGATTGGTTATTCACCCGCTGTTCACTAATGTTATGCAGGGGGTCTTTTATTTGACCACTCAAATAGCCTACACTCATTGTAGTGTGCGATGTATATCAGTAAATTATTATGCAAATATTCTTCTACTATTTTTCTTATGGGAGTAGTATTTTTAAGATGATTATGCTTTCAGCAACTGATCTCAGCACAAAGAACACAGCCTTTACTCAATCTCTGGCTTGGTCTCTACGTCATAACTGACATTAGGGTAGCTTGTTATGGGAATGATCTCATAAGCAAAATGAGCAGAATTGCGTACATTTGAGGTTGGCAGCATACCCACCAGAGCAGAGATTGGGGATGTCATTAGGTATACAAGTGCCTATGAGATGAAAGATAGTTTCCTTTTTGTTATTCAATAGTCTCAAGATATTGCTGATGACTCATTAGCAGCCAATAGAATGGATTTTCCCTTTCATCTTACAGCAAGAGGCTTACATAGTGCGTGTTAATAAATTATAAAATTTGGTTGAATATGTCTGGATATATGCAGATAGAATTCTGCACAGTGTTGCATGAGTTATTGTCTAACTCAACAGTCTATTGGGACTATGGTCCGGTTAAGAACGATGGCCATGTATGCAAGTTAGCATCATGATATTAATAACCCATGGTTTTTCTACAATTAATGGTTTATCTGTTTAAGTGTTTCACACACAGATTGGGTTACTGCATGAAACCACAGAGCTTTGAAGTCTTCACGTAGTCACTCACGTGACTTCGAAATAAAATAGAAAGATTAAACGAGAACTTACCGTTTGAAGTTTGATCTTTATTTTATGAGAAGTTGAAGTGAGGGATTACGTGCCCTCCACTCCCAACCCAACTTCTCATAAAGATCATTCGATAGTTCTAAGCTCATTAAACTTCCTATAGCTTAGGCAGCAACTATTTTGTGGTTTCATACAGCTGCTCTAAAGTTTGACATGCGGACTGGCGGGGTCTTCACATAATCCTTCACTTCAACCTCATAAAATGAAGATCAAATTTCAAGCGGTAAGTTCTCGTTTCATCTTTCTATTATTCACTCTATGCAAATTCTCCTCTTTTGAATTATTTGAAATTTCAAGTGAGAGGGTAACTTTTTTACATAGAATGTGTTGACAGGGGTATTGGTGGAGGCAGGTACGATAATGGTGGTTAAGAGCTTTTAGATGGGGACATCGATATGCAGAGAATGTAGGGACATGGTTCATGTGCAGGCAAATGTTTATCTTGGCATCATGTTTGGCACCGACATGTGGACCAAGGGGTTCGTACCTATGCTGTGCTTTTCTATGTTCTATGTTCTAAGTGCTTGAAATAGAAAGTTATTCCACTAAACTTTTGTAGGATAGAGATTCTCATAATAATTCTTGATGATAATGTTGCAAATAAGCTTGCTTAATATAATATTACCCCGCCCAAAACTATCATTGGAGAAATAGGTGTTACAAGCTTATATTTAGTTGCTATGCCCATATGCCAATAAAAATACTCAGTGATGTTGGCAATAATATTTTGTTACACCTTGTCATATATACATTATAGACTAGAAATCCTACAATATGTTTGTTGAGTGGTTTCCAATAAACAACCCATGGCACATTACATATAAAATGCAGAGCAGACCAATAAAACAATTGCAAACCAATACCTCTGCGATTTCACACCGAGGCAAAAATTAACTTTGCACAGGGGGCATTTACTTACCCCAGGTGGTGTAATGGAATGGATAGAACCACTAGAAAGTATCCTGACAGGTTACATCGTGGACTAGTATGGCCTCCCACGAGGCCGCAGAGAAGCCGGGTGGCAAAGCCTGCCTGGGTCAGTAGAGCTTTGCGGCCGACAAGGCTCGCGGGTCGACGGAGCCTCGCGGGGCAGTGGGTCCTTGCATCCAACGGAGACTCGCAGTGGCGGCGGCGGAGCCTTGCAGATCGGTGGAGCATTGGCAGGGGTGGAGCCTCGGCGGGGGTGGAGCCTTGTGGGTCGGTAGGGCGTCGCTGGTTGGTAGAGCCTGGCGGGTCTACCCGCGGTTGGCTGTGTGGCGGTCGATGAGGGCACAGGGGAACTGCCGTGAGGGAGGGAGGGGGAAGAACAAAGGAGGAGCCAGCATGGGGTACTTTGTAACTTTGTCAGCGGCGTTTATGTAGGTATGTTGCAAAGCCTACCTGAAGCGTCTTTGAAAATCTGTCGCTGCGGGTGTGCGCGATTTTGGCGCCGTTTAGAGGGGGCGGGTTTAAAACGCGATTTTCTCTAGGCTGTTCAAAACGAAGATGTTCAGCCTAGTTAATTATTAACGAAAAATCGCTGGAAGACCCCGTCGCAAAAGCTATTATTAGTTTTAAAGGCCTCGTAAAATAGTTATAGTAGTTTAAAAATCAATCTCTAAACCCGCGACCGCCAGCAACCGCAGGGTCTCATAAAGCAAACCACAGAAGGTAAGTTGTATATTTTTACATTAAAAAGGGCTTCTAAAGATCCCTTTATACAAAGTTTAATATTGCGAGTAGCTAATTTTGGCCCCATTATATCCCGCAGTATTTTTCTGGGCATTTGAGGGCACAAATCTACCGCAATGTGAACGTTCTAAACCAGCGCGTTCACAGGATCCCACTAGAAAGCTGATTTAAATGGGCATTTATTTACAGCAATTAAACACTAAATTCCTTCCATTTGGTCTATAAATTAATGTAAATGAGATTTAAAAATCATGTTTTATTGTGAATTATTTGTGAATATTATTTGGACATTTAGGCTATTTAAAAATGTTAATCATTTATTAAGAAATGGATAGATGTTTAGATCTAGTAATTGAAGTCTGAAATTAGCTACAATTAGGTAACTAACTAATTATATGCTTTAATTTCAGGTCATCCAAGTAAGATTATTTTATATTTGTTTCAGAATGCTTCAATCTATGATAACTGAAAATTTCATTCAGTTCTCTTAATTTTTAAGAAAGTTATGGGCTTTTGACTGTTCACGGTCACAGATTTTTTGTTATGTCCATAGAAAATCAATAGGGAACAAGATGCTCATTTCCCAGTATGAAAATGGCCATAACTTTTTAAATACTTGAGATATGAAAGTGAATTAGGTGTCAAATTAAACTTATTTTTATGCTTTATCTGATGGGATAAATTGCAGACTTGATTTTTAAAATCTCAAAATTTTGTAACATTGCTAGTTTATGTGCATACCTTGGGTATGCAGGCAAAGAATTTCACTGTGCCTTGTCACATGCGACAATAAAGTATTCCATTCTATTCCATTCCCATCCCACAGGAACACAGAAGGCTGCGGAGAGTGGTGGACTCAGCCCAGTCCATCACAGGCACTGGTCTCCCATTGAAAGCTTTTACACTCAAGAAGGGGGCATATGTCATCAAGAAACCACACCATCCATGCCAAATCCTCTTCACACTGTTACCATCAGAGAGGAGGTGCAGGAGCCTGAAGACCCACATCTTTTAGGTATGTTATGAGTAAAGTGATAAATATAATGTGCTTTTGGGTGTTCGTCTGTCTATGTGCCTGTGATGCTACAGCAAGCAAGATATTTTCATTGCACCTGTATCTCACTGTACTTGTGCATATGACAATAAACTCAACTTGACTGTGCATGTCTAACAGCAGATGGAACATTGTTCTGAGTACCCATGTCAAAATGGAACCGAGGAGGAAATATATCAACTTACTTTAAGAACCACACGTTTTAAAGAACTCTTTTCTGCTGGGTACCTCAGCAGGGGATTGTGTAGACTCAGGCCCTTTAAGTACTGCAGAAGCAGATCTTTACTCCCCGTCTCAGATGTGCTCCTGCAACCATCGCCCGTACTGAACAGCACAGTCATGTTACAAAATAATTTAGAAGCAAGGAATTGCAGATGCTGGGTTACAAAAAACAACAGAAAGTGCTGGAGTAACTCAACGGGTCAAGCAGCATCTCTGGAGAGCATGGATAAGTAATGTTTTGGGTCGGCACCCTTCTTCAGAATGAGTGTAGAGGGGAAAGAAAGCTGGAAGAGAAGAAGAGCAGGACAAAGCCTGGCAGGTACAAGGTTGAACGTGTAGGAAGGACCTGCAGATGCTAGTTTAAACCAAAGATAGATACAAAACGCTGGAGTAACTCAGCGGGACAGGCAGCATCTCTGGAGAGAGAAGGAATGGGTGACACTTTGGGTTCAGACCCTTCTTCAGACTTACAGGTGAGGGGCAGGGGGGGGGGTTGATGGGCAGATGGTTGGACAAAGGTCAGAGTTGAAAGGACAGAAGGTGTACAAAAGGATTGAAGAGTTGCGAATTGTGTAGATAGTGGAAGGAATGTAGGTGAAATGGAAGGAGAGGGGTGAAATAGGTGAGAGTCTAGGTGGGATACATGGGAGAGATGCGGTAGAAGAAGGGGGATATATGGGGGAGGAAAGGAGGATTTTGTAGTTACCTAATATTGGCGAACTCAATGTTCATACCATTGGGTTGTAAGCTACCGAAGCGGAATATGAGGTACTGTTTCTCCAGTTTGTGTGTGGCCTTACTCTGGCAATGGAGGAAGCTCAGGACAGAAAGATCAGTGTGGGAATGGGAAGAGGAATTAAAATGGTTAACTACCAAGAGATCCAGCAGGCCTTGATGGACTGAGTGCAAATGTTCATTGAAACAGTCGGCGAATCTACGCATGGTCTCACTGATATACAGGAGGCCACAATGGAGACACGGGATGCAATAGTTGAGGTTAGATGAGGTGCACGTGAACCTGGAAGGACTGGGTCCCTGGATGTAAGTGAAGGAGGAGGTATAGGGACAGGTATAACATCTCCTGCTGTTGTTGGGGAAAGTACCTGGGGAAGAAAGGCTGGTTTTGGTGGGGAGAAATGAGTGAACAAAGGAATTGTAGAGGGAACGCTCTGCAGAAGTTCGAAAGGTGTGGAAATGGAAAGATGTGACTGGTGGTGGGATTCAATAGAATTTGCTGAAGCACTGCTCCTAAGCATAATGGAGTATGATCCTTTCAGTTCAATTAGCTCCTAAGGTGATCAGTGCAACTTCCAACTTCAGTAGGTTTATTAATGAGAAAAATTCTAAATGACTGCCTGTTGTGCATTGAAGCCAATGGAGAAAAAGATCAGATGAGCTAATATCGGCCACTTTACATTGACTGAGATTGAAAATTCTGATGCTTTCTAGTGTCCAGTGTTTAAAGATCAGTGTGCAAATATTTGCCAAAAGAAAGTATTTTAAATAGGCAATATGCATTTTATTATTGTTCGCATACAAACAATAGGTATGTGTTGCTGCCTACAAATGATTCGTTTTAGAGTCACAGCACACAACACCCAAGGACTAGTAAATTTGCAATCTGGGGTTTGCAATTCTGGCCAGTAAGATCTAGTTAGTTATGAATGTGCAATATGTATATCCTTTTCCCTTCCTGGTTTTAATGATTTTTTTTTCACTCATTGATTTTTTGAATCTCCTACCTATTTTTGAATCGCTTTGAGCCTGACCTGCTGTGCACCCAGAAGAGATGTAATCAAAGAATAATGCATTATCAGTTAACTATGTAGTCTGATTTATGGCACAGTTTGTGGAGAGCGAGTTTAATAGCATAGCAATAGGATATAATTTCCAATTAAGTACATTGAGTAGCATACGATACATTACCTTTCCCTTTGCCAAAATGAAAAAGGTACTTCCTTCCTCACCTTGCCGGATGATATAATCCCCTTTATCATAGTATTCCTGTAAAACACAAAAGTTTTATTAGAGACTCAAGATCTTACAGTGTTTACATTTGGATTGACCTCTACAGGACCAGAAGAACCTCAGACAAAACCAGTGGCCTGATCAGTGAGCACACACAACACTCACAACCCTTTTGCTACTGTGAGGGGTTCCTTGTGATGTCATTCCTCCACAGAGCTGGACTCTGCTGAACTTCAATTGTACTTCAGAAGCAGTAACTCCCAGATTTTAAAGATATAGAAAACCTGGGCGTTGTTATTTCCTGGTAGGAGACATATAACTTAGGGGCTGCAGTATATTTCCATATTTTGTTATATTAGTTTTATCAACATCTTCATCATTTTAAAATATCTCAACTTTCACTCTGGCTTTAAATGTACAATGTTAATAAATTAGTTTCCTAACATCGCTTTCCTTTGCTTTTCATTACAGGTGCACAACCTTTTATCCGGAGTTCCGGAAACCGAAAAGCTCCGAAAACCGGACATTTTTTTCCAGGATGTCGACTGCACACCAAAGCTCGCGTTTGGCGCCAAACTTGACCCGATAAGACCCACGGTCAACCCAGGTCTGTACTACTGTAGCGGCTGCCTCCTCCCCGGAGACCGGGGAGACACTTGAACATCTGTAAATCATTGCTTAAATGTTAGTCAGTTAGTTTGGAGGGCTTTTATGTGAGGAGGGGGGGGGGGGGGGGGGGGGTGAAGGAGGAAACTTTAATTCTTAGTCCCCTACCTGGTCGGAGAGGCGGGGAGCGGGCAATGCCTTACCGGGTCGCCGTGCAGTAAGCTCCGGAGCGCTGTGGCCGCCGACTCCCAACATCGCGGAGCTGGGGCTGCGGGCGTCCGGCCGCGGGCGGCGCCGGTTGTAGCTCCGACCCCGGCAACTCTACCCCTGGCTGCGCGGCACTCCAAACCCAGTGCGGCCCGCGGCCAGACGCCCGCAGCCCCAGCTCCGCGATGTTGTGTATCGGCGGCCACAGCGCTCCGGAGCTTACCGCACGGTGACCCGGTAAGGCATTGCCCGCTCCCCGCCTCTCCGACCAGGAAGGGGACTAAGAATTAAAGTTTCCCCCTTCACCCCCCCCACCACATAAAATCCCTCCAAACTAACTGACTAACATTTAAGCAATGATTTACAATGATTCCCCGGTCTCCGGGGAGGAGGCAGCCGCTCCAGACTTTTCAAGCCGCCCGCGCTACCTACCTAATCTACGCTAAAAATCTTCCATTCGGAAATCCGAAAAATTCCGAAATCCGAGAAGTGTCTGGTCCCAAGGCTTTCGGATAAAAGGTTGTGTACCTGTACTACAATTAGGCTCTGTCAATTTCTTCAATGTCTTCTAGTTGCCCAAATATTCTATGTAATTCCAAATTATTAATTTCCTTCCACCTTGGGATGGATCACCATTAAAGTAGATTCATATTTCTCCATGGCTCCTACGGCCTGCACTGAATTTTCTTGTGGAGCACATATATTGTCCATGATATTGGCAATTAATGGCCCAGAAGTTGATGGGAAAGTAATGTTCAGCTTAGTACTTACTCCAGCCATTGCATTCCAGGAGAAATATTGTTGATTTCATTGTTTGCTAAGGTCCCACGTGGCCCATTATCTAGCTGCAATGTTAACAGTTCATGCATTCAGCAATCTTACTGTGTACATCTTTTCCTAAATCAGAGGTGAAGGAGGAAGTCTAACAACATCCCTCTTTCCAGAAATATATTTTCCCAACATAAACCCAGCACTAATAACAATGTGATCGTTTCCTTCATATAAAAAGGAGCCATATACTTCCAAATTATCCTTCATGACTTTTGACCTGATATTAGAGGAGTTCTGGGCCTGAACATTTTTTTCCCGCCATTTTTCACCAATCCTCATCCCTTTCAAGCTTCAAACCTCTTGAAAAACTGATAAAAAATCATGGTGTTATTAAGGCGTCACAAAATACTGTAGATACTGGAACCTTGAATCAAAGTGTTGGAGAAACTCAGTGGGTCAGGCAGCATTTGTGGAGGGAAATAGTCAAACATTGTTTTTACTCAGGTTTATTGAGGGTTTTCTCTGAATCCCCCACAGAGGGTTGAAAAAGACAAAGATCCCTTCATCAACCTCAAGCTGAAATGAAATTGGAACCATATTGAAATGCAATTTTTGTTCACCCAAGTGGATGAGAAAGTAAGAACAAGTTATTAGAAAGTAAGAAAAAGTAAGCATGCAGATACAGCAGGCTGTGAAGAAAGCAAATGGCATGTCGGCCTTTGTAGTGAGATGATTTTAGTATAAGAGCAAGGAGGTCCAATTGCAATTGTATAGAGCCCTGGTGTGACCACACCTGGAGTATTATGTGCAGTTTTTGTGTCCCAATTTGAGGAAAGACATTCTTGCAATTGAGAGAGTGCAGCGTAGGTTCACCAGGATAATTCCCGGGATGGCGGCACTGACATATGATGAAAGAATGGATCGACTGGGCTTATATTCACTAGCATTTAGAAGGATGAGAGAGAATCTTATAGAAACATATATAATTCTTAAGGGATTGGACAGGGTAGATGCAGGAAAAATGTTCCCCATGTTGGGGGAGTCCAGAACCAGGGGTCACAGTTTAAGAATAAGGGGTAGGCCATTTAGGACTGAGACGAGGAAAAACTTATTCACCCAGAGAGTTGTAAATCTGTGGAATTCTCTGCCACAGAAGGCAGTGGAGGCCAATTTACTGGATGTATTCAAGAGAGAGTTAGATATAGCACTTAGGGCTAACGGAATCAAGAGATATGCGGAGAAAGCAGGAACGGGGAATTGATTTTGGATGATCATGTTGAATGGTGCTGGCTCGAAGAGCCGAATGGCCTTCTCCTGCATCTATTTTCTATGTTTCTATGTTTATCGCTCAGCCACAGTGACACAAGGTTTTGATAAAGCCAAAATCATGCAAGCTACTCAAGTATCTATGGTCCTGGCATGCTGATGTGCTTAGCCCAGGAAATTGGAATGGGAAGGAAGATAATTTTCTGGGTTTGGGGTTGATTTCTTTAACAGAACATTATTATCAGCATGTTAAAACATTTATCATGAAATTTCATATAAATCGATGCAGACTTCACAAAGTCTACATCAGCATGTGTTTGCCTTTTAACTGGAAAATCCAATATCATTAAAAGGAACTGAACAGTCTAAATTCATCCACCATTAGTACTTCCTAAATCACAATTAGATCAGTGTAGAACAGCTGCCACAATGCTGCTAAATTACTTCTAACTGACAATAAGGAAATGCATTTACAATAAAGTGTCAGTTAGGTCTAAAAGCAAAATTGAGTGGGTTTATACGATCAGACACCCATTATATCATGTCATCGATCACCATCAACTTATCACAATAAAAATAGCAGGAAATATTTATTTGTGCAATAAATCCACGAGAAACTTTTTTTTTGGACATGTTTCACATGGTCTAATCTTAGAAAATGCACCTATTTAAAAAAATCAAACCATTCCACTGAACAATCTTTCAAACTATGTGCAAATTACACAGTCTCCAATATCTTGCATAAAAGCATCAAATAAAGATTCTAAATTCCCATTTATTTCCTTTACAAAACAAAAACTTACCACCTCCAAACAGTCTACTATCTTCACAAGCTTATCTTCTGGTAAGTTCTTAAGCAAAGAAACACTAGAAAAATAGATAGGACATAAATTATTAATAAATATCCCTGTTTTCAATACATTTGTCAGGCAAATAATGCTGTATAAATTTTGATGTACTAATGATATTTTATTAAATCTCAATCTGTGTGTTAATATTCACAACCACTTTCTTTTCACAGAAAAGATAGTCTCCTTGAGAAGGTGACTGAGGAAAGTCCGTAAATGCATCTAGAAAACATTGCACAGTTAAAATTATCCCGCAGCAGTTTATTAAATGAATGGTTACAAAAATATTCAGGTGAATATAAAAAATGCACCTATTAAAGGAAAGATTACACTGAGTGAAATTACTGGGTGTTTCAAGTATTTCATAAATCATCATTCTAAGTTCAGATGCGGCCCCTGCGTTGAGATAGCAGCAACTTTACCATGTGACAAAATGACATAGTTGATCATAAGAATCTTGGTGAGCTATCAGGGACACTGCTGTATGTTTGATTTCTTCCATACCTTCTCCAGGCAACTGTTCCCCTTAAAACTCCCCCCTTCTGCTTCTGAAACCCAGACTGAGGACCAGAACAGGTCTCTAAAGTCTCCTTTACCAGATTTATTGCTCAACAAAAAACCCAAACCATATTATCTGTTCAGCATCAAACTGCACTTTGTGCGAATATGATATAGTATAACAGCAGCACTTTCATTGCTCATAAAGTGCTTTGGGACATCCTGAGGTCACAAAAGACACCACATTATTGTAATTTTTTCTTCTCTTTTTAAACCCTCACATGCTACATGAACAATCTTTCACAGGCAGTGCATACACTGACATTTACCTTCTGAGGAAGTATCTGTACTGCTCATGTCTGGCCTGAGCTGTTCCTCTCATAATATTCCGAAAGGCTTCTCGATCCAGAACCCAGGTTTTGACACAGGTTGCAGCTTCAAGGGGACAATCACAGCACGAGTAACCACACATGTAACCATAGTCAACACTCAATTGTTTATTTACTCTCATGTCTAACGATCTGTATGCTTGTGGATTTGTCAGCTGAGTCTGTGACCTAGTCCACATTAGATCTGGAAAGTTCCACCATTCATACCTGATCAACACTGAGGTGCCTGATCTTAGCTACTATCAGTTACTACATGGGGTCAAGGAAAGAGCGTTCACGTCGCGACCCTGTTTTCACCAATCTTTCCACCACCACGCACAAGAAGTGCAAGACAGACACCATTGTATGCAGATGCCGAGAAGTGTGTTCAGCTCTGGCTGAACAACTTCGAATGTGGACTTGAAGAAGAAGAAGTTACTACATGCAAAACACAAAGTATTAGATGAACTCAGTGGATCAGGCAGCATCTGGGGAGGGAATGGACAGGTGACATTTTGGGTCGGGACCCTTCTTCAGTCGGAGGAAATGACCCAACGCAAAACGCCACCTGTCCATTCCCTCCCCAGATGCTGCCTGACCCGCTGAGTTCCTCCAGTACTTTGTGTTTTGCTCCATATTCCAGCATCCGCTGTCTCTAGTGTCTCCATCGGATACAGCATTCTGGATTGGGAGCAAACAAAAATGATTGATATTGTGTTTCTAATCACCATCTAATGATTGTTTTTTTGGAAGTGTGCTTTGTGAACATCAGATGAGAAAGTACCCTGGTTCATAATGTCCCCGACGGTGAGAATAGTGAGCTGATTGACGTCATTATGGTTCGCAAGTGAAGGGAAACGTGAAGAGGAAACAAGAAAAGAAAATAAGTGAGGGGAAGGAAACAATTGGGGTGGTCATACTCCAGAACATGAAAGTAAAAACATCAAACAACGATGGTCAAAAAATAATTAAAAATGGAGCACCACAGTGGCACAGCAGTGGAGTTGCTGCTTTACAGCACCAGAGACCTGGGTTTGATCCTGACTACAGGTGGGGTCTGTATGGAGTTTGTACATTCTCTCTGAGACTGCGTGGGCTTTCTCTGGGTGCTCCGTTTCCCCCCTACATTTCAAAGATGTACAGGTTTGTAGGTTAATTGGCTTTGGTAACATTGGTCAATTGTAAATTGTCCCTAGTGTGTAGGCTAGTGTACAGGGTGATCGCTGGTCGGCACGGACTCAAAAGGGCCTGTTTCCGCTCTGTATCTCTACGCTGCAGTCTAAAGTAAACCCTACAGTCTCCAGGGCAATGACATAAACAATATGAAATTAGCAATCTGCATAGCAGAAATAACTCACTTATTTCTGCCCAGTGAGAACTGCAAAGGCTGCCTAACTCGCATCTGAGGTATGTTATCAGAGAAAATTGGGGTAGTACAGAAGTTTTGGAAATTGTGTGTGTGCATGTGTGCATGTGTGCATGTGTGTGTGAATGTGTGTGTGAATGTGTGTGTGAATGTGTGTGTGAATGTGTGTGTGTGTGTGTGTGTGTGTGTGTGTGTGTGTGTGTGTGTGTGCATCTGTGCACGTATGTGTGCGTGTTTGTGTGCATGTGTACCTGTGTGTACGCGCACGTGTGTGTGTGTGTTTGGTGTTGTGCATAGTAGCCTAAAGAGTGAGGTCTTATCCTTCTTTGTAAGGCCTGAAGAAACACTTCTGCTTCTTCTGATCCCATGAAAACTATTTCTTGGATCAAGTAGTAACTAAGACTCATGTTCATCAAAGCAAACCCGAATACGGATTTCCATTTTTAGCAAAAACATTATTAAACACAATTGTAAGCCATTGTTAAGAAATAAATATATGACAAATTCTATTATTATCTTGGCATCTCACAATTGAATACAAAATGATCAATGTTATTATATATTAGAAGTAAAAGTATCAGGGTGTTCGTCACATATAGGTGATGCCATCGCAAGATATAAATCTAATACTAAACTTTCATATGTAATGAAAATAGCATTACTGAATGTCAAGGATCAATTTCACAATGGTATTCTAATTTTGGCAACCGACAATGTCAATAATTCGTTTTTTATTATTGTCATGATTTATTTCACCTCCTACGCCCAAGGTTTGAACAGTATATTTTAGTTCTAATTATTTTTACTGTTCTATTTTTTTATTTATTTTGAATTGCCTCAGAGGCAGTTGTAGGAGAAAGTTTCAATTGTAAAGGGCCTGTCCCACCAGCATGCGATTGCATGCGTCTAGCGCGACCAAACGTGGTAGCTTGAGGCGTACGGCCTCGTGGGGCCGGTCCTAACCGCGGGGGTGTCTGGAGTTGTGTGGGGCTGGTCCTGACATCATACTCACCAATCAGCTGGGCAGGAGGCGGGCCGACTGAATTTGGACGTCGCACGGCGTCGGACGGTGACGTCATCTCGCAACGGCACACCAGGGGGTGACGTCATCGCGCAGTGCCACGCACTAGGCGTACGCCGTCAAGATGCTGCGTATGACGTCGAGACGCTGCGTACGGCCTCAATGCAGCTGCGGGCCGACAGGCCGTTGTCGCGCGGGATTTTCGGACAGTGCAAGATTTTTGGAGCCCTGTGCGATGTCGGGACCAGCCCCGCACAACTCCATATGCCTCTGCCAATCAAAGTGGGACCGGCCCCGCGAGGCCGTACACCTCAAGGGACCACGTTTGGTCGCGCTAGACGCATGCTATCGCATGCTGGTGGGACAGGCTTTTACTTACAATAGGATGTAAATGGTGATGATGCCATTGGCTGACTAGCTGAATAGTGGACAAGCAATAGAGCTGCTGTCTCACAGTTCCCTTGATCTGGGTTCAATCCTGACATCTGGTGTTGTCTGTGTGAGTTTGCACACTCTTTCTATGACCATGTGGGGATTACTTCAGGTGCTCCAGGTTCCTCCCATATCCAAACAAAGCATGGATTCATGGGATAAATGGTCACTGAAAACTGCCTCTAGGATATAGGCGGGTCGCAGAATCTGAGGGAAATTGGTCATAATGTGAAAATAAAGTGGGATTAGTACAGGGTTCGTGTAAAGGGGTTCTTAATGGATGACAAACACAGTGGGCCCAATCTACATCCATGCAGTCTGACTGTATGTCTCTGTGATCATAGAATCATAGAGTCATACAGCGTAGAAACAGGCCCTTCAGCCCAACTTGCTCAGACCGACCAACACGTCCCTTCTACAGAAGATAGACACAAAATGCTGAAGTAACTCAGCGGGACAGGCAGCATGGGTGATGTTTCAGGTCGAGACTCATCTACATTCATGTTTAGCCCATATCCCTCTAAACCTGTCCTATCCGTGCACCTGTCTAATTGTTAAACATTGCAATAGTCCCTGCCTCGATTACTTCCAATACACCCACCACCCTTTGTGTGAAAAAGTTACCCCCCAGATTCCTGTTAAATCTTTATCCCTTCAGCTTAAACCTATGTCCTCTGGTTCTTTATTCCCCTACTCTGGGCAAGAGACTCTGTGCGTCTGTATTTATCTCATGATTTTATACACCTCTATAAGATCCCAGCCTACTCAACCTCTCCCTATAGCTCAGACCCTCTAGTCCTGGCAACATCCTCGTAAACCTTTTCTATACCCTATCTAACTTGAAAACACATTTCCTGAAACATGATGCCCAGAACTGAACACAATACTCTAAATGTGGCCTCAGTCTTTTGTAACTGCAACATAACCTCCTAACTTCTATTCTGAATACTGACTGATGAAGGCCAATGTGTCGAAAGCCTTTTTAACCACTTCATGGAACTACCGTATGTACCTGCACTCCTAAATCCCTCTGCTGTACACTCTCCAGAGCCCTGCCGTTTACTGTGTAGGCCTGCCCATGTTAGACTTTCCAAAATGCAACACCTTACATTTCTCTGTATTAAATTCCTTCAACCACTCCTCAACCCTCCTGGCCAGCCGATCAAAATCCTACTCCAATTCTTGACATCCATTTTCACTATTTGGAATACCACCCACTTTTATATCATCTGCAAACTTGCAAATCTTGCCATGTATGTTCTCATCCAAATCATTGATATAGATTACGAACAGTAATGGTCCTGGAACCAAATCCTGAGGCACCCCACTACTCCCAGGCCTACAGTCCATGAAGCAACCTTCAACCATCACCCTCTGGTTCCATCCATTCAGCTACTTCTCCTTGGTTCGCAATTTCAGAGTCAATCAAGTTTATAGTAAGTGGCTGTGATTATTTTATGCACCTAATTTATATGTAACAATTCTCCACTCAGTTGATTTTTTCTGGAGAAGTTGTCTTGTTTTTATTGAGAAAATTTAATATAATTTCTATTTCACGATCAAATTAACTATTTGCTGGGTGATTATTTTTAGTGAGTCATTAAAAACAGTGCACCTCCAGTTCATTGGCTGAAGTAATACTGTGATTGCCCTATGATTTTTAATATTGATTCAGAATAATGTTTCGAGGTAATGTGCCTTCATATTTAAACTAAGTTAGTTAATACTGGACTAAGTGGGACCCGTTGGGTCCCTGTCACATGGGAGGCCTGGTTCCCCAACACAACCCATTCCCCAACGCAATATTCCACCACTCACCAGTTCCCCCAATGCAGCCCGTCCCCCCAATGCAATATTGTACCACTCACGCATAGCCCCCAACTGCGCAGGCTCGGCTCATTTCCCCTCATCCCCCAGCACTCCCTCCCCCTCCTCTTCACCCTCCCTCTCCTCCTCCCCTCCCCCAATCCCTCCCTTGCCTCTCTGTCCCCCTCCTTTTCCCTACCCCTCAGTCACTCCCTCCCTCCATAACTCCTCTCCCCTCCCTACCCAGCCTCCTATCCCTCTATCCCCTACTCCTCACCTCCCCTATCCCCCACGACCTCCCCCACTGCTCTCCTCTCCCTCTATTCCCCCTCCTCCCCTACTCGCTTCACCTCCCCCACTTTCCCCCTCTCCCTCCCTACCCCTTCCTCTCCCTCGATCCCCCCACTATCTCTCCTCACCTCCCCAGGATCTTTCCCTCTCCTCCTCCCTTCATCCCTCCTTCACCTCTCCCCTCCTCTCCTTTCCCCTACCCTAAGACACACCCTCCCTCTCTCCCTCCCTCCCTCCCTCCATCCATAAAAAGCAGCATCTGCAGTTCCTTCCCCCACAGCATCATGGGGGGAGGGGGGGTCGGTGTTTGTCACAGTGGGCACCACTAGTTTTGATGAGCTGGTGGAGAAGATCTCCTCCGAGGAGGCCGTGAGGGTGAGTTACCGCAACGGCAGTGGCGGAGGAGACGGACCCGGGGGGATGGGTCGACGGGACCACTATTGCCGCAGAGGGTGGGCGGGAATGAGGGGTGAGTGATGAGGGAAACAGAGATGGAACTCCACTGAACCCCACCTGCGGCCACCGCCGGTGGTGGGGGAGACGATAGACAAGTTACTGTGAGGAGGGGAGAGAGGAGTTTGTGAGTGAGGCGAGACAGGCAACCGCCGGTGGGGCAGGAATGGGCATCGCCAACCCAGCCGTGGCATTTACTGACTGGAGAAGAGACCAATCTGCGTGGTGCTGACTGAAGGAATCTGCGCACAAGCGTTTTTTAAGATTTTTAAACCTCGATAAATTTTACATTATACCACCGATCGGAATGAAACTTGTTGCACTCGCAGCACAGGAGAACGGCGAGTAATCTGGCGAATCGCGTACCTTTTTTGCGCAAATAGAAAAAACGCACAAACCGGAGAGCGATAGATAGATAGATAGATAGATAGATAGATAGATAGATAGATAGATAGCAGTTATACTGTATATCATATATCTTATTGTTCCATGATATTGCTTCAATGTGAAGTATTGATTGATGGACATTACGTGCAAAATAAAAGGTGTACACCAATGGAAATACTAATTAAGGATTTCAAATTCACACAAATGTCTTGCTAATGTTTAAAAAGAGAGAGTACAGAGGAAATTTACTAGAATGTTGCCTGGGTTTCAGCAATTAAGTTACAGAGAAAGGTTGAACAAGTTAGGGCTTTATTCTTTGGAGCGCAGAAGGTTAAGGGGGGACTTGATAGAGGTCTTTAAAATGATGAGAGGGATAGACAGAGTTGACGTGGATAAGCTTTTCCCACTGACAGTAGGGAAGATTCAAACAAGGGGACATGACTTGAGAATTAAGGGACAGAAGTTTAGGGGTAACATGAGGGGGAACTTCTTTACTCAGAGAGTGGTGGCTGTGTGGAATGAGCTTCCAGTGAAGGTGATGGAGGCAGGTTCGTTTTTATCATTTAAAAATAAATTGGATAGTTATATGGATGGGAAAGGAATGGAGGGTTATGGTCTGAGCGCAGGTATATGGGACTAGGGGAGAATACGTGTTCGGCACGGACTAGAAGGGTCGAGATGGCCTGTTTCCGTGCTGTAATTGTTATATGGTTATATGGTTATATGAACTCCTTAAGATTTTTTTATTGAATAATGGAGGGTCTCTACCTTTCACCGATGCTGTCCTTGTGCAATTATATAAAATCGCAAGTTCGCCAAATGCGGTCCATATGTTGATCGATGTTAGAATTTTGTTATTTTGTAAGACCTCAAGATTCCCCTCTATTACAAAAAGACAAAATAAAAGAACATTATAAAGCAGAATATATCCTTGATAGAACAGATCAAAACTAAGAGAAACATTTCCTGGCAACATTTCACCCAAGTTTACCCATGGTTATATATGTGAATAGATTTTCCTTTTCTAAATGCGTTTTAAAGCACTAGTTCAGATCAACTACATGGTCAGCAGCAGAGAGGCAGCTAGCCATCTGGCTTCACTGTCAAAAATTATCAATGTCATTGATGTTTTTGCAGCTAATGTTCCTTATTTAGTTATTAAACCCCCGGCTCACTTGGTAGCTTTGTCAAATTTGGGTTAGAGGGCTGCAGGATCAATTCCACACCAGGGACTGAAACACCAAATTCAAATGGACACTAAAGTGCCCTGAGGGATTCTACCCTCTCAGAGGTGCTGCCTTTTTAGGTGGATATAAAGATATCAAGGGCACCATCTGAAAACAAGCAGGGAACAATTTCTCCCTTTGGCAACATCTAAAAATATGTTGTCGTCTATTTCATTGCTGTTTGTTGGATGTTGTAGTGAGCAAAATAGGTGGCCACATTTGCTACTTTACAAAATTGCAGAAAATATATTATTTGCTTGGAACTTTGAAACATGCTGAAGTTGTGATCAAAATGGATACATTTTCAGGAGCACTATGAGATTGTTATTTTTATTTCTAATTCTTTGTAAGCTTTCAAGGTTATTTCCTTCTCGCTTGTGAAAACACATACTGTGCATTAAGTGTTCTGTTCATCATGAATGGTAAGGTAACCAGTTTAGTGTTTTGTTGCAAATATCAATCAGGCAAACACATCTAAATATGGATCGAGACAACATGTTGGAGTAACTCAGCTGGACAGGCAGCACCTCTCTGGAGAGAAGGAATAGGTGATGTTTCAGAAGTGTCCGAAGAAGGATCTCAACCCAAAATGGCACCCATTCCTTCTCTCCAAAGATGCTGCCTATCTCGCAGTGTTACTCAAACATATTGTGTCAGTCTTCAGTGTAAACCAGCATCTGCAGTTCTTTCCTACACATATATAAGGAAGGCATGGTGAATATTCACCTTACAAAAATGGGGCAATCATTGACTGGGCTCCATTCCTGCAATCAATGTGGGTGCCATAGCATTCTCTTGGGCTCATCAATGAACTGACAGATGAAGCACCCATTGGGTTGAGCACAGCACACATACAATATAAATCAGGGTTCCACGACTGGTGTAGCAATCCAATTATCTTTTTATGAAAGCACGACATTGACTATATGTAGAGCTCAGTTTTCCTCCATTTTTGTGGGCCTTAGTGATGTCCAAGCTCCAGTGACACAGCCCTGATCATTAGCTCTTCCTCATTCTGAGGAACCTTTGAAGGTGTGGTAACTAAGAGTTACCCCAATCTACCCCAAGACAGCTGTTATTGTGACAATAAAAGGGAAACGAGACCTGGTCCTCAAATTGGACAATTCCTTTCACCAGATGCAAGTAGACAACACCCACTACATCAATTTAAACCTTTATTTTTATTCATTCATTTTCTGGAATCTGGGCATTGCAGACAAGTTCAACATTTATTGCCCATCTGCAAATGCCTGGTGGGCAGCCTTCTTGACACACCAATCCTTCTAAATAGGGGATTTCATGATTTAAATCATGTTATTTCAGCTATGAAAATCAGCAGATTAATTAATCAGCTAGATAGGGTTCTTAAAGATAGCGGAGTCAGGGGATATGGGGAGAAGGCAGGAACGGGGTACTGATTGGGAATGATCAGCCATGATCACATTGAATGGCGGTGCTGGCTCGAAGGGCTGAATGGCCTACTCCTGCACCTATTGTCTATTGTCTATTGTCAAATCTAACTTTAACGGTAAATTCAAGAACTTTACAAGTTTTTCAAACCTGCCAATACAAAAAGATGGTTTCCTGGTTCGCCTTGCTTAATAACATAGTCACCATCTTGGTAGTTTTTCTCATACATACACTCCACCATGTCTCGGACATGCTGAGTCTCCAGTCGTTTCAGAAACTGGTTCTTGTTGAAGGCCACAGTTATGAGCTTCTTCACCCTGTTATGGAAACAATGTAGCTGATTACAATGGAATGTGTCCTCAATAATCCTAATGGCTCCCCTCTGAAGGACTGAAGCAAAGCACCATAAATTGTATTTAAATCTCAAAGGTTCAAGAAGTGAAGATTCATTAGCTGTTACCATTGCTTCATAAACATTTATTCAGCATTTTTACACAAACTGGCGGTAGACACAAGAAACTGCAAATATGTGATTCCTGAGCAAAAAAGGAAACTGCTGATGGACCTCAAAAGGTCAAGCAGCATCTGTGGAGGGAAATGGACAGATGACTCCAGGTGTGGCCTAACCAGCTGTGGCTTTATAAATTGTATTTAATTCACAATGGCTCAAGTAGCTTTATCAAAGTCCTTTTATTCTATGTCACAGATAGAGGGCCAGCATCTCATGTGCTTTCTTCACACTTTATCCATCATTGCTGTCACTCTCAAGGATCTATGGACGTTACCCCATGGTCCATCAATCAGTAAACTAGGGCACTATCGTTTACTGTGAACAACCCATTCGTATTGATCTTTATTGGCCTTCCCAAAATGCATCACCTCTCAATTATTAGGATTAAATTCAATTTAGCCATTGCTCTGCCTAATCTTCCATTTGATCGAATAACTTGCTGTAGTTAAACAACCTTTCTTGCTGTCTACATTACCACTAAATTTTGTATCATCTTCAAACTTACTAAGCATATCATCCACATTTATTTCAATGTCATTAATCAGACAATGAGGACCAGAGGAGCATGGGTGAAGCTCAACAGACTTTGTACTGGGGTTGGGCGTTTCAATGCCAGCATGTGGAGATGTGGGCTCCGCCAGAGCCCAGCCTGTGAATGCGGAGCAGAACAACAGACAGCCAACCATGTCATCTCTGGGTGCCCGCTCTACCACCCACCAATTGGAGCTCAGGGCCTGGCAGACATTGACGCAGAGATAACAGCCTGGCTGTTCAACACCCGGCTTGAGATCTAACTATTCCTTTGGTTTATTATGTTTCATTCGCAAGAAGAAGAATCACTAACATCTTTGTTACTGTAAGCTAATAACACAAATAATAAAACTACTTTTTTAATGAGACAAGTTGGTGGGGTCAGCCTGAATGCCTATTTAAGAGTTACATGCTATTTAACGTTTCTTTCCATAAACTTCCCTAAATTTCTTAAACCTTCTCTTTTGTCCTCTCTGTTGAACTTCCTTGATGTCACAACCATGCATCATTACCAATTTCAATTACCTCCAACTACAGCATCCACTCCTATCAATATCACTTCATTCTCAGTATAGCCATGTGCCAATCCAAATTCCTCTTCTGCACAACTATCGCATCTGCCTCCACCACCACCCCTGGCAACATATTCCAGGGCACCCTCCACTCTGTATAAAAAACGTTCAACACACATCTCCGTTAAACTATGTTCCTCTCACCCTAAAGCTATGCTCTCTAGACATTTCCACCCTGGGATAAGGTGCTGACTATCTACCCTATCTATGCCTCCCATAATTGTATGAACTTCTATCAGGTGTCCCCTCAGCCTCGGACATAGAAACATAGAAAATAGGTGCAGGAGTAGGCCATTCGGCCCTTCGAGCCTGCACCGCCATTCAATATGATCATGGCATAATCATCCAACTCAGTATCCCGTACCTGCCTTCTCTCCATACCCCCTGATCCCTTTAGCCACAAGGGCCACATCTAACTCCCTCTTAAATATAGCCAATGAACTGGCCTCAACTACCTTCTGTGGCAGAGAATTCCACAGATTCACCACGATGTGTAAAAAAAAAATTCACATCTCGGTCCTAAAAGACTTCCCCCTTATCCTTAAACTGTGACCCCATGTTCTGGACTTCCCCAACATCTGGAGCAATCTTCCTGCATCTAGCCTGTCCAACCCGTTAAGAATTTTGTATGTTTCTATAAGATCCCCCCTCAATCTTCTAAATTCTAGCGAGTACAAGCCGAGTCTATCCAGTCTTTCTTCATATGAAAGTCCTGACATCCCAGGAATCAGTCTGGTGAACCTTCTCTGCACTCCCTCTATGGCAAGAATGTCTTTCCTCAGATTAGGAGACCAAAACTGTACACAATACTCCAGGTGTGGTCTCACCAAGGCCCTGTATAACTGCAGTAGAACCTCCCTGCTCCTATACTCAAATCCTTTTGCTATGAATGCTAACATACAATTTGCTTTCTTCACTGCCTGCTGCACCTGCATGCCTACTTGCAATGACTGGTGTACCATGACACCCAGGTCTCGTTGCATCTCCCCTTTTCCTAATCGGCCACCATTCAGATAATAGTCTACTTTCCTGTTCTTGCCACCAAAGTGGATAACCTCACATTTATCCACATTATACTGCATCTGCCATGCATTTGCCCACTCACCCAACCTATCCAAGTCACCTTGCAGCCTCCTAGCATCCTCCTCACAGCTAACACTGCCCCCCAGCTTCGTGTCATCCGCAAACTTGGAGATGTTGCATTCAATTCCCTCGGCCAAATCATTAATATATATTGTAAATAGCTGGGGTCCCAGCACTGAGCCTTGCGGTACTCCACTAGTCACTGCCTGCCATTCTGAAAAGGACCCGTTTACTCCTACTCTTTTCTTCCTGTCTGCCAGCCAGTTCTCTATCTACATCAATACTGAACCCCCAATACCGTGTGATTTAAGTTTGCATACTAATCTCTTATGTGGGACCTTGTCGAAAGCTTTCTGAAAGTTCAGATACAACACATCCACTGGTTCTCCCTAATAGTTACATCCTCGAAAAAATTCTATAAGATTCGTCAGACCTGATTTACCTTTCATAAATCCATGCTGACTTTGTCCAATGATTTCACTACTTTCCAAATGTGCTGCTATTCCTTCTTTAATAACTGACTCTAGCATTTTCCCCCACTACCGATGTTAGACTAACTATAATTCCCCGTTTTCTCTCTCCCTCCCTTTTTAAAAGGCAAAGGACAAAAGACAAAAGGACAAAAGACAAAACAATTTAAGTGCCTCCAGTCTTACCTTAGAGCTAATACATTCTAACCGTGGCTTTTTTCAAGAAACAAGATCAAAGATTTTGACGGTTTTACGTGGATGAAATTGATCATACTTTGTTGTACATATGTTCCATATGCTTGGGTCTGTGCCTATTTATTGGGGGTGGGGAGAGAGATAGAAATAGAGACAGAGAGATAGAAAGAGAGACAGGGAGACAGAGATAGAGACAGATAGAAACACAGAGACCGATAGAGACAGAGACAGAGACAGAGACAGAGACAGAGATAGAAACAGAGAGAGAGAGAGAGAGACAGAGACAGACAGAGACAGACAGAGACAGAGAGAGACAGAGAGAGACAGAGAGAGACAGAGAGAGACAGAGAGAGACAGAGAGAGACAGAGAGAGACAGAGAGAGACAGAGAGAGACAGAGAGAGACAGAGAGAGACAGAGAGACAGAGAGACAGAGAGACAGAGGGAAAGGAGAGAGAGAGAGAGGGAGAGAGAGAGGGAGCGAGAGAGGAAGACAGGGAGAGAGAGAGGGGAGAGGGAGAGAGAGAGAAAGAGAGAGGGAAAGGAGAGAGAAAGGGGAGGGAGAGGGAGAGAAAGGCAGAGACAGAGAAATTTTAATTTGAAATATGAGACAGTTAGACAAGGTCAGAAATACTTTCCATCCCTAAACGATCTTGGGAAAATGGTGCTGAAGTATCCTTTACTGTTCCTTGTTGCTCCACTTTTGATGTTTCAGAATGAGAATATTGAAGAACAAATTAGTTTTATTGAATATAAAACTTGTCATGAGTCCAGAGAGTTTAATTGTCATATGTAGCAGCAGCATAACACGTCTGTCAACACAGTACTCATAGGTAACACAATAATCAAAGAAGGTCAATACACTTTATAAAAAAAGAACAAAATTCCAAAGTCCTTAGTACAACCAAGACAGTTTGTAGTTTAGTTGATGTTTGCAGTGTACAAGACCTGACGGTTGTTGAGAACAAGCTGTCTCTGAACCTAGAGGTCAGAGTTGGAATACCATGAACAGTTGAAATCACCCATTTAGAAGATACTGGAGAAGGACCACTGAAGATTTGCTTCCATTAACATAGACTGCATCCACTTTGGAACAGTTCGAACAGTTTGTGGCTCTTCAGAATCAAGATTGGTGATCATTTTCCAATGTTCTATAGATTCTGGATCAGTTCCTGTGGATTGGAGGGTAGCTCATGTTATCCCACTTTTTAAGAAAGGAAGGAGAGACAAAGCAGGGAATTATAGGCCAGTTAGCCTGACATCAGTGGTGGGAAAGATTATTAAATATGTTATAGGATAGCATTTGGGTAGCAGTAACAGGATCAGTCCAAGTTGGCATGAATTTACGAAGGGGATCTTCTGGAATTTTTTGAGGATGTAACAAGTAAAATGGACAAAGGAGAGCCAGTGGATATTGTGTACCTGGACTTTCAGAAAGCCTTAGATTAGGTCTCACAGGAGATTAGTGGGCAAAATTAGTGCACATAGTATTGGGGGTAGTGCTGACATGGATAGAAAATTGGTTGGCAGACAGGAAACAAAGAGTCGGGATTAACGGGTCCCTTTCAGAATGGCAGGCAGTGACTAGTGGGCTACTGCAAGGCTCGGTGCTGGGACCGAAGCTGTTTGCAATATATATATTAATGATTTAGATGAAGGGATTCAAAGTAACATTAGCAAATGATCAGATGACACAAAACTGGGTGGCACTGTGAACTGTGAGAAGGATGCTATGAGGATATGGGGTGACTTGGACAGGTTGGGTGAGTGGGCAGATGCATGGCAGATACAGTATAATGTGGATAAATGTGAGGTTATCTACTTTGGTGGCAAGAACAGGAAGGCAGATTATTATCTGAATGGTGTCAGGTTAGGAAAAGGGGAAGTACTATGAGAACTGGGTGTCCTTGTACATCAGTCACTGAAAGTAAGCATGAAGGTACAGCAGGCAGTGAAGAAAGCTAATGGCATGTTGGCCTTCATAACGAGAGGAGTTGAGTATAGGAGCAAAATGGTCCTTCTGCAGTTGTACAGGGCCCTGGTGAGACCACACCTGGAGTAGTGTGTGCAGTTTAGGTCTTAATTTGAGGAAGGACATTCTTGCTGTTGAGGGAGTGCAGTGTAGGTTCACAAGGTTAATTCCCAGGATAGCGGGACTGTCATATGATGAAAGAATGGGTCGACTGGGCTTGTATTCACTGGAATTTAGAAGGATGAATATAATTTTTTTCAGTGTCTCATGTCATCACTTGTATCTCATATATTTCATTTTTCATATATTTAGATCAATAAAACAAACACAAGCAATGGACTGCATTTACAAGCTTAATCTTTTTATATATTTTGATGTATAAAACAAAACCAAGCAATGCATTTAAAAGAAGATTAGTTTTATATATTTTCATGAATCAAACAAACACAAAGACAAGCAATGCACTGCATTGAGAAATTAAAAAATATATATATATTGGTCACTAGCAGCAGGGATTCTATTTCTACTGAGAGCAATGCCCCCTGAAGTTGCTTCATGGCAGTCAGGACTCAGAATGATTGGAAACCCCACCCTGCAAACCCTTTAATATTAAAATAGGATGATGTCATTGTTTTGGAGTTCAAAATTAGGCTCTGTGACGCCGACAGGGTGGTAGCCTGTCGTAGCTTGAATTCAGTTGTCGTAGGTATAGTAGTAGGTGTGTCAAAGAAGCACGTCCTAAGTCGCCACTATTGTGTCACCGGTTGTCGAGAGCTTACCGTAGAGTGACATCGACAAGATCGTAGGTGGTCGTAGCTTGTCGTATACATAGTCGTAGGATTGTGTTCAGTTGACGGGTTTTTTCGGTGATCCGACAAGACTATGACAGTCGCCTAAAAAGTCTCCTAAGTGGGACAGGCCCATAATTCTGTTCCTATCACATGAATTTATGAAATAGTGTTCAGATGAGCATTGAGCACAATCAATTAAGGCCAATACAGCACAGAAGGAGCCAATGAACCCAACAGGTGCTGATGCTCCCATTGAGACTCCTCCAACCTTTCTTCTTCTAATCCCATCAGCATATACCAATAACTCCTGGATTTATTAGGTCTGGATAACTCCTGGATTTAATATTCATTTCCGGTTGGCGGTGTGACACTGTTGCAGCGGCCCCTACAGACTGTCTGTCTTTTTTTAAAAAAATGTTGTCTAGTTAAATGTAGTTGTGTTTTTTTTTTCCTGTTTTTAACTGTGTTTATGTGGGGGGCGGGGGAGGGGGAAACTTTTAAAAATCTCTTCCCTGCACGGGAGACCCGACCTTTACCCTGTCGGGTCTCCGTTGTCGTTGGGGCCTAGCATTGTGGAGCGGCCTCCAACCGGAACGCACCTGGGGGCTCCAGTCGCGGAGGCCTGCGGAGCTGCAGACTTGCCATCATGGGACTGGCCGGCCTCGTAGCATGGGGAGCGGTGGTGGCTCGCTGCTGCGGCCCGACCCCGGAGCTCGGAGGCTCCAGCTGCAGCCACAGGTCCGGTGGACTGGGACATCAGGAGCTCGCAGGTCCGGGTGAGAGACGGCTTTTCAGAGCTCCCGCAACGCAACTTCTCCAGCCCGTGTCGCAGGGTTGGAACGACCCTGAGCGGGGCCGTGCATCACCCGGCGCGGCTTTAATGGCCGCGGGACATTCCAGCGCCCGCCGGAGGCTCCAACATTGTGACTTTTGGGCCTGGAGCGGGGCCGTACATCGCCCGGCGCAGCCTAAAATGATCGTGGGACTTACCATCGCCCGCGTGGGGCTTCAACATCGGGAGAAAAATGGAGAGCAGGGGAGAGAAAAGACTTTGCCTTCCATCACAGTGAGGAGGAGGTTCACTGTGATGGATGTTTGTGTGAATTGGTTGTGTGTCTGGTTGTGTGTCTAGTATGAATCGTTTTTTGTTTGTATGGCTGTAGAAACAGAGTTTCGTTTGAGCCTCTGAGGTTCAAATGACAATAAATATTGTATCGTATTGTGTTGTCTGTCCTCCCACACAAATGGAGACATCTCCCTCACATCTACCCAATCATACTCCTTTATAATCTTAAAGACCTCTACTAATTTAGTCTTCATTCTGTAGAAAATTTGTAAAGGTTTAAAAAATCGTGAGATGAGCAGATTGGTCTTCTCGCCTGTCAGTCACCATGAAGGTAACGCCCCTTCCGGCACCCGCTGGAGAATAAAGCTCCGGAGGCGGGGGCTGAGTCCGTGAGCACGTCCAGAAGCCGCCCGTCCAGAAGCCGCCCGTCCAGAAGCAGCGGAGCGTTCCACGGGCAGGTGCGTATGGTGTTCGCGGGCGGGGGTGGGATGTGTTCGCAGGCGGGGGTGGGATGTGTTTACAGGTGGGGGAAGGGTGTGTTCGCGAGCGGGGGCTGTGAGCGTGACAGGCGCTGGGGACGGAAGCAGCTGAGTGAGTCCGGAGCCAGAAGTGCGGACGGAGCCGGGAACCAGTGAACCCACAGCCCCCCTTCCCCCACACACCCCCCCCCTCCCCCACACCACCACCACACCCCCTCCCCTACACCCACCCCCCTCGATCTCATTTTCTAATTAGTTTAATTAATTAATGTGCAACTTTTGGCACTGAAGAGTTATGACATCCTTCTCAATTATATTTCATCTAAATCTGTGGAAAATTTCATGTAGTTCCGTGACGTGGGTCACGAAAATCTATTTCTAGACACATTTTTGTTGCTCGGCCCACAGCCTAAAGACAAATGGCATGATGACTTTAATGATGAGGATTTCAATATAATCATAAAGAGATCTTACTACAATTATATTGGTAACTGATGAGACTGCATCTGCAATTTTGTATCGGCAAAATATAACTTTGCCTATACATCTGGTTACCATGGTTACTATCATGACAAAGCTCATGTTGTTCACTAAAGCTAAATCAAAGCCCTCGGACCTCCCTCCTATCACCACTTTGCAGGGCTCTGTGGTTGAATCTGTGTCTCAATATAAATATCTGGGAATTATAATTGACGATTCTCTCTCTTTTAAACCTCATATCCAGCAACTTGTGAAAAAACTAAAGATAAAATTAGGTTTTTACTTTAGAAACAAATCTTGTTTTTCTTTTGAAGCCAAAAAAAGACTTGTTGCTGCAACGTTTATGTCTGTGTTGGACTATGGTGATGTTTTATATATGAATGCATCTTCAAAATGCCTACAGTCTTTGGACACGGTCTACCACGGAGCACTGAGATTTGTTACTAATTTTAAAACCCTCACGCACCACTGCACTTTGTATGCTCAAGTTGGATGGTTTGCCCTGTCCACTCGCAGACTCCATCATTGGCATATCCTTATTTATAAGACTATCCTCGGTGTTCTTCCTTCATACCTGCAGAAGTATGTAATTCGAAAAAGCACAGGAACTTATCAGCTCCGCTCTGAGGACTTGTTCTTACTAACTGTACCTAAAGTCCGTACTGAACTGGGGGAAAGGGCATTTAGTTATGCTGCTCCCTTGGCATGGAACCAGCTGCAGAATGAACTGAAACTTAAGGAGCTGGTTTCTATAAACAGATTTAAATCCCTTCTTAATGATGTTGAAGCGGGCTCTTCTGTCTGTAAATGCTTTGTTTGATGATGTTCTGACTGTGACTCTATTTATATGTTCTCTGTTGTTTTTTTTAAATTATTGTCTGTAACTGTGGAACTGTGCTGCTGCCTGTCTTGGCCAGGACTCTCTTGTAAAAGAGATCTTTAATCTCAATGAGACTTATCCTGGTTAAATAAAGGTTAAATTTAAAAAAAAAAAAAAAAAATCAACTACTTATTTCCCAACATGATGTGCCATTTTATGTTCCAAAAAATTGTTAAAGATGCTTCAGCTTCCAATTAATTATTTATTTTGCTTGCTGCAGAATACTTTAAATAGTTAAAATATTATAGACATCCTGATTTGCTCGCTGTGACATACTAAATGCTAATTGATGGCTTGGACAGTTTCATGACATTACTGTTGCTAAACATCGCAGATTCACTACAGAAAATGAATGACTTCAACGTTCAGAAAAAGATTAAGGATTATGACAGAGTCAATGTACTCTGGCTTTTTCAGCACCACCCCTTCACCATGGGCCTTTGCAATTTGGGTCAAATTAGTTTGAGTTTGAACGTACCGATTAGTTCAACAAGGGATTGCATGAAGTCTGAGAAATAGCTGATGCACAACACATGGTGCTGGAGTTACCCAGCTGGTCAGTCAGCCTCTGCGGAGAAGAGTCCCATTCAAAACCTTGGTTATCCATCACCACCATAGATGCTGCCTTACCCGTTGAGTTACTGCGGCACTTTGTGTTTTGTTCAAGGGTGCACACGAGTTTGAACGAGTCGGAATTTGAAGGGCAGGCCATGCATTTGCTGAATTCCCCAACACCCCTGGAGAAACTGACTGCTGAATCTTCAAGTTGGATCTGGTGATGGGACCATCAGCCCAATCACTTCAATGGAGTGAAATAGCTCTGAGGTAGAAGAGGGAAGTCTTGGTAGTCTTGACAATTTTTTGAATTTGTTCTAATATTTGTAATTGTTTAACAGTCATAAGGTCACAAGGAATAGGAGTAGATTTAGGCCATTCGGCCCTTCATCTACTCCGCCATTCAATCATGGATGATTTATCTCTCCATCCTAACCCCATTCTCCTACCTTCTCCCCATAACCTCTGACACCTGTACTCATCAAGTCCTTTTTGTGATTTATGTCAGCAGTATCTCGGGTGCAGTTTTGCCAGTTGCCAATGCTCTTTTCATTACATCGTAGAGGGGGTTCTGCTCTGGCACTGCCATGAGATGGCATTAAGCAGTGCAATCCCTTGACACCACACAAGATCTCACCATTTAAGATCAAGTCAATACATATGGAAATTAACACCAGGGGCAATAACAGAAGGTAAGCCTACACATCTCATGTCTCATTGTTGAATGTGAGCAGCTCACCATAGCAATAACCTCTAGTCTGTTATGTTTCCACACCATGTTTATATATATATATATTCTTCAAAAAAATGTATCATCATATTGCGATGAAGCATAAAGATGGCTTCAGGATACCTGGAATGCATTTTAATATAATGAATAGTGATTAATTAAGGCTGAGAAGATTACGGAGAGTCGGATTGTCAAGGAAGACTCTCTCTAACTTCTACAGGTGCACAGTCGAGAGCATGCTGACCGGTTGCATCGTGGCTTGGTTCGGAAATTTGAGCGCCCTGGAGAGGAAAAGACTACAAAAAGTAGTAAACACTGCCCAGTCCATCATCGGCTCTGACCTTCCTTCCATCGAGGGGATATATCGCAGTCGCTGCCTCAAAAAGGCTGGCAGTATCATCAAAGACCCACACCATCCTGGCCACACACTCATCTCCCTGCTACCTTCAGGTAGAATGTACAGGAGCCTGAAGACTGCAACAACCAGGTTCAGGAATAGCTACTTCCCCTCAGCCATCAGGCTATTAAACCTGGCTCGGACAAAACTCTGATTATTAGCAACCACTTTCTGTTATTTGCACTACCAGTTTATTTATTCATGTGTGTATATATTTATATCATGGTATATGGACACATTTATCTGTTTTGTAGTAAATGCCTACTATTTTCTGTGTGCTTAAGCAAAGCAAGAATTTCATTGTCCTATACAGGGACACATGACAATAAACTCACTTGAACTTGAACTTGATTCTGCATTTAGAACTGCTAATAAAGAGCCTCAGATAGCTGGATTCAGACCAGACCTACCCAATAACTGGGATTAGTCTGCCATGGGTGGGATTATTGAACCAGGTAAAGTGTGAAGTTGGAAGATTTATTTTATGCAATGAATTATTAAAAAATGAAACACTTTACTATATTGCTAAGGAGACAGAGTATAGAACAGCATTTTTTAAATAACTAAATTAATAATTGAAGGGAGGAGCACAAAAGGAAATAGGATGGCTCAAATTGGCAATGGCATGAGTGGCTAGAATGTGCTGATTTAGCTCAATTCTAGAAGCATCCAGGGTCAGAGAAAAACTGAGGTGTTCCCAACGTTCCCATGTAGAAGTGGCTGCAATATTTTTGCTACTTCCTCCTTTCCATTGCAGGATTCAGACTGTGTTTGGGCCAGACCTTGGATCTTCACATGGACTTATTCAAAAGACATTGAATGGCAGGCAGTGACTAGTGGGGTACCGCAAGGCTCAGTGCTGGGACCCCAGCTATTTACAATATATATTAATGATCTGGATGAGGGAATTGAATGCAACATCTCCAAGTTTGCGGATGACACGAAGCTGGGGGGCAGTGTTAGCTGTGCGGAGGATGCTAGGAGGCAGCAAGGTGACTTGGATAGGTTGGGTGAGTGGGCAAAGGCATGGCAGATGCAGTATACTGTGGATAAATGTGAGGTTATCCACTTTGGTGGCAAAAACAGGAAAGTAGACTATTATCTGAATGGTGGCCGATTAGGAAAAGGGGAGATGCAACGAGACCTGGGTGTCATGGTACACCAGTCATTGAAAGTAGGAATGCAGGTGCAGCAGGTAGTGAGGAAAGCAAATGGTATGTTAGCTTTCATAGCAAAAGGATTTGAGTATAGGAGCAGGGAGGTTCTACTGCAGTTGTACAGGGTCTTGGTGAGACCACACCTGGAGTATTGCGTACAGTTTTGGTCTCCTAATCTGAGGAAAGACATTCTTGCCATAGAGGGAGTACAGAGAAGCTTCACCAGACTGATTCCTGGGATGGCAGGACTTTCATATGAGGAAAGACTGGATAGACTCGGCTTGTACACGTTGGAATTCAGAAGACTGAGGGGGGATCTTATAGAAACTTTATGCAGGAAGATTATTCCCGATGTTGGGGAAGTCCAGAACTAGGGGTCACAGTTTAAGGATAAGAGGGAAGACTTCTAGGACCGAGATGAGGAAATCATTTTTTACACAGAGAGTGGTGAATCTGTGGAATTCACTGCCACAGAAGGTAGTTGAGGCCAGTTCATTGGCTATATTTAAGAGGGAGTTAGATGTGGCCCTTGTGGCTAAAGGGGTATGGAGAGAAGGCAGGGATGGGATACTGAGTTGGATGATCAGCCATGATCATATCAAATGGCGGTGCAGGCTCGAAGGGCCGAATGGCCTACTCCTGCACCTATTTTCTATGTTTCTATGTTTCTATGTTTCTATGAAAGATATTGACATTCTGGTTCTGGTTGATTACTGCGCAAACACCTCATTAGTGGTTAACTCGCGCAGGTCGGAGTGAGTAGAGTAGTGATTAAATTTTGAAGTAGATCCTTTTGACCAAGTTGAGGAGATCTAGTTGCTCAATCCCCTTATCACCACACCAACCCAGTCTAAATTAAGACAACATTACCTTCCTAATAATTCGCTTGAGCAGCTTACAACCCAGCAGTTTGAATGTGATTTCTCTAATTTCAAGTAAGCCTTGCATTCCCGTTCTCTCCATCCCTCACCCACCCTAGTCCTCCTGCTAACTCCACTGTTTTCATCCATATATCACTTCATTATCACCTCTTCTACAGCCCACATTCCCTTGGTCATCGGTGCTGGCTCTGAATCTTTTCATACCTCTAGTTTCCCTCTCCCTTGATTCTCAGTCTGAAGAAGGGTCTTGAACCAAAATGTCATGTACTCCATTTCACCAGAGATGCTGCCTAACCTGCTGAGTTACTCCAGCATGTTGTGTCTATCTTTGGTGTAAACCAGCATCTGTAGTTCTTTCCTATCCATTACATTTTTACATTTCCTTGAATGAATTATTAAGAAAATAGCATAGAAATTCTAATCCATCCAAAAGGGTGTGCCTAGTAGTTGCTGCAATAGGACACTGATGCATGTTTTAATTTTCACTACCCTCCCCAGATCTGTAAACTTCTGTTGGACCCAATGCTGTTTTTTTAAAAGTTTTTTAGAGATATAGCGCGGATTCAGGCTCTTCGGCCTACCGAGTCTGCACCGACCAGCGATCCCCGCACACTAACACTATCCTACACACACTAGAGACAATTTACACATACAATTTACACAAGGCAATTAACCTACAAACCTGTCAGTCTTTGGAGTGTGGGAGGATACCGAAGAATTCGGAGAAGTCCCACGCAGTCACGGTGAGAACATACAAACTCCGTACAGACAGCACATATTGTCGGGATCGAACCCCGGTCTCCGGCACTACAAGTGATGTAAGGCAGCAACTCTACTGCTGTGCAACCATACCGCCCGTTTTGGGGAATAAAAATATGTTGCCCCATGATTGAGAGCAAGACAGAGTTTGGGTGGGGGTGGGGGCAGAGCAGCAATGAACCTGATTGGGCCATGGCTGGGATTGGAATTCAGCGGGTGGGAGTATAGGTAGAAGGTACTTAAAATGAAAGCATTCATACCACTGGGTTGTAAACTACCCAAGCAAAGAATGAGGTGCTGTTCCTCCAAATTACGTTTGACCTCACTCTGGCGATGGACGAGGCCCAGTGCAGAAAGGTAAGAATGGGAATGGGAATGGGAAGGGAAGTTGAAATGGTTAGCAGCTTGGAGATCCCTTAGGCCTCGGCCCTCTAGTACTTGATTCCTCTGTCCTTGGAAAAAAGCTATATGCACCCCATGACCCTCCCAGTAGGTTAATTGTCCACTATAAAATACACCTTAGTGTAGGAGAATGGTAAAAAGAATCAAAACAAATTTGATGTACATGAAAGAGAAAATAAAATACAGTGAAATGAGGAGAGGGAAAGGGACTGATGGGATTGTCCCCCTAAAGACTGGTATGAACCTGATGATCCAAATGACCTCCTCCAGTGTCGTAAGTAAAGTTATGTAAAAATATACCCAGATGGGAATTGCCATCGGCACAGTATGATCAACCATTGGAGCCAAAGAGTGGGTTCAAATCCGACTGTAGCAGGTTAAGAAAATTTAAATTAATTAAATCAAGAAAATAAAAAAACTGATAGGACATAACTATGAGCCAAGAATTATTAAATAACTGCAATAACTTAACTTTCAGCTTCACCTCTTCTGACTAATTTGGTGTGAACAAATTTGGAGAGCAAATATGAAACTGCAAAAAGCCAGATATTGCAAAACTGAGGTCAATAGATTTTCCTACGTTAGAAGAATTAAAGCATATGGGGATAGGGCAGAAAAATGATGTTGAGGTAGAGAATGTCAAAGCATCACAGGAAGGAAATAAATGCTGCCCAAATGTGGGACACCCATATTTTTAAATTGATAATTTAAACAAAAACTAGAAGGATAGCACTCTGTGGCCAATACCACATGGACCGCCATTTGCAAAGCAAGGGCAAGGCATTTTTGAAGAACAAGGATTAATATTCCACCCTTGTGTGAGTAAGTTAAATGGACAGAAAATCTGTCAGGCTGCGTAATGTCTCCAATTCACTCCCAAATCAATTTTCCACTATTTTCCTCTATATCATTCAGGGAAACATGTAATTCCACATGCAAAGGAGGAAATCTATTCCAATAAGTTAAATCTGATTTATATATGTTTTTTATACCATGTTTATTATGATGCACTAGCAGTAAGTAAGGTTTGCTATACTCCATTTCCGACTAGTTGCTCAATACCATTGCTCAGTTCGTGCACTACATCATTTTAACAGGGTTTCTATTAGTGTGATAATCATTATTCTCTTACTGCAAATTTCCCATGAATGAGCGAGTTTCCAAATCAGTATTGACAACCAGTTCAAAAGAGTCACCCCTAACAAAAAAACAAAAAACCTAAAACAACACCACCGGGGCAAACTTATTATGAAGAGGATTGACACAAAATGTTGGAGTAACTCAGCGGGTCAGGCAGCATCTCTGGAGAAATGACGTTTCAATAGACAATAGACAATAGGTGCAGGAGTTGGCCATTCGGCCCTTCGAGCCAGCACCGCCATTCAATGTGATCATGGCTGATCATCCCAAATCAGAACCCCGTTCCTGCCTTCTCCCCATATCCCCTGACTCCGCTATTTTTAAGAGCCCTATCTAGCTCTCTCTTGAAAAAGAATGAGAAAATCATTTTTTACACAGAGTGGTGAATCTATGGAATTCTCTGCCACAGAAGGTAGTCGAGGCCAGTTCATTGGCTATATTTAAGAGGGGAGTTAGATGTGGCCCTTGTGGCTAAAGGGATCAGGGGGTATGGAGAGAAGGCAGGGATGGGATACTGAGTTGGATGATCAGCCATGATCATATCAAATGGCGGTGCAGGCTCGAAGGGCCGAATGGCCTACTCCTGCACCTATTTTCTATGTTTCTATGTTTCAATGAGATCCCCTCTCACCCTTCTAAACTCCAGAGTGTACAAACCCAACTGCTCCATTCTCTCAGCATATGACAGACCCGCCATCCCGGGAATTAACCTTGTAATCCTACGCTGCACTCCCTCAATAGCAAGAATGTCCTTCCTCAAATTAGGGGACCAAAACTGTACACAATACTCCAGGTGTGGTCTCACTAGGGCTCTGTACAACTGCAGATGGACCTCTTTGCTCCTATATTCGATTCCCCTTGTTATAACGGTCAACATGTCATTCGCTTTATTCACTGCCTGCTGTACCTGCATGCTTACTGATAGACTGTAAGTCTATCATAGACTGATGTACAAAGACCCCCAGATCCCGTTGTACTTCCCCTTTTCCCAACTTGACGCCATTTAGATAGTAATCTGCCTTCCTGTTTTTGCTACCAAAGTGGATAACCTCACATTTATCCGCATTAAACTTCATCTGCCATGCTTCTGCCCACTCCCCCAGCCTGTCCAAGTCACCCTGCATTTTCATAGCATCCTCCTCACAGTTCACACTGCCACCCATCTTTGTGTTTCGGGTCATTTCGGTTACGTTTGGGGTCGAGACCCTTCTTCAGACTGAGTCACTCTCAGTCTGAAGAAGGGTCTCGACCCGAAATGTTACCTATTCCTTTACACCAGCATTTTGTGTCTATCTTCAATGTAAGCCACCATCTGCTGTTCATTCCTACACATATTATGAAGAGGACGGGCTAATATTGATGTTATAACTATAGCAATAATAAGGTAAAAAAGAAATGAAAAAAACGCTGGAACTTACATCTGATCTGCAACGCGGGATTCAAAAAACCTCTGATCATTCTCTGCCATTGATTCTTCGTCAATTATCAGTTAAAACATACGTTGGAAGATGAAAGTAATTAAATAAGCCAGCAATATGCATTCGTCACATTAAAACAAACAGGTAAACTAACAAGAAAAGGTATGTCATTACCCTGAATCTTTTTGAATCCTGGCTCCTTCCAACGAGAACATAGGCAGTTTACTGGAGTCATAGGTCCTGGTGGTAGGTTCTGCTGACACTCCCTCCTTAGCTCCTCTCCTTTGGTTGGCAATGTCCTTTAGCACGCTGGTGCACTGATTCATAATTCTATTCACTGATCTAAGTGGTGATGGTGATGACTGAAAAAGGACTCCACACTGAGTTTTAACGACATCCTGCAGTTTGTTCATGTGGATGCATTTGGCTTGTAACTCTTCTGTGATTTCAGCGATGGTGTGGGTCTGCCTAATGAGCTGCTCTTGCAGTTCTTGTATCTTGCTCTCCTGCCTGTGCAGCTGGTCATCTTTGTTTTTGTTCTCCAGTTCCAGTTCCAATAATCTGTCCTGGAGAATTTCTCCTGCGGCTTTTAGATTTGCACCCGTCCCAGAGTCTCCCCGAAGCATTGCGTTGCTCGAAAGGATGTTGTTTTCCTGCTCCTTAAGCTGCTTGGGTTTCACTAAACCATTTCCCATCTTGTTTCAGATCTGCAAACACATGCACAAGCAAACAAAAAAGTCATGAGCTCTGAATCATTACAATGTCAGTGTCCGAACCAATAGTTGGGTGGACAATTGGAACTGACTCATATCGATGTTATTGTTTTGCCCTTGACAGTGGTCATGTCAATTGGCAATAACTTAATGCATGTGCCATTAACACATCATTATTTCCACCAGGGACATAAACTAATTTGTATCTACGTAATATATACTGATTCTCTATATTTTAAACACAAGTATCTGCTCTAAAAAAAATCCAGTACAATGCCAAAGGAATTATAGAGTCATAGACTCTTAACCCATGGAAACAGGTCCTTTGGCCCAACTTGTCCACACTGACCAATATGTCCCTTCTACATTAGTCCCACTTGCCTGTGTTTGGCCCATATCCCTCTAAATCTGTCCTATTCATCTACCTGTCTAAATGTTTCTTAATCGTTGTGATAGTACCAGCCTCAACAACCTCATCCGGCAGCTCGTTCCATAACCCACCACCCTTTGTGTGAGAAAATAGCCTCTCAGGTTTCTATTAAATCTAAGGAATAGATTCCTAGCCTACTCACCCTCTGCCTACAGCTCAGGCCCTCAGGAACTGGCAACATAGTTGTAAATCTTTTCTGCACTCTTTCCAGCTTTACAGCATCTTTCCTATAACATGGTGGTCAAAACTGAACATAATACTCTGAATGTAGCCTCACGAATATCATCTGTGTAAATGTTCTCCGGTCTGTTTTATGTGTGTGGGGGAGGGGGGGGGGGGGGGAGGATGGGGCGGGGAAAACTCTTTTTCATTTTTTTTACCATGCCGGAGATGCGATTGTTATCCGGCCACTCTTTGGCCTACCATCGATGGAGCTGGAGGCCACTGATTTTGGACCGCACCGCAGGGCGTGGACTTAACATCAGAGTCGATCCCTTGCCTGGGATCATTCCAACCGTGGCCTGCGGACTTTACATCGGGAGTTCCGACGTGGGGTTCGATCACCCGGTGCGAGGGAGCTGTCATCCCCCCAATGCTGGAGCTGATCGCCTTGATGCGGAGGGCCAAAACTAGTCAAGATCATCCCGTCAACGGAGGGCTCGAGGCCCCTGACCGCGGGAGAGGAAAGAAGGGAAGAGGTTTGAACCTTTTTTTCGCCTTTCTTCACAGTGAAGAATGTGGAGGAGTCACTGTGGTGGATGTTTATGTTAAAATGTATTTTGTGTGTTTCGTTGCTTTTTATTTGTATGACTGACTTGGCAAATGAAATTCCTCATATGTTGCAGAACATACTTGGCTAATAAAGCTTTATTGTAATTGTGATTGATTGTGATAGTGCAACTGCAACACGACCTCCCAACTTCTATACTCAATGCTCTGACTGATGAAGGCCAATGTGAAAACAGCCTTTTCGACCACCCTATCTACCTGTGATGCCACTTTCAACAGACTATGTACCTAAACTCCTTGCTCCCTCTGCTCTACAACAATCCCCACAGCATTGTGTAGGTTCTGCTCATGTTAATGCTCTGAAAATGCAACACCTCACTTCTCTGTATTAAATTCCATCAACCATTCCTCAGCCCACCTGTATCTACAATTTTGACATTTCACTATCTGCAGTACCACCCACTTTTGCATCATCTGCAAACTTTCTAACCACACCATGTGCGTTCTCATCCAAATCATTGATATAGATGACAAACAGCAATGGGCCCAGCACGAACCCTGCGGCACACCACTAGTCACAGGCCTCCAGTCCAAGAACCAACCTTTGCTTCCTGCCATGAAGCCAATTTTCTCTCCATTCAGCTATCTTTCCTTGAAGCTCATGTAATCTAACCTTCCAGATTTGCCTACCATGCGGAACCTTGTCGATTGTATTTTATTGTAATTCCACATCATAGACTTTTAAAGGATATCATAGTGCTCCAAGGAGGAGATCGACCGGCACATCCAAACGACCTACAGTGACCCCGTCAGGCAGCAGGAGCTGGGCCAGTGCAACATCCTGATAAAACCACCTCCACCCATCAAGGAGTTTGATGGTAGAGAGCCGCTCCTGAAAGAGGTCCAGGACGTTGTGAAGAGAGCAAGATCTGGATCAGTCCTGGCCCGAGCAGAGTCCCCTACAGGGTCTACAAGAACTGCCCCTTGTTACTCAAACGGCTGTGGAAGATCCTGAAAGTCATCTGGAGGAGAGGGAAAGTGGCGCAGAAGTGGTGATTCGCTGAAGGAGTCTGGATCCCAAAGGAAGAAGGTTCCAAGAAGATTGATCAGTTCAGGATCATCTCCTTGTTAAGCGTTGAAGGCAAGATCTTCTTCAGCATAGTGGCGAGGCGGCTGGCCAACTTCCTCTCCAGCAATGGCTACATCGACAGCTCAGTGCAAAAGGGAGGCTTATCTGGAGTGCCGGGGTGTCTAGAGCACACGGGAGTGGTGACCCAGCTCATCAGAGAAGTTTCAGGACAGTACCCCTCCGTAGAGCTGAGTGGCACCGAAGACGCCGGAAGGAAAGAGCCAACGCCTACAGCTCCATCCCGCACAAGCTGATCCAGACACTCATGGCCAAGCATCATGTGCCGGGCCAAGTGGCAGATCTCACCCTGGACTATTACAACCAGTTCAACATCAGGGTCAGAATGGCACAGACTGGAGGTTGGGATCATCACAGGAAGTACTATCTCACTTATCCTTTTTGCCTTGGCGATGAACATGATCGTCAAGTCTGCTGAGCCAGAGTGCCGGGGCCCTCGGACCAAGTCAGGAATGCGCCAACCACCAATCAGAGCCTTCATGGATGACCTGACTGTCACCACTGAGCCAGTGCCAGGTGGATCCTGCAGGGGTTGGAGAAACTGATTGGATGAGGTTTAAGCCAGGAAAATCAAGGTCACTGGTGCAGAAGAAGGGCAAAGTCATGGACAGGTTCCGCTTCAGCATCGAAGGGTCACCAATCCCAACTGTCTCTGAAAAGCCAGTGAAGAGTCTTGGCAAGGTGTTTAACAGCAGCCTGAAGGATACAGCATCTGTCCAGGCAACCTGTCAGGAGCTGGAGAGTTGGTTGAGAGCAGTGGACCGGTCGGGGCTTCCCGGCAAGTTCAAGGCATGGATTTACCAGCATGGTATCCTGCCAAGGATACTCTGGCCACTGCTTGTCTACGAAGTCCCAATTTCCATCATAGAAAGATTGGAGAGGAAAGTCAGCAGCTTTCTCAGAAGGTGGCTGGGACTGCCCAGGAGCCTTAGCAGCATCGCCCTTTACGGAAATAACACCAAGCTCCAGCTGCCCCTGAAGTCCCTGGAGGAGGAGTTTAAGTTGACTCGGGCCAGAGAGGTGATGCTGTACAGGGACTCCAGCGACCCCAAGGTTGCTCAGGCAGGGGTGGAGGTGAAAACTGGGAGGAAGTGGAGAGCCGGCGAAGCGGTGCTGCAAGCAGAGTCCCGGATACGCCAAAGAGTCCTGGTGGGAGCAGTGACTCGGGGAATAATTGGTCTGGGAATCTTCCCAACTCCCCAGTTTGACATGGCCAAGGGGAAGGAGAGGCGCAGGCTGGTCCAGGAGGAAGTGAGGGCAGTGGTGGAGGAGGAGAGGTGTACCAGAGCGATTGGCTTGGGGCAGCAGGGGGACTGGACAAGGTGGGAGCAGGCCATGGACCGAAAAGTCAGATGGACTGAGCTCTGGCAGGCTGAACCACAGCGCATCAAGTTCCTGGTCCAGGCAGTGTACGATGTCCTGCCCAGCCCATCAAACCTCTTCATCTGGGACAAAGCGGAATCTCCGGATTGCCCGCAATGCTCAGGCAAGGGGACGTTGGAACACATCCTGAGCTGCTGCCCAAAGGCTCTTGGGCAGGGCAGGTACACATGGCGTCACGACCAGGTTCTTAAACCCATTGCGGTAGACATCAGCATGAGAATCAGCAGCTGCAGACGAGAACGCCCCACCACCCAGATGATCACCTTCGTGAAGGCCGGAATGCAGCTGTCAAGAACCACAGCAGCCAGGAATCCGTCAGGAATCCTGGCGACTGCGCAGGACTGGCAGCTTTCCGTAGACCTGGTGAAACAGCTGAAGTTTCCACAGCACATTGCCACGACCACCCTGAGGCCAGATATCCTCCTGGTCTCAGAGACAACTAAAAACATTGTCTTGTTGGAACTGACAGTGCCGTGGGAGGACCGTCTGGAGGAGGCCCATGAGAGAAAGATGACCAAGTATGAAGAGCTGGTCATATACTGCCGCAAGCAGGGCTGGAAGGCAAGGTGTATGCCCATCAAGGTTGGCTGCAGAGGTTTTGCAGGGCAATCGCTCTACAAAGCCTTGAGTGCACTGGGCATCAATGGAATGGCGAGGGGAAGAGCCATCAAGAATACCACAGAGGCAGTGGAGAAGGCCTTGAGATGGCTCTAGATCAGGAGAGAAGGTCCATGGGGAGGAGCGAATGCCACCTGAACACGTCATGGTATAATCAACCACAGCTGGGTCGCCTGGGTGAGGGTGTCTGATGTTGAAAGACCCGAAACACCCAATGACCCCAGGTTACATCACTGATGATGTGTTCAGGAGCATCAATAGATGTATTTTTATCAATCTTCAGGTGGTCCAGAGATGCTACCTGACCCATTGAGTTACCTCAGCACTTTATGTTCCAGTCATCAAAATACAGCTGTGTCAACTGGCTGCGGAGGTACAGCCATGTTGCTCCACAGTCAGTGGCCTCAACAATAAAAATCTCATACAAGCCCAGTGTTTTTATTATAAAATGTGCTAAAATCAGTTTTATTAAATAGTTTTATGAAAGATAATCCCAAAAGTTACATACTTCGGATTTTTAAATAATAATCTCACGACATGGTGGTGTATTTATATTTATGCATTTTAAATATGTATGTTATGTTTTATACTTTGGCAATATAACGATGTATTTTATCATGCCAATAAAGTTTCTAAATTGATATATATATATATATATATACCTGGACTTTACCTTATCTACACATCTGGACGCCCGCAGCGGTGGCTGCGGAGGGTTGAGGTCCCGACCACGGGGGAAATGGAGGAAAACTGGCCAAATTTTGTGCCTTCCACCACAGTGATGAATGCTGTGGTGGATGTTTGTGTTAAATGTTTATTGTGTTTGTGTGTTCTTTTTTATATATATTTTTTTAATATATATATATATACAGTTGCCTGAAGACAGCTGAGAAGAAACTGTCCCTGAATCTGGATGTGTGTGTTTTCACACTTCTGTACCTCTTGCCTGATGGGAGATGAAGTGAGATGCAAGGCCACCAACAAAATTATGGACAAGTGTCACCCCGGTCACTTCCTCTTCTCCCCTCTCCCATCAGGCACATGGACAACATGACCATTGAAGACTCTTGAGCTGGTGTTGAATGTTGCTAAATGGAACACAGAGGCAGATAAAAATTATTCATATTGATAATGTCAAAAGCCCTAAAATGCCAGCAAGTAACTGAAAACATTAAAATAAAGTAAAATAATTCACTTGCCTACACATGCCTTTTGAATCGGGTTGCTTTCAACAGGGCTGCCAACATTGGGTGAGTGTTGGGAGTGAGAAATTGCGAGAGAGACCAAGCCCGAGGGAAGGTAGCGACCGGGGGCGGGGGAGGGGGGGGGGGCAAGGGTGTGGGAGGAGGGTGACCCCCCACCCAGTGGTACGGAGTTTTTGCATTTTTCAGCTTGAAATTGTGCAATATGTGCATAGTAGTGAGTCTTTTAACTTACACTTGAACGCAATATATATGCTTTAAATTGGATTAGTTATGAATAAGGTTAGACTAAATTACATTCCTAATTACATTCCACAGTAGAGCCAGGCTCTGATCAACACGTGCAGCACATGAATGATCTTAGTATATTCATGTATGGAAATCAGATTATAATCAAACACTTGGCCTATGTTGACCAACCTGGGTCTCACTGCACACCTGGTACTACTCCTGACCCTGACTCCAGTTGCATACCTTCTCTCATTCCTGAACCTGAGTCCAGCCTTACACCTGGCCCCTTATTCTACCCTGATCAGAGCTGCTTACCTACTTAGGTTCCCAATGCTGAACACTCCCATTGTCCCAGTTTTGACTGCACACTTAGTACTATTCCAGACCTTGACTCTGGATGCACACTTGGCCTTGCTCCTAGCCCCTCTGCACTGACAATATATCTGGCCCACACATAAAGCCCCATATCTGACCCCCTGGACCTAAACTATTACGTTCAAGTCCACAGTTGCTTATCTAATGCAGTAATCTTTTATGGGGCACTTCACAGACGAAATTATGTACAACAAAATTTGCTACATCCATTGGCATCCTTGTTATCTAACATGCTAGTTAGATTAGATTAGATTAGATATAATTTATTGCCACACAGCCAGGCTGGTGGAAATTTGGGTTGTCTGCAGCGATACAATAATAAAGAACACACAACCACAATAAAACTGTAACACAAACATCCACCACAGCATTCATCACTGTGGTGGAAGGCACAAAATTTGGCCAGTCCTCCTCCATTTCCCCCCCGTGGTCAGGACCAGAGTCCAGAGTCAGTCCAGGATCGGCTCTTCCTCACCGGAGACCACGGCTTTAAGTTGTTGTATGCCGCAGGCCGGCGGTCAAGATTTAAAGTCCCCGCCGCAGCCAGAAGCACCGTAGACTGCAGGGCTGGTGGTCGAAGCTCCCCTCCAGGGGTGATGGTAAGTCCATGCCGGACCCGCGGTAGAAGTTGGCCGCGGGCCGGCAGTGATGGCTTCTTCTTCCCCCGGGTCCCCAACGTGAGATCCCGGGCTGTAGACACCGCACCAGCTGGAGCTCTGCAGACCATGGCTTCAGGCTGCGACTTCAGGCTGCCGGCTGCCCCGGGTCAGCGAAACGGTGCGCTCCCCTCCAGCGAGGGCTCACCCGCTCCACGCCGAGAGTCCACGCTGCGCCCGCCGCTGAAGCCCCGGGCGCGTCTCCGGGAAAGGCCGCGTCGATCCTTGATGTTAGGCCACGGGGGAGGCGACCTGGAAAAACTCGCCTCTCCGTGGAGGCGAAACAAAGCGGTTTCCCCCTCACCCCCCACACAAAACACACAAAGAAACATTAAATACAGACTTTAAAACATACTAAAAATTTTTTTAAAAGGTTGAAAAACTGACGAGCTGCATGACATGGCTGCTGCCAGAGCAGCGCCCCCTACAGAACATATGTACTCTCAAGATCACATTTAATAGAATAATATTGCTTAAATATATAGTCATTGTACTTTGCATTTTGGAAAAGTCCCAGCTGAGAGGAAGACAGCAAAATACTGAAAATATTGGGGGTGAAAATGACTTTGTCAAAGAAGTCATCAATTGGTTGAACACAATTTCTCATCCATAAAATTATATTCACTCAGCTGTATAAGTATTCTGTTACCATTTCTTTTATTTTCCTAACAAACTGTCCTGAAGTCATTTTCACCCCCAATATTTTCAGTATTTTGCTGTCTTCCTCTCAGCTGGGACTTTTCCAAAATGCAAAGTACAATGACTATATATTTAAGCAATATTATTCTATTAAATGTGATCTTGAGAGTACATCATATTTTCTGTGGTATTCATAACACAACAATGATAAAAAGATCTTTGTTTTGATTGCCCCAACCAACATGCATACATTATTATATTAGTTAATATGTACCGATGGCAAATTTTTGTTCCAATGCTCCCCATTCCCAATTACTTTTACATTGAAGTGATTGAAATCCAAGTGAAGTTTAAATGGCATCATAAAAGTAAAACCTCCGGAATGGAAATTCATTACGTCGTTGGTTGGGGTCAGTATCAGCACAATTACTATATTAAACTTTGAATCTTCAGATGTCTTGGTTCAAGCTAAAACTAAAGACAGATAATAATCTCCTCACACATTCCCCTGCAAGTATCTCTGTCACTCCTTTAAAATAGTAAAATTAAAGGAGAACTTATCAGTTTGAAGTTTGATCTTTATTTTATGAAGAGTTACGATGAGCGATTACGTGAAGAAGCCCCGCCAGTCCGCATGCGCGTCAATCTTCAAAGCAGCGGTGATAATCCAGATAACTGCAGTCAAAGTAACATAGTAAGACTTAGAGAAGACTAGAACTACCGAGTGATCTTTATGAGAGAGGGTAGGGAATGGTGGGCACGTAATCGCTCATCGTAACTCCTCATAAAATAAAGATCAAACTTTAAACTGGTAAGTTCTCGCTTAATCTTACTATTTTACTTCGGAGTCACGTGAGTGATTCCGTGAAGATTTCAAAGTTCTGTGATTTCATGCGGTGAGAAACGAGTCTACACAACCACAACTGCTTCATTGACAGATGAGGGAAACATTCATAATGAATAAATAATAGTAACTCCTCTCATCCGGGAGTAACTAACCACTGGACCTAAAATAGAGTTGGCAGATACCCCTGGTCTGGCAATAGGTTATTATTAAATGTTCAGAAGTTCGTTTGACCGTCCTGCAGTCGCCAGGATGTGGTCCAGCGGAACGTACATAACCTTTGCTGCTGATGTTGTAGCAGCCCTGGTGGAGTGAGACTCGAAAAATATCAGTATCTACTCCTGCATGAGCCAAACCCTGTTTTAACCACCTGGAGATGATCTGAACCAATACCTTTTATAAAGTTTTTGTAATTACAAACATTGCTAGTTCAGAGCCTCTAAGGCTCTTCGTGACCTTGACGTATTGTTGTATATGTGTGACCATACACAACCGAAGGTCCATGGGGTATGCCATGAAACTAGTTTGAGACCTCACGTCTGCTCAGCTTAACTAAACATTAAAATATAATATTATTTGAAGATGTAACCATCCTGTCCAGTCACAATATGTAGTGACTGAACCCACTGCACTGAGACCAGTGCCATGAGGATAACTAACTTATGAGAGCCGAGCCAAAGCTAAGGATGTAGCTGGAGCCCCCTGGTGAAATAGTGTTAATACCACATCAATATCCCATACTGCCCTGTGCTTGTCCTGGGAGAACTTGTGTGAAAGATATCCTTTATAACTCGTTATCAGAGGGTGAAACCCGACAGAGTGGGTCCCTTTTGCTGCAGCAAATATGATGGGAAGGCACATTGGGCACAGTTAATGGTACTATAACTTAATTTATTGTCAAAGATCTATTTGAAACGAACTCCAAGACATCAGTTAGATCATCAGTACCATATTAGATGTAACATAAGTATTTAAACAAATGCTTCCCTTCTCCTGAAGAGGAAATGTAATGCTTTCCTTTCTTGGTGCTATCCCTGCACTCTGCAGCGAGCACATACATGGATCGGTCTGACAATCCGAGCTGCAGGAGCGGTCTACTCAGAATCTATGTCAATAAATTGATTTTATCATGCAGAGACTGGTTTCCCGAGCCACAGGCTGAACCGGCAAGTTTTATGTTTAGAATAACCGTAAAAGGTTGTATTATTATTCCCGACAAAGCAGGAAGCATGGCTGCATAGGCCAGCCAGACAGAACGACAACCTAAAGAGGGATCTTGTTGACTTTATTGTAAGACCCGACTAATGAGGCAAAATTGGTAGTTGAGGCCTGTTCATTGGCTATATTTAAGAGGGAGTTAGATGTGGCCCTTGTGGCTAAAGGTATCAGGGGGTATGGAGAGAAGGCAGGTACAGGATACTGAGTTGGATGATCAGCCATGATCATATTGAATGGCAGTGCAGGCTCGAAGGGCCGAATGGCCTACTCCTGCACCTATTTTCTATGTTTCTATGTTTCTATGAAGGGAGACAAACATAACTTCTTTCTCCTTGTTGCGAGAATGTATCTTTTGCCACTGTTATGCCACATATTTTTGCAACTGGTAAATGAGCCTGGAAACAAACATATCGATTCGGTGTCCATTGAGCCATAATTTCATTAAATGCTTTGTGATCCAACACCCATTTAGTGTTGTCATTGATTGTACGTAACGTAAAATGAGATTAGGTAAATTATTACAGGATATTCTGTCTTGATTGCACCCATGTGACTAACATACGCCACCACCATAGTGTATCAACTTAACGTTGAGCATGCAGATTATGCATATAAAGCACAAACAGGAAGTGGTCAAGATTAGACTTTTAATTATATACCAGACTAAGTGGGACCCGTTGGGTCTCAGCATCACACGGGAGCGCTGGTCACCAACGCAATATTACACCTCTCCACCAATTCCAATATTGCTCGCCGGGGGGGGGGGGGGGCTTTCTGTTGCGCTAGTATGGGTGTTGCGGGCCGAAGGTACTGGTTTCCAGAGGGTGAGTATAGACATTGTGCGTAAAAATGCATTCTTGGGCTGGCAGCCAACTGTTGCAACGTTTTTAAAAGCCAAGCCAGGGCAAACAATTTGGCTGTAGCCACCCGACAACCAAAATTCATTTTGTGAACACAAACATGTTTAAAAGGCGAGGCAAACAATTGGGCAGCAGCCATCCGACAACCAAAATTCATTTTGTGAACACAAACCTGTTAAAAAGGAGAGGCAAACAATTGGGCAGCAGCCAACCGACAACCAAAATTCATTTTGTGAACACAAACTTGTTAAAAAGGCGAGGCAAACAATTGGGCAGCAGCCACCCAACAACCAAAATTCATTTTGTGAACACAAAATTGTTAAAAAAAGGCGAGGAAAACAATTGGGCAGCAGCCACCCGACAGCCAAAATTCATTTTGTGAACACAAACTTGTTAAAAAGGCGAGGCAAACAATTGGGCAGCAGCCACCCGCAACCAAAATTCATTTTGTGAACACAAACTTGTTAAAAAGGCGAGGCAAACAATTTGGCAGCAGCCACCTTACAGCCGCATCAAGGGGACTCATCATGGAGTAGACGTGCGTTCAGTGTTATTCGCAGCTCAGAGAGCCATGACCCTCTCGCTTCCTGGGTCTGGCAGAGACTGAGTGAGGGACTACACTTCCGGGCATTATAGTCCCTCCCCCCTGCTGCCAGTGGGGGCAGCAGAGAGAATGGGGAATTGTTTTTAAACATTAATATCTCTCTGACTTTTCATCGATGTGAAAAATCCTCCGGTCCCGGAAGGCGGAGGGGGGCTCTGAGCGAGGTGGCCAATAATGATGGCCGTAGGTGGCGGCGTTCTCTTGGAAATCACACCACAGCGAGCCAAAAGCAGTCATGATCAGACTTTTAGTAATATACTAGACTAAGTGGGACCCGTTGGGTCCCAGCATCACACGGGAGGGCTGGTCACCAACGCAATATTCCACCTCTCCACCAATTCCAATACTGCTCGCCAGTGGGGGGGGGGCTGTCTGTTGCACTAGTATGGGTTTTGCGGGCTGAAGGTACTGGTTTCCAGAGGGCTAGTATAGACATTATGGGCTGTATGGATGCTTGGGCAGGCATCCAAATGTTGCAATGATTTTAAAACCCAAGCCAAGGCAAACAATTGGGCTGCAGCCACCCGACAACCAAAATTCATTTTGTGAACACAAACTTGTTAAAAAAGGCAGGGCAAACAATTGGGCTGCAGACACCCGACAACCAAAATTCATTTTGAGAACACAAACTTGTTAAAAAGGCGAGGCAAACAATTGGGCTGCAGACACCCGACAACCAAAATTCATTTTATGAACACAAACTTGTTAAAAACGGCTGCAGACACCCGACAACCAAAATTCATTTTGTGAACACTAACTTGTTAAAAAAAAGGCGAGGCAAACAATTGGGCTGCAGACACCCGACAACCAAAATTCATTTTGTGAACACAAACTTGTTAAAAGAGGTGAGGCAAACAATTGGGCTGCAGACACCCGACAACCAAAATTCATTTTGTGAACACAAACTTGTTAAAAGAGGCGAGGCAAACAATTGGGCTGCAGCCACCCGACAAAATTCATTTTGTGAACACTTTAAAAAGGGCTGCAGCCACTTTACAGCCGCATCGAGGGGACTCACCGTGGAGTAGACGTGCATTCAGTGTTATTCGCAGCTCAGAGAGCCGTAACCCTCTCGCTTCCTGGTCTGGCAGAGACTGAGTGAGGCACGACACTTCCTGGTCTTATAGTCCCTCCCCCTGCCGCCAGCGGGGGCAGCAGAGAGAATGGGGAGTTTTGTAAAAACATTAATATCTCTCTCATTTTCCATCAACGGAAAAAATCCTCCGCACTCATATGGCGGAGGGGGGCTCTGAGCGAGGTGGCCAAAAATGACGGCCGTAGGTGTCGGCGTTCTCTCGGAAATTCGCAGCACAGTCGGCCAAAAGCGGTCAAGATCAGAGATTTAGTAATATAGATAGAAGGCAAGGCAACTTTAATTAATCAATGCAACTTTAATTTGGCAAGGCAAATTTAATTAGGCAAGGCAACTTTAATTTGGCAAGGCAACTTTAATTAGGCAAGGCAACTTTAATTAGGCAAGGCAACTTTAATTAGGCAAGGCAACTTTAATTAGGCAACACAGCTTTAGCATTTCCAAACCAAAGGCAACACAACTTTAGCATTTCCAAACCAAAGGCAACGCAGCTTTAGCATTTCCAAACCAAAGGCAACGCAGCTTTAGCATTTCCAAACCAAAGGCAACACAGCTTTAGCATTTCCAAACCAATGGCAACAGAGCTTTAGCATTTCGAAACTATATTTTCAAACCACATTAAGGGCACTGATAGGTCAGTAAAACCACTCACAATTTAGTAGACATGTGTTCAGTATTATTCACAGCTCAGACTGAGAGACGTGACCCTCTCACTCCCCCATCTTGCAGAGACTGACTGAGGCACTCAACTCTTTTCCGGGTTTTATAGTCCCTCCGGAAGGGGCGTGACCTTCAGGAGAGAGAATCTCAACATCTTTTAAACATTAATAACTCTTTTATTTTTAATCGATGGGAAAAATCCTCTTGTCCTGTGCAGCGGAGGCGGACTCTGAGTAAGTTGGCCAAAAATCACAGCCGTAAGTGGCAGCGATTTTTCTAAAATCAATATACAGAACAACAGGAAGTGGTCAAGATCAGACTTTTAGTGATATAGATAGATAGATAGATAGATAGATTGTAAGTTATAGCAACATTGGAGGCAGTACAAAGGACATTCATTAAACTGATTCCTGGGGTGAGAGTGTTGTCCTACCAAGAAGGGCAAAATAGTTTGGGCTTGTTTTCTTTGGAATTAAGGGTGATCTTAATCAAACATAGCAGTACTTAAGGGGGTTTGACATGGTAGATTTGGGGATTTTTTTACTGGAAGGAGTCAAACAAGATTATATAACAACAAGGAGCAGATCATTAGAAATGTCTTCCTGCGGAGGGTGGTGAATCTCGAGAACTCTTTTCCACAGCAGGTTATGGAAGCTGGATTATGAGAAGTTTTTAAACTGAAGGTGAATAAATATTTGAAAGTTCAAGGAAGAAAGACGCATGAAAAAATGACACATAACATCAGTCAAGGCCAGCATAGTTCAACCGCGATTATATTGAATAGTGCAGCAGCCTTCAAGGTCCCGAAAAACCTACTCATGCTCCTCCTCGTAACACAATAACTTGTGTTTTTTTGCGTTCTTGTATCTCTGATTAGTTGAGGGCAGGGTTGCCATGGGTGAGGGGTTGTCTTCGTCAACCCCTTATCAAAACAATAAGTGAAAAAGTACTAACACATAAATACTATAAATACAGAACTGTAGATGCCGGTTTACAAAAGGAGATACATAGTGCTGGAGTAAATCAGTGGTTCAGGCAGCATCCCTGGAGAACTGTTCACGAGAGATGCTGCCTGACTCACTGAATTATTCCAGCACTTTATGTCTTCTACACAGAAATGCGCATTTGATGGCACTTGGCCTGTACTCGTGAAGTTTAGAAGGATGAGGGGGCAACTCATTGAAACTTACTGAATAGTGAAAGTTCTGCATAGAGTGGATGTGGAGAGGATATTCCCACTATTGGGAGAGTCTAGGCCATAGCATCAGAATAAAGGGATATACCTTTATGAAGATGAGGAGGAATTTCTTTAGTCATAGTGTGAATCTGTTACTTGCCACAGAAGGCTGTGGAGGCCAAGTCAGTGGATATTTTTAAGGCAGAGATTGATAGATTCTTGATTAGTACAGGTGTCAGGGATTATGGGGAGAAGGCAGAGAATGGGGTTGAGAGGGAAAGATAGATCAGCCATGATTGAACGGCAGAGCAGACATGATGGGCTGAATCACCTAATTCTGATCCTATCATTTATGAACTTATGAAATCCTGATGGAGAGCACAAGAGAAAATTTTACAGGCTGGCATTCCTGGACGAGAGGTAACATCGAAATCGACAGTAAATTAAAATTTAAAAAATCCAGATATTGGAAATATGAAATCAAAGCATAAAATTCTGAAAATCTGAAATCAAAACAGAATATATTGGAAATATTTAGCATGTTAGCAGGTTGGAATGGATAGGTCAGACAGTGAGAAATTAGGAATATGGATCACGTGCAGATGATAAGATTAGTTTATTTTGGAATGATGTTCGGCACCGATATTGTGTTCCTGAGCGCCTGTTTCTGTGTTATATTATGTTCTATTTTCTAGAAAGCAACAGCAGAAAGAGAAGATAGACACAAAAGGAAAGGAAAAGGAATAGGTGATGTTTTGGGTCGAGACCCAAAACGTCTGAAACAGGGTCTCAACCCGAAACGCCACCCATTCATTTTCACCAGAGATGCTGTCTGACCCGCTGAATTACTCCAGCTTTTTGTGTCTATCTTCGGTTCCAACCAGCATCTGCAGTTCCTTCCTACATGTTTCGTCTGCAGAAAGAGAAACTTTGTTAATGTTTTGGATTGCAGAGTTTCATCAGAACTGGGAAAGAGAGAAAGAAACAAAGTCAATTAGTTTTCGGTTACATGATGGATAATCATTATCCTCTCTCTTAAAATCAGTTAAGTGTGTTTGGTCACAGGCACTTACAGCCAATTTCCATCTCTTCTAATGGGCCAGTGAATAAAATGCATGCTGGTCCTAAACCAATTGATCTGTCATATTCCGACTTTAATCCTTGTTCTGATTTAATTCTGAACAACACTGATTGTGCTTCTATTATTTTCATCAAATTGATTGATAGCAATGAATGTAGGGCAGATTCTCACTCCTGTTCACTACTTGCTGGCAACTTGAAACCCAATTCAGATTCCACCTAAATCATGGGACAATGTCACTCATCCTTTCTATGGAGGCTCCTCAAAGTGATCAGACGAATACTGACCTTTTGGAAATGGGATCTTAGCTTGAATCAACAGAGTCAGTAAGAAGAATTGGAACTGATTTTACCAATAACTTGATATTATTTTTCTTTCTTCGATTGCAGACTATATTTTAAAATCAAAACTGAAAGATTTTACGAAACCAGATTTTTAAAGAAAATAAAACACTCGTGGAGTAACACACCCATTCCTTCTCTCCAGCGAACTGTGTTACTCCATTAGTTTTTGTCTATCTTCGGTATAAACCAGCCGGCAGTCTGTTCGTCTTTTCACTCTTTTTATTATTTTTTAGTTTGTTAAAAGTTTTGTTTTAATGTTCTTCGGTTTGTTTTATGTGGGGGGGGGGGGGGGGGGGAGGGGATTGGGGGTAAACATTTTTTCAAGTTCAAAGCTTCCCGGAGAGGTGATCAATTTTCGAATCACATTCTCCAGGCTCTGCGGCCTACCATCGATGGAGCTGGAAGCCTCCTCGGACTGACTTTGAGCCCTATCGCGGGACGCGGACTTAACATCGGAGCTGATCCCTTGCCTGGAATCGCTCACACTGCGACCACCTCGAAATCAACATCAAGGGCTCACAGTCTCAGGTGAGGCCGAGTCGGGAACTCCAACGTCGCGGAAGGTTCACCAGACCCGACACGAGGTTCGATCGTCCAGCGCGGGGGAGCTGACATCCCCCCCGATGCAGGAGCAGATCACCTCGACACGGAGGGCCCGAACGCCGTCGGCTACGGGAGTTAAGATTGGACATCCGGTGGCGCTGTTGCTAGCTGCCTCCGCCTTCAGTCTGGTATCTTTTTGGGTTTTTTTGTTATGTTGAAGAGCGTTTTCTGTGGGTTTTTTTAATGTCTTTATGTGGGGGAAGAGGGTACGGTAAGGGGGATACTGTCCTTCAGTTGCTTCCTGGAGAGGATGCGACTATTCGAGTCGCGTCCTCGCCCATCCCCCCTCCCCCAGCGACCTACCTACTGGATTAGCGCGGCCTTTCCTGCCGGGACCGACCAGAGCTCCAGCAGCAGCAGTGGTGCAGCGTTGGATACATCGCAGGGCGGGCGATGCCTCACCAGGGATCGCCGTTTGGAGCCCCGGGTGCTGGGCCTGCTGCACCGACATCGCGGAGCTGTGGTTCGCGGAGCTCCGAACACGGGCGACGCTGACCAACATCGCGGAGCTCTGCGACTCCGCTCGGCTCGGCCTGTGGACTTCGGGAGCCGCGGACTCCGGTGGGAGGTGGCTGATCTGGAGGTCCGGGCCGCTGAGGATGTTCTCCGTCGAGGTTCGGCGTCGGTGTTCCATCATCCCGGCATGAGGGCCTGAGCATCGGGCCGCCCGTGGCGGCGACTGCGGGTGCTCGGGAGGCCACAACCACGGGTGAACATCTGGAAAGATCGGCGGGGAGGCTGGCTGGACTATGGTACCTTCCTCAACTTTGGTGCCACTGTAGGGTTATGTTGTGTCGTGGACTTCTGTGTTTGTGCTTTTTTTTAAATATGTTTTATTTATTATTTAGTTTAATGTTACTTGACTGTAAGGAAAATCCATTTTGTTGTCTCTTATGAGCTAATGACAATAAATTGAATCCAATCCAATCATCCCGTCAACGGGGACTCGAGGCCCACGACTGAGGAAGAACTAAGGGGAAGGACTTGAATTTTTTTTTGTCTTCCACCACAGAGGATTGTTTAGGAGTCACTGTGGTGGATGTTTATGTTACTTTTTGAAGTGATCTGTTACTTTTATTTGTATGACTGACCTGGCCAATGAAATTCCTCGTATGTTGCAAAACATACTTGGTGAATAAAGTGTGATTCTGATTCTGTTCCTCCGAATCCTGCCCTCAGATAATTACAGCAGTTCAGACACAACACTTCTGAATAATGTGGAATTTCAGGATGACAAATGTTGCCAACATGACAAACAAAGCAAAGTGTCTGATCTAGATACTGTACAAGCTGATAAAAAAATATTCAAATAAAATATTTAACAGAACATCCAAACACTCATTGGAAGCATATTTACTGAAAAGTCCCATATACAGGGAAGGGACACTGGGCTTGCAGGAGTTTTCCTGTGGGATAGACAATGGTTTAGCTAAAGACTTAACAGAAGTTTGGCCAAGTAATGCTGGTCAGCAACATGTTCAGCTGCATATTTCCTTCGCTCCATAGATGCTGCTGCACCCGCTGAGTTCCTCCAGCAATTTTGTGTACCTTTGTTCAGCTGCAATCCGGGTTGACGACAAAAGTAAAAACAATTCTCCATACAAGATGAAGTATTGATTAAAGTGATATGCGAAGGATAAACAAATGTTCGTATCAGAAAGTAGTGTGTCATTTGTTTACGTACTTGGCGAAAACTCAAATCTATTCAACAATTATTTTAACAGTGCAGAGGAATACATAACAGACAATAGAAACTGTGCAATTGACACATTACTCGGCTGATATTTTCAACCGGCATAACCGTATTTCTATAGATATGCTCTAAAATGGTCTTATCCCGTTTCCCTGTTAAGTGGTATTCGTGTATCATTTGTCCCAAAGTCCCTTGTGCAAACTTATCCATTCCTACCCCATGTCGAATAGTCTTTTTTTTCCGGAGGATAAAACATGATCCAATATCTCACCCTGTTCAGTTTAGTTTTTACTGCATTGTGCCAATCCAATCATGTTTTAAACCTGAATAAGTTCCCATGGTAATGTCGTTTATATATATTTTTTAAAGTTGTTTTTTGTTCCCCAGCTGGGTTGATAAATATTGCTTACCCGGTGTGTTCTTTACCTCGAAATCAGTGCAGAAGGAAGAGCCAAGTGCGGCCGCACTGGGTCGGACTGTCTGCTCCTGTCTCACTGCCGGGAGCGCTTGAACGGACCAAGGCTCAGAGTTCAACACTTTTCGAAACGGGAACGCCCCGTCATAAACGTGCACGGAGATAACGTTAGCAGACAGCGTGTCTGCGGTTAGTAGAAGTCTCCACAGGACCCGGTCACAGCGGCCAGCTGCTACAGGATGCCACGTAACCCGGGACACGTCCATCCAACCGCTCGTATCGACCCGACAGAATGAGCCGCCTCCTGCAGTTCATGTAATGATTGCCGATCTTAAATTAAACTAGAACACGGGCAGGTTTAATGCCATTTCATACCCAGGCAATGCAAAAGTTGCAAAGGGCTGATAACCATTGTGGTCGGTCCATCGCGCCTCCTAGTTTATTAAAGCTTTACCATGTTATATCACAGAGCTCCGCAATTCAGACAATGGTCATCTCTGTGGGTTGAATTGGTGGCGAAGGGTCCTGAGGCTGAGCACAAGGACCACACAGTGACACCTGGGATACAAGGTGCATCTGAAGAAAGGTCCCGGAACTTAACGTCGTTCCTCGATTACCTCCACAGATGCTGCCTGGCCCGCTGAGTTACTCCAACACTTGTGGTTTGCTCAAGAGTCTAGCGTCTACAGTTCCACGTGTCTACAACGTGCATTTGCCTGTCAGGCGGAAGAGGGGGGCAGTGTGGAGACGGGGTGCTGCTGTCCCGTGTGGAACTGAGGGTGACGCCTGGGTTTCTGGGAGCTGCTGTCTTGCCAGTGAGCAATAGGCCATGCCAGGTCTCCGAGCTGGTGCTGTGCTGTCTGGAGTGGAGGCTGACACTTGTCTGCTATTCTCCTGCCAGGGAGATGAAGACACCACTAACAAGACGAGTGACGTCCTACTCACCCTTGACCATGACCCCACAGATGAGCACCAGGCTATCTTACAGACTATCTCCGATTTTAGCATTCCTGCTGTCTGCCCTTCAACCTTAATGTTCGCCAGCCCCGCCTACTTCCATAAACACAACTGTCCTGGCAGACACATTGTTTCTGTCTGCTCTTGCCCCACTGAAACACCTCGACTCCATTCTATCCCCCTTGGTCCAATCCCTCCCGATTTAAGTCCAAGACACCTCACATGCCCTTTGTCTGTTTAATTACTTCTGTTTTCCACACCCCCGTTCCCTCATATTTACTATGGACGTTCCATCAACCCACTCCTCCAGCTCCCATCAGGAAGGCCTTAAAGCCCTTGATTTCTTCCTCGACCACAGAACCAGACAATTTCCATCTAATAAGGCTCTCCTCCACCGGCAGCTGGTCCTCACTATCAACAACTTCTCCTTTGATTCCTCCCACTTCCTCCAAATCCAAGGTGTAGCCATGGGCACTTGCATGGGCCCTCGCATGGGCACCCGCATGGGCCCCAGCTATGCCTGCCTGTTTGGAGAGTATGTTGAACAATCCCAGTTCCAGGCGTACACTGGCCCTATCCCTGAATTCTATCTCCTCTAGGGTACACAAAAATGCTGGAGAAACGCAGCGGGTGCAGCAGCATCTATGGAGCGAAGGAAATAGGCAACGTTTCGGGCCTAAACCCTTCTTCAGACTGATGGGGGGTGGGGGGAGACGGGGAGAAGAAAGGAAAAAGGAGGAGGGGGAGCCCGAGGGCTGAGGTAGAGGTAGGAAGGGGAGGAGACAGCAAGTGCTAACAGAATTGTGAGAATTCAATGTTCATGCCACCAGGATGCAGACTCCCCAAGCGGAATATGAGGTGCTGTTCCTCCAATTTCCGGTGTGCCCACTCTGGTTGTGGAGGATGCCCAGGACAGAGGGGTCGGATATGGAATGGGAGGGGGAGTTGAAGTGCTGGGCCACCGGGAGGTCAGGTTGGTTAATGCGGACCGAGCGGAGGTGTTCGGCGAAACGATTCTATATCCTCTACACTGTTGACTGCATAGGGGCTACCTGTTGCATCTATGCAGAATTCATGGACTTCATTAACTTTACTACCAATTTTCACGCTGCACTCAAATTCATCTACGACAAATTCCCTCCCGTTTATTGATCTCGCTGTCTCCATCACAGGAGATAGACTATCGACTGATGTCTATTACCAACCTACTAACTCCCATAGCTATCTAGACTTCCCACCCTGCCTCCTGCAAAGACTCTATCTCCTACTCCTAATTCCTCCATCTACAACGCATCTGCGCCCAAGATGAGGTGTTCCATACCAAGACATCCAAGATGTCCTAAATCTTTAGGGAAATGCTAGCATTTATTTCAAGAGGGCTTGTATATAAAAACAGGGATGTAATGCTGAGGTTCTATAAGGCACTGTTAAGGCTGCATTTGGAATATTGTGAGCAATTTTGGGCACCATATCTGATGAAAGATGTGCTGGCTCTGAAGAGGGTCCATTGGAGGATTATAAGAATGATCCAAGGAATTAGTAGGTTAACCTATGATGAGCGTTTTCAAAAGCTTTTTTCTGCAGATAAAGGTTGCATCAGACCAGCATTTTGAGTTTACCAGAAGTGGCAAGGAAACAGAATAAATTTAGTGAATTGGCATTATGGGTACTGAGAACATTGGGTCACGCACCTTTCGTAATAAATCTAGACCAGTGACAAATATTATTAAAGAGAAACCAGCCAGGACAATTTTTCACCAGACTCATTATAATATACCAGAAAGTAGCTTGTGCATTGTTATATTTAAGTCAAGGTAGCCCATCTAGGATAGCCAGTGGTACATAGTACATTAGCTTTTTTTTAAATCATTTTGTATGGTCAGGTTGTACTGATTGACCTGAGACCCAGTCTGAATGTCAAATTGTATGTTTACTTGTGGTAAAATTAAATTGCTTAATGATTCATATTGAACTCATTCACACGTATTTTTTGAAGTTTACCTCAATAAAATTGCATAATATACAAAAATCCAGTTCAAGCAATAAGAGGGTATTAGCGGTAGAGAACTGGGTCATGGCATCATTCAGCTGGATATGAGAAATAAAAGAACATCAATGCTAAGATAGTAACCTGCATATTAAAAAGATAACAAAGTTGAGAAGAAACCAACTATTTCTAGATTAGCCCATCTCTTGTAACATTTTCTTAATGTGAGATTTGAGACAGAAATAATCTTTTATTCTGTGGGAAACCTGATCATATATGTCAAAAACATTTGTAGTTAAGCAATACAAGTTCCAGAATATATTCTATTCTGGAATTCTCTAAAGGTTTTTTCTGAGAATTAATTCCAGTATTTTGATGTGGTGTAGTTTAAAGCAGGTTTCTTCTTTACCGTTATGCTAAACTTGACCTTGGGGTTAAATATATGCAGTATATGTTATTATATAGTGAAATCATTAATGTTTTTCTTTCTCCTAGTTGCTACTGGAACAAGTCTCCTTAGTTGCTTGTTGGGTAACAATTAATGCGATACATGAGGACTGAGTATATTTCCTTTCTCTGTCACATGGTCTCCCATTTAAAGCTGGTGTTATTCTATCAGAGGAATCAATTAATGGATGGAAAGTCTTACTGGACCCATTAACCTACATGTGTGAATTCCCAATTCATGCTGGCAGCCAAGATTTGTACTGCACAGCCTAATGACCAAAATATGACTCTTGTTGTGAATGCTGCAACATTGGTTTTACGTCAGTAGATTTTGTCTATATGGCAGGGTTTTTTTTTTGTTCACGTTTGCAGACTGTGATGCATGTTACTGTTGAAATTGATGCATGTCTGTCCGTCAAAATCTTTATGGATAGAATAAATAATTAAAGAAAGAACCCCTGCCTAGGAAACCTCCCCACAATACTGCTTGATGTTTCATGGTTACTGCATCATGTTTAACGCATCATTTGCCTTTAGACACATCAACAATATACAACAAGGCAGCAGATTCAATGAACAAAAGTGTGCCAGTCCCATCGCCAGGTCAATGGTGTAATACAGATCAGCATCCCACACAAGATTAACAAGGTTTTTCCATCAAGGTTCAATCACTGATTGTTTTTAGGCACTCTCAATAACTTGGGACTAGCATGGAATGATTGGGATAAAGGCTTTTTGCTCAGCATACATCGTTTAGCCTTCATGTACACACAAGCTGCATGAAGACTACATTTCTATCACTTCTCAGATCAACTTTGTATCTGTTCCAACTCACATACAAAGGTATTCTGTCTTTTGTCGAAAGTCTTTGCTCTTTCTAAATTCATATATTTCCAGAATATGGCTATAATCTTATTGAAGCTAATATTTTGCTAGCATATTTTCTTGATGCATATCTCTTGATATTATTTGAAGTTTTGTCGGTCGCTTGAAGTGAACGACACAACGTATTGTTTGTTTCTGGCAGAAACAGATTGCTATCTCCAAACATAGTTGAAATTTCTGTAGAGAGCTTACATCCACAGGCCTAAAATTACAGATTCATGAGACAGAAATGCAATGTAGGAGATGTCCAGATTCTCAAAAGCACCTAGAAATTGGCTGTGCCCATTGTCAAGCACATAACTTGTGGTAAACCCAATACTAGGTCAAATCTTTACGGCACAAGATTTTGGAAAGTAAAAGTAATCTTTTTCACCTTTGTTTTATGCTCCTAAAATAATGGAATTAAACTCAATTTCAGCTTTATTTGCCAAGAAGTATGTATTTTATTTTGTTGCTCAAACATCATCGCATTTAATGCCAAATTAAGACGTCATAAAAAATGACGCGATTGTCAAACAACAAATGTGCAACAACATTTGTAGTGTTTTTTACCAAGTAGAAAGAACTAAAATGTGACGAGTGCTTCACAAAGGGATAGAACTAAATTCAATGATGTTGCTATTGCAATGCAAGATTCAGTGAAGATGTGAGTCATTGAGGTTACATATTGCATTGTAGCCAGGTGCTTATGTCATGAGGAATATGAAATGTAAAATAGGCGCAACACACAATATGGTTGCACGGAGGAGAGAGAGGCTGCAGAAGCAAAAAGGAGATGAAGGTCTGCATTATAGAGTGAGGGAGATGAAGAGCTCAACTTGACATATGTCCCAGTAGGAAGGTCGTGCATGCCAGAATGGTACAGAGGTCCATCAAGGCCATCAGAATCTGCACAGAGTTGCCATTAGTTATGTTCTCCAGCTGTGAAAGTAATCACTATGGAGAAATGCGAGAAATGCTTGATTTTACAAGATGTAAACTCAGTACTGAAGAAAGGAGGGATGCAGAAAGCAGGAAACTATTAGCCTATTACCATTTCATTTGTTTTTGACAATAGGCTGGAATCCATTTTTAATGATATAATAGAAAGATACTTCGGAAATCGTAAGACAATCAAGCAAAGTCAACATGGTTTTATGAAAAATCGTGCTTGACAAATTTACCATTGGACGGATAAAGGAAAACCAATGTATTTGCCATACTATTTTGGAAATGACCTGCGATGTGAAGTTGCTCCAGCGATGAAGGTTGGACAAAGATACTCAGAATATCTTTCCAATGTTACATCTGTTACATGTACGACCTTGACAAGGCCATCAAAAAGGCCAAACGGGACTTCCGCTCAAAGCTGGAGCATGGGACGGATGTTCGGCAACTGTGGCAGGGCTTGAATGCCATCACCCCTTACAAGGCGAAATCAGGAGGCAGCTTAAACAACAGCGAAGCATCACTCCCTGACGAGCTCAATGAGTTCTACGTACGCTTTGATAGGGAGAACACTGATGTGCCTTCCCAAGCCCCCATTCGCCCTGATGGTATTACAGTATCAGAGGCCGACGTCAGAAGATCTTCAGGGGGGTGAACCCTCGGAAAGACCCTGGACCTCATGGTATACCCAGACAATCTGATCTATATCCTGGTGCATTCTTTGACAACCTTCCTCACCATCAACAAGTCACCCAATGTTCATGCAAAATATAAACCTACTAATCAGGCCACCTGCATTCTCATCCAAATCATTTATATATATTTCACAAACAACAGTGATCTCAGCACTGATCCCTACTGAAGACAACTTTTCACAGAACCTCCCCCCCCTTTTAAATAACCCCCTCCACCAGTACCCAATTTAATAGCCAAGCAAATTTTGTATCCAATCTACCAAGTCTCCCATGTGTCCGAATCTTCTGGATCAGTATGCCATGAGGGACCTTGCCAAGTATTTTACTTTTCCATGTAGTGTCCACGTCCACGGCCCTACCCTCATCAGTCAGGTTTATCACCTCCTCAAAAACCTAATTCAAGTTGTAAGACATGACCTTTCCGTACACAGCCATTTTGACTATGCCTAATAAGCCCATGCTTTTCCAGAGTTAATCATATCCCTAAGAATCTTCCTCAGTAATTTCCCTACCACTGATGTAAAGTTCACTGGCATAGAATTTCCTAGCTTGTCCCTATTTCCCATCTTAAACACTCTGGGACCTCACCTGTGGCTAGAATCACGAGAGAGAGGCGAGTGTTTTACTCTCATGGAGAAGAACAATAATAATAATAATAATAAATTTTATTTAATGGGCGCCTTTCAGACATCTCAAGGACACCTTACATAGTAATCGGAATAACATATAATCGGAATATAACAAGTAATAAAGACATCACAGAGACACAAATTAAAAACAGAATTCAATCCAAAAACAGAAAATCAAAAACACAGTGTGAAGAGGGAGCAGCGGCAGCCAAAGCGCGCCAGCGTCCACTCTCTCTTCACGGCAGCCATCTTGGACACAGACCTACAGGACTACAATTAGACAAAAAAATCATCCCCGTCAGGAGAGTCCTTTCGGCGGCTGGGCCACCTGGAACGGCCGCTTCCTGGTTGGAGCCCGCGGCTGCCGAAGCCGACAAGGCCGCGCCGGTTTGGAGCTCCCAGGCTCCCGATGATAAAGTCGGCGCCGCCTCTCCGCACTGCTGCCTCTCCGCACGCCGCCTCTCCGCTCCGCAGCCCCGCAGCCCGGAGATGTTGCTCTCGTCGGTCCAGCTCGCCAGAGCTCCAACGCGTCGCTCCAGCGCGGCGACCCAGGCAAGGCGTCGCCCGCTCCACTCCGCTCCGCTCCAGCGCTCCAGCGCTGTGCCGCCGCCGAGGCGGAGGTGCTGGGCGGTCCCCGCCAGGAAACGGCACTCCAAGCCCGCAGGTAGGCCACGAGGACAGGTCGACGGGCAGCCCGGAGAAAAGGCTGCCACACCGACCAGGTAGGGACCTAGAAATAAAGTTTACACCTACCCCCCACATTAAAAAGACCATATCCCCTACAAACAAAAAACAGGACTCACTAAAAACTATTAAAAAAACGGATTTAAAACGGACGGCTGCTGGCTAGCAGCCGTTCACCAAGATGGCTCCTCCTCCATAACAATGACATTCTTACTTGCAGCAGTGCCACAATTGGATTATAAACACCGTGTTCATTGGATAATATAATAAGCAAACAAAAAAATAGTTTGATAAATAAAAAACCCAATACATTGCAAAAACAAAACAAACCCCAAAGTCCCGAATGAAACCCAAGCAGTTCGTAATTCAGAGTTTAGTTCGAGTTAGTAGTGTTCAATAGCCTTATGGTTGTTGGGAAGAAGCTGTCACTGAACCTGGATGTTAGTTTTCAGGTTCCTGTACATTCCTTTCGATGGCAGGAGTAAAATGAAAGTGTGGTCAAAGTGGTGTGGGTCGTTAATGGTCACCTTTTGGAGACAGCACCTCTTTTACATCCCTTCGATGGTGGGGAGGTCAGTAACTAATGAAATGGGCAGTGTTCACCTCTTTTTGTAACCTCCTTTGTTCCTATGCATTCAGAGATTCCAAAAAGTGTTGAACAAAAATAAGTCCTGAGGTGGCTAAAGAGGATACAGTAGAGATTTTGATGACTGATCTGCCGGGAAAGCAAGCTTAGTGAGCCATTGTAAACACTGCAAATACAGTTTATAGCAGATAATTTTACAGACAGAAAAGCTTTAATTCCACAACACACTTCATAGCCTTTACTGCAGGGCAGACACTACACCTCTTCATGTACAAGATATTAATCAGCCCTCACTTCTTCAGGAGAACTGAGGGCATTAGCATTTGATACATTATGAGAATTGGGGATATTTGCATTTACAGTATTCATGACTTTAATTACCACGTTGAGGACTGAGGAAAACGTCTTGACTGCTAAAGAGGTAATATGTTGCTTGAGCACTTGCTGCAAGTTTCCTCATTCCTAGCCATTAAACACAAGTGCCTGCATATCCCTGCAGCCAACCTGTCAGTGCAAATTACAATGTATAGAGACACCTGCAGATGATGGCCTGTCACATGATGGTGCAGAACTTCAAAAAGTTCCAGCATCAGTTGTATTTAGTGACAGTTCTCCACAGCAAAGTGAATATTCAATCAGGGCCTCTTCAAAGATCCAGCGAAGATAAACAATTATGGGCCTGTCCCACTTTGGGATACCACAGGCGGCTGCCGCAAAATTTTCAACATTTCGGGACAGGCCCATTAGAAACATTACAAATGGCATCTAATGGTGTGCCAAACCAACCTGGTGCTTACATTCACCCAATCAATTAGCATTCCATGCCTTCTACAGAAATTCTACAGGACACAGTCATTTGACAATGAAGGTAATGTCACAGTTGTCCATATCGTTGGTTGGGCCGCACGGAGTACTGTGTGAATGCTGCCTATATAGGAGAGCTTCAGTTATAAGGGAAGATTGGATAGGCTGAGATTGTTTTCCCTGGAGTGAAGGAGGCTGAAGGGCCACTTATAGAGGTGTCTAAACATAGAAACATAGAAAATAGATGCAGTAGTAGGACGCCGCCTGCACCGCCATTCAATATGATCATGGCTGATCATCCAACTCAGTATCCTGTACCTGCCTTCTCTCCATACCCCCTGATCCCTTTAGCCACAAGGGCCACATCTAACTCCCTCTTAAATATAGCCAATGAACTGGCCTCAACTACCTTCTGTGGCAGAGAATTCCAGAGATTCACCACTCTCTGTGTGAAAAATGTTTTCCTCATCTCGGTCCTAAATGATTTCCCCCTTATCCTTAAACTGTGACCCCTTGTTCTGGACTTCCCCAACATCGGGAACAATCTTCCTGCATCTAGCTTGTCCAACCCCTTAAGGATTTTGTAAGTTTCTATGAGATCCCCCCTCAATCTTCTAAATTCTAGCGAGTACAAGTCGAGTCTATCCAGTCTTTCTTCATATGAAAGTCCTGACATCCCAGGAATCAGTCTGGTGAACCTTCTCTGTACTCCCTCTATGGCAAGAATGTCTTTCCTCAGATTAGGAGACCAAAACTGTACGCAATACTCCAGGTGTGGTCTCACCAAGACCCTGTACAACTGCAGTAGAACCTCCATGCTCCTATACTCAAATCCTTTTGCTATGAATGCTAACATACCATCGCTTTCTTCACTGCCTGCTGCACCTGCATGCCTACTTTTAATGACTGGTGTACCATGACACCCAGGTCTCGTTGCATCTCCCCTTTTCCTAATCGGCCACCATTCAGATAAGAGTCTACTTTCCTGTTTTTGCCACCAAAGTGGATAACCTCACATTTATCCACATTATACTGCATCTGCCATGCATTTGCCCACTCACCCAGCCTACCCAAGTCACCTTGCGGCCTCCTAGCATCCTCCTCACAGCTAACACTGCCCCCCAGCTTCGTGTCATCCACAAACTTGGAGATGTTGCATTCAATTCCCTCGTCCAAATCATTAATATATATGGTAAATAGCTGGGGTCCCAGCACTGAGCCTTGCGGTACCCCACTAGTCATTGCCTGCCATTGTGAAAAGGACCCGTTTACTCCTACTCTTTGCTTCCTGTCTGCCAGCCAATTCTCTATTCACATCAATACTGAACCCCCAATACCATGCGCTTTAAGTTTGTATACTAATCTCTTTTGTGGGACCTTGTCGAAAGCCTTCTGAAAGTCCAGATATAACACATCCACCGGTTCTCCCTTATCCACTCTACTAGTTACATCCTCGAAAAATTCTATAAGGTTCGTCAGACATGATTTACCTTTCATAAATCCATGCTGACTTTGTCCAATGATTTCACCACTTTCCAAATGTGTTGCTATCCCATCTTTAATAACTGATTCTAGCAGTTTCCCCACTACCGATGTTAGACTAACTGGTCTGTAATTCCCACATTTTCTCTCTCCCTCCCTTTATAAAAAGTGGGGTTACATTAGCTACCCTCCAATCCTCAGGAACTACTCCAGAATGTAAAGAGTTTTGAAAAATTATCACTAAAGCATCCACTATTTCTGGGGCTACTTCCTTAAGTACTCTGGGAGGCAGCCTATCTGGCCCTGGGGATTTATCGGCCTTTAATCCATTCAATTTACCTAACACCACTTCCCGGCTAACCTTGATTTCACTCAGTTCCTCCATTTCATTTGACCCCCGGTCCCCTGCTATTTCTGCTAATTATGAGGCGATGAATAGTGGGAGATAGTAGCAGCCTTTTTTCCAGGGTAGGGACATCTAAAAGTAGAGGACGGGTTTAAGGTGAAAGGGGAAAGGGGAAAGATTTAAAAGTGATCTGAGGGGCAAGCTAGTTGTACTGAGGGTGATGGATATGTGGAACGAGCTACTGGAGGAAGGCAGGTATAAGTATAATTGCAAAGTTTACTTTGATAGATACATGGATAGGAAAAGTTTAGAGGGATGTGGCCTAATGATGGCACATACATCAGCGTAGATAGGGATCTTGGTCAGCAGAATTGCGCAAAACTACCAGTTTGCATGTTGTATGACTATGAATAGGCCACTCATTGTTTTGGCAGATGTGCCATCATGATTGAATGACAGACATCTATTATTGAATGAATTAATAGATATATTAAATGTTGAGTTGCCTTCACAATGCAATGGGCAGTGAAATACCTTCATTTGTCATGACTGCATTATATGGTGGTTTCTTTGAGACCTTATTTCATCTCATTTCCAGTGAAAACACTGGCTTTTTTATTTCAGCTGTTTGGTGCCAACCCAAGCTGAAAAATAATTTGGAAGATATCATAGAAGTGTTGCTCAGAAACATTCCATAAACAACATGCACGTATGGGGCATTCCCCTCCTTTTGGAATATTTGCATATCTTACAAATGAAGCATTGTATTATCTGCAGAGTGCTGAACCTTCCTTATCTTTTGTAACTTGACTTATCTTTACTTGCACGGCACCAGTTTTCTCTGAATTTTTACTTGTTCTAAAAAAATCCAATGAAATCTGCTTTGACATGATGTACGGAAAATTAAAAATCCTTGTTTAATGTACATTTTAATGGGCGGCACAGTGGTGCAGGGTGGCACAGTCAGGCAGCAGTATCGTTGCTGCCTCACAGCGCCATAGACCCGGGTTTGATCCTGACTACAGGTGCTGTCTGTATGGGGTTTGTATGTTCTCCCTGTGACCAGGTGTGTTTTCTCCGGGTGCTCTGGTTTCCCCCCACACTCCAAAGATGTTAAGGTTTGTAGGTTAATTGGCTTCTCTAAATTGTAAATTGGCCCTAGTGTGTAGGATAGTGCTGGTGTATGGGGTGATCGCTGATCAGTGCAGACTCAGTGGGCCGAAGGGCCTGTTTCCACGCTGTATCTCTAAAGTCTAAAGTCCTCGTGTTTCTGTTGTTAGTTGTTGGAAGTTACCTAGATCTGATTTCGTTTAGCATGGGATGGCTGTTCCGTGCCATGCAGCATCAACATAACGAGGTCTTTATCCAGCGGCAAGGGCATAAGATATTCTGTTGCAGAGAGTCTGATGCTCAGATATTGGTGAGTATGCTTAGGTGCAACTAGCACATACTAAGAGGTTCTATCTCTCTCTCACATACAAACACATGCACACACACGCACTCACTCACAGACACACATGCACACGCACACACACACACACACACACACACACACACACACACACTCAATGCATGTATATGGGGAGGGAGACAGGAGTTCTTGCCCAACCCCTAGGTTTGCTCCAGATCCTCGCTGCATGCCTCGACCTCCGTCCACACACGTACCCAAGTTTTCAGGCCTGGCTCCAACTGCAGTCCTACTCCACGCTTCCAACTCCCAACTCCAGCCATATACTCACACACAACCCAACTCTGACCACTTTCCCACCAAAATCCCAGAACCGGCAGTTATCGCCATACACCTGGCCCACATTCCCAATGCCTGACTTCACCCAAATGCCTACCACATTCCCAATGCCCGAGTCCGGCTGTATATATCTCCATTTTCCTTGATCTCTTTGTTGCAGAACCACTCACCTGCTTAAATTCAAATAGTAGCATTTGAGAGTGCAGAGGACCTGGGAGGGAGCTTATCCAACATCATGGTTCAGAAAGTGATCCTTGGGAGGATAATGGGGTTAGAAGTATCTAGCTGGGTCCTGGATCTAAGCAAGGGAAACTACAATGTTTCAAGGCAAGAGCTGGTGAAGAAAGATTGGGTTCCCTATGTCGCGGTTCAACAATGGCAAACTGGATTCTGCTCTCTCTTGAGAATAACAGAGCACTTTTCAGTTACACCTGCCTTTAAGTTGAAAGTTTGGAATAAAGCCATAAATTAATGATCACAGATTGTAAATGTTTATTATATATTACCACATATGGGACCTTATTCCTACGTCAGTTATAAAAAGGGCTATAGCAGTAAATTTAAATTGTTATTCATATAACCTTTGTGGTATCTTGATAATAATTCGTTGTTATGCAAGCATAAAAGCTAGCATTTTTCACAGTCAAGGGAGTCAAGAGTCAAGTGTGTTTCATTGTCATGTGGGAACAATGACATTCTTACTTGTTGCAGCTTTACATGCATATTAAATACAGCAATACAACAAAAATGCATACACCAAATTACCAGTTTTTCTAGGGAAAAAACAAGACTATGATAGTGCAAGATAAAATCTGTAGTGCAACCTGAGTGGTACAAAGTCAATCGTGGTTAGGTGCTGAGGTACAGTTGTGGTTAGGGTTGTACAGAGTGGTTCAAGAGGCTGATTGGGATGGGAAGAAACCATTCTTGAACCTGAAGGTAATAATTATTAGGCTCTCGCAATGGTAGCAGTGAGGTTGGCTAGGGTGGTGTGGATCCTTCATATTAGTTGCCTTTTTGGGGCAGCGCCTCCTGTATATCCCTTTGATGGTGGAGAGGTCAAAACCTATGATGGACCAAGCAATATCCACCACCTTCTGACACCTATATTCTTGAATGTTTGAGTTATTGAACAAGGCTGTGAAGCAATTGGTATGTATGTATGTATGTATGTATGTATGTATGTATGTATGTATGTATGTATGTATGTATGTATGTATGTATGTACATAGAAACATAGAAATTAGGTGCAGGAGTAGGCCATTTGGCCTTTCGAGCCATTCAATATGATCTTGGCTGATCATCCAAAATCAATACTCCATTCCTGCTTTCTCCCCATATCCCTTGATACCATTAGCCCTAAGAGCTATATCTAACTCCCGCATGAAGAAATGTATGGTACCATACATCTGTAAAGATTCAATAGAGTATTCAGCAATATACTTGATCCGCACAAATTTCTGAGGATGTAGAGACTTTGGTGAGCTTTCTTTGTAATTGCATCAATGTGCTGACTCATCATTACCATTGAAACAATCACGGAAAAATTTGAAGATGGCATTGGAGCAGTGTCGGGCTGCACAGTCATGTGTATAGGGAGAGTAAAGAAGGAGATTGACCATAAGCCTTGAGGTGCTCCTGTGCTGATGGTTCACGAGGAGGAGGTGCTGATGTCAATTTGTACACGTCAGCCAATCTGGGCAGCACAGCGGCAAAGTTGCTGCCTTACAGTGCCAGAGACTCGGGTTCGATCCTGACTATGGGTGCTATCTTTCTCCCCGTGACCTGCATGGATTTTCTCTAGGATCTCCGGTTTCCACCTACACTCCAAAGACGTACAGTTTTGTAGGTTAATTGGCTTGGTATAATTGTAAATTGTCCCTCCTGTGTTATAGGATAGTGTTAGTATGCGGGGATCAATGGTTGGCGCAGACTTGGTGGGCCGAAGGGCCTGGCCTGTTTCCGCACTGTATTTCTAAACTAAACTAAACAATGAGGAATGTATAGGAAGGAACAGCAGATGCTGGTTGAAAACAAAGATAGACACAAAATGCTGGAGGAACTTAGAGGGATAGGCAGGATCTCTGGAGAGAAAGATTGGCTGACGTTTCGGGTCGAGATCCTTCTTCAAACTGGAGGTCAAGATAGAGAAACGAGAGATATAGTCGGAGATGTGGAGAGATATTGAACAATGAATGAAAGATTTGCAAAAAAGTAAGAATGATAAAGGAAACATGCCATTGTTAACTGTTTGCTAGGTGAGAATGAGAAGCTGGTGCGACTTAGGTGGGGGAGGGATGGTGAGGGAGGGAATACAGAGGTTGCTTGAAGTTAGAGAAATCAATTTTCATACCACTGTGTTGTAAGCTGCCTAAGCGACATATGAGAAGCTGTTCCTCCAATTTGCATTTGGTCTCACTTTGACAATGCAGGAGGCCTACGACAGAATGCTCAGTGTGGAAATGGGAAGAGGAATTAAAGTGTTTGGCAACCAAGAGATCAGGTAGGCCCAGGCGGACTGAGCAAAGATGTTCAGTGAAATGATCGCCCAGTCTACGTTTCGTCTCGCCGATGTATAAGACCCTTTGCCGAGAATTGTGGAGAGCCCCACAAAGGGCCTGGGGACTTTAACACTGCAAAGCCTGCTGTCTCCAGTGAGAAGAGGCTGACCTGGAAGCTCCATGCCACGGAGTGTTCCATTCCGTCCCGACGCTGGAGTTTCATTCATCCCAACGCGAGGGCTTCGGACATCAGACCGTCGGCAGCGACGAACTGCGGAGGGTTCAACAGGCCCAACCACGGGTGAACAAAGGTGGAAGATGATTGAACTTTATTACCTTCCATCACAGTGAGGAATGTGAATTCCGCTGTGTTGGATGTTTATGTTAAATTTTATTTATGTGGCTGTGTGTATTGTTGTTTTTCACTTAGTATGGCTGTATGGTAACTCAAATTTCACTGTACCTTAATTGGTACATGTGAAAATTAAATTGAATCTTGAATTTTGAGTCCACATCTTGAACAACGGAAGCAGTAGATGAGGTTAGAGGAGGTGCAAGTGAACCTCTGCCTAACCTGAAAGGACTGTTGGGGTACCTGGTCAGAGTCAAGGGAGGAGGTATAGGGATAGGTGTTGCAACTCCTGCAGTTGCAGGGCAATGAGGAAATTGTGGATCGAGTTGAATATGGAGGAATAGAGACCCAGTTTTCTGAGGTTGATGATGCATTCGGAAAGGATGTTGATATAGCATGCCGAGCTGTGGTCAAGCAAAAGCGGCCTGCATGTGGTCCAGCGCAGAGTGGAGAGCCATTGTGATTGCATCCACTCTCGATCTGTTGGAACAGTGGGTGAGTTGAAGTGGATCCACATCCTTACTAGAGCAGGTAATGATTTGCGTCTTAACCAACCTCTCAAAGCACTTCATCACGACAAACATGTGACACTGGTCGGTGGTCTTTGAAGCATGTCACCAGGCTCCCTTGGGCACCAGTAGTTTAGTTTAGAGATACAGTATGAAAAGAGACCCTTTGGCCCAGGAAATCCATGCCAACCAGCAACCTACAAACCATGCTGACCAACAATCATCCGTACATTAATTCTATCCTACACGTTGGACACTATTCACAGAAGCCAATTAACCTACAAACCTGCACGTCTTTGGAATGTGGGAGGAAACCCGTAGAAAACCCACATTGTCACAGGGAGAACCTACAAACTGAGTATAGACAGCACCCATTGTCAGGATCAAACCTGGGTCTCTGGTGCTTTAAGGCAACAACTCTACCAGCTGTGTCACTGGGTTGCCCATATTATGGATGTCCTTTTAAAGCCAGTCATCAACCTGAAATGTGAATTCAATTTCTCTCTCCAAAGGTGCTGCCGAATTTCTAGCAGCTGGTAGTTGGCTCCATTGACCAGTGCAGAAATTTGTCGAGTGAGTTAATTGTAGAGAAAATACACAACAAATTAATCTGATTGCATTACAAACAGTGTTGGAGGATTTTTGATGTCCATTTTAATTTATGATGACCAGTTTAATTTCCTCATACAACAAAAAACACTAATATGCATAATCTTAGCAACAACTCATTGCTGCAGAGAATTGTTAGGGATAACTGAGTTAAGATTTGGAATCTGTTATGAGCTCATAAATATCTGAGTCAACAGCAAGATTGCAAAAATCTGCGTCAAGCTGAATAAAGTAATATTGATAAAATAAAATTCTTCACAAGTCCATTTTTAAGTAAATGATGGTAATGATTTTCACCCACCAGTTTCTGAGATGTTTTCAAGGAAAAGGCAAACAGTCCTTCGACAATACCTTTATCCTCCCTTTCCCACCAATGTACAGCATCCAACCTTCTCACTGAACTTGATACCTTCTGCTGATGTTTAAATTTCCCTGGGAAGACATTGTGGTATTAGATGCTTGCATCAGCTTTTGATCTACGTTTCAGTTAGCAACTCAATGCAAGATTTAATAACATTCATGTGAAGCACTTTAGTGCTTTTTACTGCATTCAAGGTATTATAAAAATATAAAATTTGCCTTGTTTTTGTTCAATAGAGCTACTTAACAATTATGGTGACCAGAATGTTTTACATAACAAATCATACTTAATTTCTACTTAAAGCCACACAATGGTTCATTGCTTCCTAAGGGTTCACAAAATAACGACTGCATACCCATTCTGGCACTGTCTGTGAAATGGTTTCATGATGTGCATCCCAACTGGCATCCAAACCAGGCAGTGTTCCCTGAACGAAAGAAGATGCAAGGGTTAAGTTGTTGCGCAAGTTCCCTGGATTTGTTTCATCAGTCTTAATATAAATATTATTACCTCTTTACAAAACTATAAGTAAATGGGTTTCTTTGCACTTTTAGCAAAGCATTACCAATGACACGGGAGCAAATCCAAGGAATTTCATGGAAAGTAAATTCTGAATTTCACGTCGAAACCCAAAACTGTAAGGTTCGGTTTAGTTTATCGTCACATGTATTGAGGTACAGTGAAAAGCTTTTGTTGCATGCTAACCAGTCAGCGGAAAGACAATACACGATTACATGATTACAATTGAGCCATTTACAGTGTATAGATACCTGACGTTATCGTTTAGTGCAAGGTAAAGCCAGTAAAGTCCAATCAAAAAAATAATCCAAGGGTTATCAATGAGGTAGATAGTAGTTCAGGACTGCTCTCTAGTTGTGGTAGGATGATTCAGTTGCATAATAACAGCTGGGAAGAAACTGTCCCTAAATCTGGAGGTGTGCGTTTAACACATCTATATTTTTTGTCCGATGGGAGTAGAATTTAAATAATTTGAGGGAAAATGCTCAAAGATATTTTGTGTTATCCCGCACATATCTAAAATAATATTAATCATGAAAGATGCTGGGCTAGAACGAACGCTCAAGGAAACAATGTTCACTTTTATTGATGCATAATGCTGCACCAATTTCTGTTAATCAATGAATACACAATTTGAGGTGGAATTTGCATGAATAAGTTGTCCAACTCAAACTTTGCGAAAAATTATAGTTTGCCATCTGCCTCACTGCTAAACTGCACTGAGTGGTCAGGAGATGTTTTGTCATGGTAACGTACAGACAAATGTTTCTTCCAAAGGTGGGCTGACTATTGGACACATAGCCCTGGCTAAATAAAATTGTGAACCCTCACTGCAGTGACTTCTCATATTGACAGCTAATTTAGTATCTTGAGATGCAGTGACGCTGATCTGAGGGAGTAACCAGGATATTAATCAGCAGACCCGGATCTGGAAACCCACACCTGTTCTTTATCTTGGATTTTTATATCTTCATGCCCCCTGCTGGAATAATGCAGATTTTCATTCAAGAATAAGAATTTATTACAATAACTTTGCAATGATTTATTCTCAAGTAGGAGCTTTGACTTGGAAGAAATATATTCAAGTATGTTCTAATTATTATTACAAATTCTCAAGCCAAAAATCTCTAGAACAATAATTTGCAACTGAATTCTCCTTTCTTTGCAGTTATTAATAAGAGAATATTTGCTTTATATTTATAAAGATACAATGTGACAATTGGCTCTTCGGCCTACCAAGTCAGCACAGACCATCGGTCACCCATTAACATGAGTTTTATGTTATCCCACTGTCTTATCCATTTCTACACATTATGGGCAATTTACAGAGGCCAATTAATCGACAAACCCGCACGTTTTTGGTGTGGGAGGAAAAGGGAACACCTGGAGGAAACCAGTGCCGTGACAGGGAATGTGGCACACTGAGGCAGCAGTTCTACCCGCCGTGCCTCTGCGCTGCTTAGTTTATATTATGGGAAAATGGTAAAGTCACTCCAAATTGTTCCTAGTGTATGTGTGCGAAGAAATTTGAAGGGGTTGTGAGAGGAAAAAATGTGATGAATTAATGATTAATTAATTTGATGCTCAGCGCAGTCGAGGTGGGCCAAAGGGCTTGTTCACATATTGGATAGCTTAATGACTTTATGGCCCTATGATTGGAAGCACCAGCAGTTGAAGCTATTGGATATGCAGAATCACTTAGGACCTATGCAGTTATTGGACATACAATGATATTAAATAGCACAGTTAAGTAAGAAGTGGAATGGAATTGTAATGCACTTCAAATTTATTTACAAGTGAAAACATTTTGTAACATTTTATTTATAGTTGCAACCTCTACCATTAAATATATATCTCATGTTGTCCATAAATAGAAAATGCATGTAGTTTAGAAAGCAGAGGTTAAGATGCACGACAAGATGGATTTTGAGGATGGACTTTAAAGAACGGAGGTGCAGAGGATCAGCAAGGAACATGTGGAGGGTAGAGTTCAGGTCCTCAAGATTCTGTTGCAAAGAGTGGGGATAGGTCAGAGTCATTATGGCTGAACACTTTGGAAGCATAATAGCACAGAAAGTATATTTGAAGACAGCATCAGGCAAAGGTGGTGGAAGGATTTAAAAACAACTGGGTAACCCACTGCCATGACTGACTTCATCAACAAGTGCGTAGAGGAGTGCGCGCCGAAGAAAACAATCAGAGTTCCCCAACCGGAAACTATGGATGAACAGTGAGGAACATTCCCAGGTGAAGGCAAAGACCACTGTGTCTAAGTCAGACGATCCAAAGCAGAATAAGAAATCCCGCTACAATCTTCGCAAGGCCATCAGGGATGCCAAGAGACAATACCAGATCAAAGCTGAGTCTCATTATGTTCATTTGGACACCCGCAGACTGTGGCAAGGCCTGAATATTGTAACTGGATGCTAAGCTAAGTCAGGTAACATTGCTGGTGATAGTGCGGCTGCATGAACTTAATGCATTCTATGCTCACTTGGAGTAGAAGGGCAACAGGGCAATGATATCCATTCCTTTAGAGCCGAGTGTGCCTTTTCCCAGGGTCACTGTGCAGAAGTTGAACCAGTCTTCCTGAGGGTGAACCCAAGGAAAGCAACTGGCCCATACAGAGTGTCTGGCCGCGTCCTTTGGAACTGTGCGGAACAACTAGCAGGAGTGTTAACGGACATCTTTAGATTAGATTAGATTAGATTCAACTTTATTGTCATTGCACAAGTACAAGTACAGGTACAACGAAATGCAGTTTAGCATCTAGCCAGAGAGCAAAGTAGTAAAATGCTGATTAAAACAATATATACAAATGAGGATATATTGAGGTATGTACATAGGCATATACATATATACAGATAATTGTTAAGGTGCAAAAGATTGACGTGCTATATTCTGGTGAATAGAGCTTAACTGTAAATTATATAAACTACTAGACTAAGTGGGACCCGTTGGGTCCCAGCATCACACGGGAGGGCTAGTCACCAATGCAATATTCCACCTCTCCACCAATTCCAATACTGCTCGCCAGTGGGGGTGGGGGGGGGGGCTGCCTGTTGCGCTAGTTTGGGTGTTGCGGGCTGAAGGTACTGGTTTCCAGAGGGCTAGTATAGACATTGTGGGCCGTATGGATGCTTGGGCAGGCATCCCACCGTTGCAACGATTTTAAAAGCCAAGCCAAGGCAAACAATTGGGCTGCAGATACCCGACAACCAAATTTATTTTGTGAACACAAACTTGTTTAAAAAAGGCGAGGCAATCAATTGGGCTGCAGACACCCGACAACCAAAATTCATTTTGTGAACACAAAGTTATTAACCAAAATCATTTTGTGAACACAAACTTGTTAAAAAAAAGGCGAGGCAAACAATTGGGCTGTAGACACCCGACAACCAAAATTCATTTTGTGAACACATACTTGTTAAAAAAAAGGCGAGGCAAACAGTTGGGCTGCAGACACCCGACAACCAAAATTCATTTTGTGAACAAAACTTGTTAAAAAAAAAAAGGCGAGGCAAACAATTGGGCTGCAGACACCCGACAACCAAAATTCATTTTGTGAACACAAACTTGTTAAAAAAAGGCGAGGCAAACAGTTGGGCTGCAGACACCCGACAACCAAAATTCATTTTGTGAACAAAACTTGTTAAAAAAAAAAAGGTGAGGCAAACAATTGGGCTGCAGACACCCGACATCCAAAATTCATTTTGTGAACACAAACGTGTTAACCAAAATTCATTTTGTGAACACAAACCTGTTAAAAAAAGGCGAGGCAAACAATTGGGCTGCAGACACCCGACAACGAAAATTCATTTTGTGAACACAAACTTGTTAAAAAAAAAAGGCAAGGCAAACAATTGGGCTGCAGACACCCTAAAACCAAAATTCATTTTGTGAGCACAAACTTGTTTAAAAAAGGCGAGGCAAACAATTGGGCTGCAGATACCCGACAACCAAAATTCATTTTGTGAGCACAAACTTGTTTAAAAAAGGCGAGGCAAACAATTGGGCTGCAGACACGCGACAACCAAACTTCATTTTGTGAACACAAACTTGTTAAAAAAGGAGAGGCAAACAATTGGGCTGCAGACACCCGACAAACAAAATTCATTTTGTGAACACAAACTTGTTAAAAAAAGGCGAGGCATACAATTGGGCTGCAGACACCCGACAACCAAAATTCATTTTGTGAACATAAACTTGTTAAAAAAAGGCGAGGCAAACAATTGGGCTGCAGACACCCGACAACCAAAATTCATTTTGTGAAAACAAACTTGTTAAAAAGGCGAGGCAAACAATTGGGCCGTGGAGTTAGCGTGCGTTCATTGTTATTCGCAGCTCAGAGAGCCGTGACCCTCTCGCTTCCTGGGTCTGGCAGAGACTAAGTGAAGCACGACACTTCCTTGTTTTATAGTCCCTCCCCTGCCGCCAGCGGGGGCAGCAGAGAGAATGGGGAATTTTGTAAAAACATTAATATATCTCTCATTTTTCATCGACGGAAAAAATCCTCCGCACTCATATGGCGGAGGGGGGCTCTGAGCGAGGTGGCCAAAAATGACGGCCGTAGGTAGCAGCGTTCTCTCGGAAATCGCAGCTCAGTCGGCCAAAAGCGGTCAAGTTCAGAGATTTAGTAATATAGATAAATAATACTGATGAGAAGGGAGGGGGGGAGTGGGGGGCTAGCGCCGGGCCTGTGAGTTCAGCAGGGTAATGGTGTTTTGGAAGAAGCTGTACCTTAGCCTGCTGGTGCGAGACCTGAGGCTCTTGTACCACCTCCCTGATGGGAGGAGGGCAAACAGTCCATGGTTGGGGTGTGAGGGGTCCTTAATGATTTTGCCAGCCGTCTCAGACACCGTGTGCGGTGAAGGACAGCCATGGCAGGGAGCGGGGCGCCGATGATGTGATGGGCGGTTTTCCGTTGCAGTGCCTACCTGTCAGCTGTGGTGCAGCTGCAGTACCACGCCATGAAGCAGGTGGTCAGGATGCTTTCTATGGTACAGCGGTAGAAGTTGGAAAGGATCTGAGGGGACAGGTGAGCTTTCTTAAGCCTCCTCAAAAGGTTTAATCTCTCCCTACTCCATTCTGAGGTACACACCTGCTTCAAAAAGACCTCCATCATCCCGGTGCCAATGAAAAGCAAGATCTAATGTCTTATTGATACCGACCAGTGGCCTTGATAACCCCCCCATCATGAAGCGCTTTGAGAGGCTGGTTATAGAACATGTTAAATCCAGCCAAGCAAGCAATTTGATCCACTACAGGTCACCCATCGCCACAACAGGTCCATGGCTGATGTCATCTCCTTGACCCTACCCTCATTCCTGGAATAAGGAATAAGATGGACACCAATGTCAGACTCCTATTCATAGACTACAGTTTTGCTTTCAATACCATTATCCCATCCAAGCTCATATCCAAACTCGTGGAACTTGGAGTCAGTATTCACCTCTGTAACTAGATCCTTATCTTACTGACCAACAGACCACAATCAGTGAGGATAGGTGACAAATTATTTGCTATGATAGTCCACAACACTGGGGCCACACAGGAATGCATTCTCAGCCCCTTCTATACTCCTCATGCACCCATGTCTGTGCAGCCAAACATCAATCTAATTCAATTTACAAATTCACAGACAACATCACTGTTGTGGGCCGGATATCAAATAACGACGAGACGGAGTACAGGATGGAGATTGAAAACCTCGTAACCTGGTGCCAAGACACCAACATCTCCATGAATGTAAGCGAGATAAAGGAGATGGTGATCGACTTCAGGAAATGAAGCAGCACACATACCTCGATATACATTGATGCCGCTGAAGTAGAGATGGTTGATAAGTTAAAGTTCTTAGGGGAAAAAAATTATTACTAGCAATTTGTCCTGGTCCAACTACATCAAAGCAATGGCCGAGAAAGCACACCAATGCTTCTACTTTCTTAGAAGACTTAGGAAGTTCAGCATGTCCCCAACAACTCTCACCAACTTCTACAGATGCGCCATAGAAAGCATTTTGTCGGAATGCATCACAGCATGGTTTGGGAACAGCTCCATCCAAAAATTGTGGAGAGTAATGGACACAGCCCAGCCCATCACACTAACTAACCTCTCTTCCATCGACTCCATCTACACTGCATGCTGCCTCGGCAAGGCCACCTGCTTAATCAAGGACCAGTCTCACCCCAGTCACTCCATCTTCTCCCCTCTCCCATCAGGCAAGAGGTACAGAAGTTTGAAAATGCATACCTCCAGGTTCAGGGACAGTTTCTTCCCAGCTGTTATCAGGCAACTGAACTGTCGTCTCACCAACTCAAGAGTGGTCCTGACTCCCATCTACACCAAAGGTGACCTTTGAACTATCTTTAATCAGACTTTACTGAACATTATCATGAGCTAATGTTATACCCTTTATCTGTACACTATTGATGGCTTGATTGTAATCATTAGTCTTTTCACTGATTGGATAGCATGCAACAAAAAAGCTTTTCACTGTACCTCAGTACACGTCAATAATAAATTAAACTAAATATTGAGGAGTGTCAAAGTAAACCAGTAAGGTCATTGATTTTCATGATATATTGATATACTGAAACTATCATTCTATTCTAATGTCATCTATTTTTGGATGTAAATTTACAGGAGATTGACAGGAAAGTTTGTAGTAGATGGGCTAGTGCATGAGGTATAATGGATCGTGTTATGAAGGTGAAAATAAGTAGAGTTGGTGTTGAAAATTATATGAGTAACAGGATAGTCTCAGGAACTAAGTCTATAATTGATCTTCCCAATGCTGAGGCAAAGGGATCTAAGATTTGTTCCACACTATTCACTCCCACTTTTAGCTGCTTACACTCTATCCATCTTGAAATAGTCTGCACCAACAATCTCTTGTGAAATTATTAATTAACTATGAAGAAACTATCCTTCGTTTCATAGGTACTAGTAGGCTCAGTGTACCTTTTTACATAATCAACACCCTCAATCTCCGATCTGGTGGGCATACTGTCCCCTCCAACTTACCCAACCATGCCCGATTGCTTTTTGAGTTCATTCATAAAAGTCGGATAAATTATGGGGCAGCAGAGTTCGAGGTAATAGGTCAAGGGAGGTGAAGCATAGAAATAGAAAGATTAAACGAAAACTTACCGTTTGAAGTTTGATCTTTATTTTATGAGAAGTTAAAGTGAGGGATTACGTGAAGAACCCGCCAGCCCGTATGCACGTCAATCTTCAGAGCAACTGTATGAAACCACAGACCACTTGCACGAACTTAAACTATAGAAAGATTAATAACCCTTGACTTACCGAATGATCTTTATGAGATTCAGGGTTGGGAGTGGAGGGCACGTAGTCCCTCAGTTCAACTTCTCATAAAATAAAGATCAAACTTCAAACGGTAAGTTTTTGTTTAATCTTTCTATTTTATATCGAAGTCTCATGAGAGACTACGTGAAGCCTTCGAAGCTCTGTGGTTTCATGCAGTAAACCAATCTGTGTGTGAAACACTTAAACAGATAAACCATAAATGGTAGAAAAATCATGGGCTATTAACAACATGATGCAAACTTACATACATGTACATTGCCCTTAATCGGATCACAGTCCCAATTGCCTTTGGGTTAGACAATAGCTCATGCAACACTGTTCAGAATTCTATCTGCAACCATCCAGACATGTTCAACAACATTTTATAACTTCTGAAAATGTGCTTAGCTGAGCCTCCTGCTGTTGCGAGATGATCAAAGGGGAAATTCCATTCTATTGGCTGCTAACGAGCCAGCCCCCCTGGTAGAATGAGACTTGAAATTATTTGAATTCACTCCCACTTTTAGCTGCTTACATTCTATCCATCTTGAAATAGTCTGCACCAACAATCTCTTGTGAAATTATTAATTAACTGTGAAGAAACTATCATTTGTTTCATAGGTACTAGTAGGCTCAGTTTACCTTTTTACATAATCAACCCCCCCAATCTCCGATCTGGTGGGTATGCTGTCAACTCCAACTTACCCAACCGTGCCCGTTTGCTTTATGAGTTCATTCATAAAAGCTATCCTTATGTCAGATATGACCCAGAGATCCAGACGGAGATTGTGTAAAGACTGTGCTCTTTGTGCTGAAATCAGTTGTCATAAGCATAATTAACTTAAACGATACTGCTCCATAATTAGGAATACAGTTTATGAATATCTGCACAATAATTTATACTGATTCCACATTCCACATTACTTTGAATCTAGGCTTGAGAGTTCATATAAAATGCACCTTTCATAACCTTAGTTAACAGTGGGTGAATAACCAATCATTTGTTGTCCCACTAATAAGCTAGATACAATGACAAAGCAGCAAGAGCAGTGTCAATTGCACTATAACATAATCGCTTCTCTTAAACCCAAACTGAGACCACAAAACTCTGCTACATCTGTTTAAAGTAGCTCACATGTATCTCTTCACAAACTTTCCATACAATCATGCAATGATAGATGCACAAAAGGATGAACTAGCCACCACTCGTGTCTTTGAGCAAATATAGGAGCTTCTTTCAGCAGACTTATCTACAATGGAAGCCCTGGGTGAGTAGGCCAAAATGGCACTAATATAATTCATGTCATCTATAAACTCCGCGACAAAATGCCCTTTAGATCGGAGTAAGGCAGCATTAACTTTAGAATCTTTATAAATAGCCTAGGACTTAAGTCAACCCCTTAGGTAGACCCTAAAATTTCCAACACTGGCTTTGCCATAAAACACCAGATATATCTTGTGGCACAGATATGGAAAGATATGCATCTTCAAGATCGATTGAGGCCCTAAATCCTCTGTAATCAGCTAAATTGCTGAATGACAATTATCCATCTTAAACTGGTTATACGAACCATATGATCAGGCTAGCCAAATCCAAGCCTGATTTGGCATCCTCCATTTTCCTTCAACCTTGAGAGAATATTAGAATATACCCATCTAGTTCTTGGGTAGACTGCTCTTCCACTTGGATAGCCATAGTTTCCTCTTTGAACCATAAGCACGGAAATCTTGGCTTCTCTTGGCTGCGGAGGAATTATTCAACCAGAAAGCTGAATCTTATAACCATTTATGATATGTAAAATGGAAAATTCGGAGGTTACCTGTCCCCACCTGTATGTTGAACCATCTTACCTATCTCCGAGTTGAATATCGACAGCACATCTCATGTGACTGATGTAATAACATTCACATACTCAACAACCTCCGCCTCTTTGTTGCTTTGCTGTCCATGATGAGACAGACGGTGGCTGTTGATGTGATCAAGGCAGTTTCTGAGAAAGCCCTTGCTATAAAAACACCAAGACTGCTGATAAACAAATAGACAAAAGGTGATTATCACCCCCCGCCACGAAGATCCAGGAATCCCTGAGATAGACACTACCAATAATTGGCCACAGGCAGAAGACTTATAGTCAACTGATCCTAGATTTTGCTCTATCTCCAGCACGGACATCCTGCCGTGCTGGGGACAATACTGAGTATGAGGAGAGCGCTGTATCCATGGTGATCGCTGAAACCTGCGAATAAAAGGCCCTCGGGCTTGGTTAATTGTGTAGGCCTGGTGCTCCAAACCAGCCTCAGTGAAGCGGTGTCAGCCACTTACTTGGTAAAGATGATATGTATGCATGTAAACGGGAGTCTTACCCTCAAAGGGTGTATTTACCACACCCACCGCATCCTTGACGTTCTTTTGCACTAAATTAACATAAATTGGATAGACCTCAGGTCTATACCATCCTAACACAATTGAGTTTAGACTGCAAATACACAAAAGTGCTAAAGAGTCTACTGCAAATCAGACAGCAGAATTCCCTCTACTGACCTTGTAAAGGCCAAATCCTTCCCTGAGAAAACTCAGAACTTTCTGGGGTATAAGGCCTTTTGACTTGTTTTTGCCTCAACTGATGGCATTAACCTACAAACCTCCAGTGTCGGACAGAATCAGAACATACATCAGATCCTTATGCGACTAGAATTGAAGTGAAGCATCCACTTGGTGTGGGAATACGAGTTCCTTGTCAACTCCTCACAGTCACAATGCCTTACCGGGTCGCCGTGCAGTAAGCTCCGGAGCGCTGTGGCCGCCGACTCACAACATCGCGGAGTTGGGGCTGCGGGCGTCCGGCCGCGGGCCGCGTTGGATTTGGAGCGCCGCGCAGCCAGGGGTAGAGTTGCCGGGGTCGGAGCTACAACCGGCGCCGCCGGCGGCCGGATGCCCGCAGCCCCAGCTCCACGATGTTGGGAGTCAGCGGCCACAGCGCTCCGGAGCTTATTGCACGGCGACCCGGTAAGGCATTGCCCGCTCCCCGCCTCTCCGACCAGGTAGGGGACTAAGAATTAAAGTTTCCCCCTTCACCCCCCCCCCCCCCCCCCCAACATAACAGCCCTCCAAACTAACTGACTAACATTTAAGCAATTATTTACAGATGTTTAAGTGTCTCCTCGGTCTCCGGGGAGGAGGCAGCCGCTACAGTAGTACAGAACTGGGTTGACCATGGGTCGTTTCGGGTCAAGTTTGGCGGCAAACGCGAGCTTTGGTGTGCAGACGACATCCTGGAAAAAATGTCCGGTTTTCGGAGCTTTTCGGTTTCCGGAACTCCGGATAAAAGGTTGCGCACCTGTATAGGTAATAACCTCCAGTACTCCCCTCTACTGAGCGGGAGGTAAAATAATGCAGCTCTGAACCAGGTGTTGCTTCCCCTCTTCTGAGCGAGAGATATTGTGATGCAAACCTGAGCCAGGTATTGCTTCCCCTCTTATAGAGCAACCCTGAGCCAGGTGTTGCTTCAACAGGCATCGGATTGGAGCAGCCTGTAAGTGTCTCCTGAGCCAGGAGCACAATTCTATTATATACTCACTGGACAGGTCGCGTATGCTAATGACTCAGAGCCTGGGCTTGCTCCCTTCTGGAGCCTCAACGGAGTCTAGAGGGAAGGAATATAACGCAACCCTGAGCCAGGTGTTGCTTCCTTCAGGCATCTGACTGGCTCCCTTTTTGAGGCTCAACGGAGGTGTCTGTACAGCCGCACCAGTCAACTCTCCTCGACCAGTCGCCTGCTCCCTTGGAGCCCCAAAACTGCTCCCTCACGGAGCCTCAATGGCGGTAGCTGCAACGGCCGTGCTGTCAGCCTACTGAATCTGTCCACCTGCTCCCTCTTGGAGCCTTAATGGCAATAGCTGCACCGGCCAAGCCGTCAGCCTATTGAATGCGGCCGCCTGCTCCTTTACGGAGCCTCCACGGCAGTAGCTGCACAGGCTGTGCCTGCTTCTCCGGACCCGCTGCACCTATTTTCGGAGCAGCGGCCCGTTCCTGAAACAAAAATCCCTTACCTGCCGAAGCAGTTTTGAACTGCTCCGAATCCCACGCCATGCGTTGACGTATTGACGGGCATGCGGGCTGGCGGGTTCTTCACATAGTCTCTCACGAGACTTCGATATAAAATAGCCTATTATTCACCATTCATCTCTGTTGTACCTACATGGCTTGTTTCATGAGGATTTCTTCATTTGCATTTTCTAGTCTGAAATCTTATTTGATTGTGCACGCCAGGTTGATTGCATTCGTCGAAACAGGGCGGACCACGTGATGGTTGTAATCTCTCTCCCCTCTAGAGGGTCTGACCTATAGGGAAAGGTTGAGCAGGCTGTGACTCTATACCTTGGAGTGCAGGAGGATGAGAGATAATCTTATTGAGGTTTATAAAATGATGAGAGGAATAAATCAGGTTGATGCACATAGCCTCTTGCCCAGAATATGTTAGTCGAGGACTAGAGGACATAGGTTTAAGGTGAAGGGGGAAAGATTTAATAGGAATCTGAGGGGTAACTTTTTCACACAAAGGTTGGTGGATGTATGGAACAAGCTGCCAGAGGAGGTAGTTGAGGCAAGGACCATCTCAAGATTTAAGAAACAGTTAGACAGGTACATGGATAGGACATGTTTGGAGAAATATGGACCAAACGCGGGCAGGTGGGACGTGTAGCTGGGACATGTTGGCCGATGTGGGCAAGTTGGGCCGAAGGGCCTGATTCCACACTGTATCACTCTATGACTCTATGACTCGATAAATAGTAAATTTCAAAAGGGAATTAATCAGAAAATTATTGTAGATTATATTTTTAACCAAGGTAAAGAGGGAGATGGGACTAATTGGGTACCATTTCCAACAAGTATAATGGGTCTAATATCCTACTTCTATGACTTAAAATTCTATGAGTAACATTCTCAAACATCGGACATTTTGTAAACAAAAATATTCCAGCTCCGGTTCTTCTCAGAAACAATTTCTTATGCTGCCTTTCAGAGAGGAATGATGTTTGTGCATGAGCTGTTTCAAGTGAAAACCTATTGTGAGGAATTTAACATAGACAGGCCAATGTTGTGAAGGTGTTCCAGTGCCATTTCATTAAATATTTCATCATCTAACAGCATCCAGAATTATAAATTGACATTCGAACACTAACATGGCATAAAGGCATGTATAATTTAAGAGTGCTGTCGGCTTACTGAGTAGGAGCAAGGATGTAGAACCCTGCATAAAAAACAAACTCAGAATGCAAAGAATTCTGTATCGACCTCTCTGCACTAAATCCAACCAGGTTCAATGGCAATAGAATGCATGGGCATTCTCCCTGGGGCTTGGGGCATCAGTTTTGCTTGTTTGTATGTTCTGATGTGTATTGCATTGCATTAAATATGTATCATGTCCTACAGCATAACTGTATATTTGACTCAAGTGTAAGACCACAGCGATGTGAGATGTTATACTTCCCTACCACTAATTTATTACCTTAACTTTAAATTGAAAGCATATTTGGTGATGGGATAGTCATAGATTCAGATCAGATTCAGATTCAATTTTAATTGTCATTGTCAGTTTTAAAGGGCATCAAGAAAACTCTCCATAGTGCAGCCAACTAAACATTAGTGACACTACTAGCTAAGATAGTGACCAGTAAAGTGGACATCAAAATCACGGTGTAAATGTCAAATATTTGACAGTGTGAAAAGCCGGTGAAAATGGACCTGGGGCAGTAGACCCAAGTGGAGCATTCCTCTCCTGAACCCTGCAAAATAAAAATAGCACAACCAGAGGGGGTTTCTAACGTTTTCTTCAACAAAGCTTGTTGATTAGAATGCTCAAGACTTAGATGTACCAATCAAACCTGCATGCATTATCTCCCTAAATGTATTTGGATCTCAGATTCAGGGTTTTAAAAGTGAATTGAATAAATAAAGACCCTCACAGCTCTTTCAGCAAAACACCATAGTTGAATAAAGAATACACAAAACAACACGATGTTCAGTACACCTCTGGTCCAGATCAAGCCCAACAAATTGCTGTGAAGATTTCTCATATCATTATTTCCCAAATTTCCAACCTATTTTCTATTCTCTTACATTCTCCTCAGTCCTACAATACTGATCTAAAATCTGGTTACTCTGACCATATCTTTAATATCTCACTCAAAACAAAATTCATCATTCCATGTTCTATTCCTTAACGAATGCCTCTGGAACGTCAGAGGTTGAAGGAAGACTTGACAAAAGTATATAGAATTATGGGAGGCATAGATAGGGCAGAGAGTCAGAACATTTTTCCCCACGGTGAAAATGTCAAAACACTAGAGGGCATAGCTATAAGGTGAAAGGGAGAAAGTTTAGTGAAGATGTGCGGAGCAAGTTTTTTTAATCAGAGAGTGGTGGGGGCCTAGAATACATTGCCAGGAGTGGTGAAGGAGGCAGATATGGTAGTGGCGTTTAAGATGCCTTTATGTTGGCAGATGGAAGTGCAGGGAAATGAGGGATATGGATCATGTACAGGCAAATGAGATTAGGTTAAAACTAGGCATCATATTCGGCACAAACATGTGCCCTTCCTGTGCTGTACTGTTTCATGTTCTATATTCTATTTTCAATGTTCTATGTTCAATGTTGTATGAAAAGCTCTTTGAGTTTTCTATCTGCAAGGAATGCTTTGGAATTGCTAAAATACATTGTCCATGGAGTGTCAGAGGCAATGGTGGTGTAATTGTGGATTGCTAGAAAGTGCACATTGAGTCCCAGACTACATAGATGGCAAGATTATTGGTTCTGAATATTGGGCGTGGCCTCATTTACATTTTAAAGGGCATCAAGAAAACTCTCCATGTGATTCCTAAAACATTGGCTGGCTTGCAGTTGTGATTTCAGCCATTCAAAGAACTTTCTCCTCAGTGAAACTATTCATTAGCAATGTATAGTTAAGTAACTCCTAATGCTCAAGGAATCAGTGCACCTTTTGACTCTTCATTTTGAGAATTTCTCCACCTCTGTTACTCACTGAAAGTGCCAGCGCATGTCAGAGTGGTGTCAGGTTTGAGTGGGAGAATTTAGCACAATGAGGGTGAATTAACCATATATATTTCACATTCTGTACTTCATAAGAAATTAAAATAATCTTACCACTGTCTTTAGTCGTGCAATAGAAAATGTTCCTCGTATCAGCATCTGGAAATATGACAACGTTTAATGGCCTTTAATTAGAAGCAACTCATAAAAAATACAACCTTACAGTTAGTGTGTTTTGAAATTCCAGCTTAAAGTATATGATTTCCACTGGAGAAAGTTAACATTTTTCGCTAATTTTTCCAGTTATAAAGCTATGCAGCACAGAAATATGCTTTACCACCCATCTTGTCCATATGGATTAAGTTGGCGTAGCTGTCTCAACCCTTCCTATCCATATATCTGTCTAAATGTCGCTAAAAAGTCATAACTGTATCTGCTTCTATAGCTTCCTCTGGCAGCTGGTTCTAGATAAGGACTACCCACCAAGGTCCCTCTTAAATCTCTTTCCTCCCACCTTAATACTATGCCCTCTCATTTTTAAATCCACTACCCCGGGAAAAAGATTGTGAGCGTTTACTTTATCAGTGCCCCTCGTGGACTTACCTCCTCAAGAAATGAAGTGAATGTAATGGATCTTCCCCTTATACATCCTAAATTGTAGTTGTCAGGCTTCACCATCGCATCACTTGGAGTTTATCAATTTAGGTTATGCACCAGTTGCCTGTATAACGTGTCTTGCACACTTCTCTGGAACCATCCTTGGTGGAGAGCATAGTGAACACGGATGTGGACATTTGAGATTGAGTAAAAAGATCAGGACAGCATCATTTGAGACCATTATGCTCCATTTGGAGTAGAAAAGTTAAAAGAATGAGAGAGTAGCAAGTATGTTTATAGCCGTACTGTATATAACCTCCTGAATATTTAGCATTTGCCATTATGTACATGCAGTAGGTTCATGAGTAACCAATATTTTCTGAATTCAGCCTAGTAGTTTCCAGCTGATTTTATCACCTAATTGTTCTTCTACTCGTTTCATCTATTCATCAACCAGTTCTACATATTTTATTACAAATGACCCCATTTCAGGTTTATCAGTTCTATTCAGATCACATACTTTCTACATTAATTACCTTCAGTTCCTTCTCCTGGGCATCTCTTTATCTCTAAGCCCTTTCATGGTTTTTAATGTGCCAGTAAAATTCTTGCTTATTTTCATCATTTACAAATATTTGGAATGATTTTCTATTGCAAATGAACATTAAATATTAATTAAGCAGAGAATAGAGCAACGCATGTAGGGAATGTAACATCCTGTGGACAATGTACAAAAAATTTCCACTTATTCAATCAAATTAAAAGTCACAGCAGTTAGCAGCACATTATCCTCCACAGCAATTTCCCTTTCCTCTCTTCTCTGAAACCAGCTAGTGAATATGAACTTTTAATCGTATGGCTTGCTCAATATCTCATATTTTACATTTTCTGCTTTTAGTTACTTGTATTTGTTAACATGTATTGACTATGGTTAGTCTAATCTCAATAGAAATGCCCACTGCTCTAAATCTACAAGTATCTCGTTTTCGTTCATACCACTTTTTTTTCCATTTACTAAAGGGCCTGTCCCACTTACGTGTCCTTGGCATGCAAATTACACGACCTCGTGGTCGCATTGAGCCGCGATGGTCCGGCGAAGGTCGGGCGCGATTACATGCGTACACGCACAGCCGTCTGGAGCTCGTGATGTCATTTGAAGATGGACACAAAGCTGGAGTAACTCAGCGGAACCGGCAGCATCTCTGGAGAGAAGCAATGGGTGATGTTTCATGTCGAGACACTTCTTCAGTCTGAAAAGGGTCTTGACCCGAAACATCACCCATTGCTTCTCTCCAGAGATGCTGCCAGTCCCGCTGAGTTACTCCTGCATTTTGTGTCTATCTTCAATTTTCTTGGCCCCGCTCTGGGAGTAGAAGTGGGGGCGGATCCGGACCACAACGGCCGTGAGCCCCAGGTCAAGTTCGGCGATCGTCTGCCTGCTTCTGCTGCTGTTGAAGGTGAGACGTTGCATCGCGCCAGGGTCTTGGGCCTGTCCCACTTTGGCCTTCAGTTCTGCGACAGGCCGTTGCCGCGCGATTTCGTTCACTACAAAAATTTCAGAGCCCCGCGCGATATCGCGCACAACTACATACCCCTCCGCGCTTTTAAGTGGGACCGGCCCCGCGTGGCCATACGATGCCCGTACGCCTCAACGCGACCAAGAGGTCGCGTAATTTGTGTGCAAAGGACACGTAAGTTGGACAGGCCCTTAACTCTTCAAACTTTCAATACTATTCTATCCTGTCTGGAGACACAAGACTGCAGATTCTAAACTTGAACAAAACAGAAAGTGCTGGAAGAACTCCGCGAGTCAGGCAGCATCTGGGGAGGGAATGGACGGGTTTTGGTCAGAACCTGTCTTCGGATTGGAAAAGGTCCCAACCCAAATAATTGCCTATCCATTTCCTCTTCAGATGCTGACTGGACTGGCCAGCTGAATTCCTCCAGCACTTTATGTTTTGCTCTTTGTTTTTCTTTCTGCTTTATATCCTGGCATTTTTGAATCAGAGGTCTGATGTCATCAGCTATATTTCCTTTGCAATCAAGGAACGCTTGCATTTCCCTCTAGTTTCTCAATTTAGAAAAAAAAACATCAGCCATTCAGAGTATTGTAGTATTTGTTTTTAATACTAGTTATGGGTTTTGATTGAAAATTGGGGCTTGCATATTCTACAAAGTATCCATTAATGAGCTGGATTTTGCTCTCAAAGGTGAGATGTCCAATATGTTGACATTTGTTCATTACAACGCTTATGTTTTACATTGGAAATTCTGTTCTGTTGACTGGTGCAGTAGGCACCACACCATCTGCCACCTGTTGACACAAGCCAAGCAGCCACATATCTCAATTTATTATATATATATAATTACAAATAACCAATATGGCATGCAGAGCAGATTAGATCAGTTAGCTTAGGCTACTTGAGATATATTTTTTGAGATACACCACAGAAACGGGCCCTTCATCATACTGAGTCCACGCCAACTGCAATCACTTCATACACTAGCACTATCCTGCACACCAGGGACAATTTACAATTTTCCTAAGCGAATTAACCTACAAACCTGTATGTCTTTGGAGTGTAGGTGGAAACCGGAGCATCCGGAGAAAACCCAATGCAGTCACAGGGAGAATGTACAAACTCTGTACAGACAGTACCAGTAGTCAGGATGGAACCTAGGACTCTGGCGCTGTACGGCAGCAAGTCTACCACTACGTTACTGTGCCGCCCCCTACTAAATGGGAAATCAAGTACAAGGAGCAAAATAAAGAAGTAAGGACTGGATTGAGAGATGAGACAAATGTAAAAGATAATGAAAAGAATGATCTCCCTGGAGATATTCTCTGCTAAATTTAATAGATCTGTATCAAGTAGCTACAAGATTTACACAACATTCCATGTACTTCAATTGCTAATCTCAGTGAAATCGTTTCCATTAAGGTTTTCGATGGAGAAAGGCATTAATGGAAGCTCCTGAACCATCAGTGAAGTGGTAACAGTTCATCAAGCTTGTGTCCAGACCTATTCTGTTTAAAGAAAATCACATGCAGAACCAGAATGACCAAAATTCTATCAACTGTTTATTTCCTATCATTATGTCCTGTTAACATGACTACCATTCCCTCCACTTACAGAAAATATTGAATGCAGAACATGGGCAACATTTATTGAGAGACTCTACATAGTCAGGTAACATGAGATGCAAATGAAAACAAATGTCCAGCATTCATTGAAAAATTGTTAAAATTTGACAAAGACGTTTTAGAAAAACATGTTGAGGTGAGTTGATATTTGTTGACAGCCAAGATGATGGTGCCAACCAACTCCACCATGTTTCCTGGAAACAAACATATCAGTTTCTTTTATTAATGCAAGTTTCTTTTTGTTGCAAGTTTGTCCAATGGGTTCCTTAAAATCCAATGGCATTTATAGTTCCTAGTTTAGAGCCCAGGTGGACTACATTTTAAAAAACTAAGCAGCATAACCTTTCGCAAATCCAAAAGTCTAAAATTTAGGTTCACAATACAAAGTCACTTCCACAGTTTTGGTGAGAAATGAGATATGAATAAAACTATAATTCAAACATTTTGTTTTTCAATCAGTATACTATGACCCTGGTCAGCCTATTCCTTGATACTATCTCCTCCACTCTCTAATGTATAAACTTAAGTGTCACAAAAATTACTATTAGTCGTGAAAAAGAACCCCATTTCTTTGTTGTTACCTGGTTGACAGGAAACAGTGAACTTTCAAGGCTAACTGGATCGTTGTGGATGCTGAACGTGTCTATTACTTGTATGCTCTTTCCACTCCAGTAATTCATGATTGTTAACATAAGCACAATTCCCTCTAAGAACTTTAATTCTGATTGACAGAATTCAATGCCCAACATGGTAAAATTCACTGGATTCACTGATAAACTCCTATCACATGAACTTATTTCAGTTTTGCATTTTGTCCATTTCTTCCTGCAGCGTAGACAACATTTTATAATGCGTACAGCTCTGGTCGCCTCAATACAGGAAGACTGTGGAGGCATTGGAAAAGGTGCAGAGGAGGTTTACCAGATTAATGCTTGGATTAGCTTGGTGGGGAGACTGTCCCCAGTCCTTTCCATTCGTTTCATGTATCTTGTGGTTTTATGGCTGTTGGCAGATCAATTTCCCTCCTGGGATAATATAAAGTTCCATCATATCGTATAGCTTTAGTGAGAGGGGCAAAGTTTAAAGGAGATATACGAGGCACGTTTTTACTCAGAACATGCTGAGAACGTGCCTGGAACATGCTGCCAGGGGTAGTAGTGGAGACAGATACAACAGTGACATTTAAGTGTCTTTTGGATGGGTATATGGATATGCAGGGAATGGAGTGATAGAGGTTGCATGCAGGCAGGTATGTCTTTGACAACATCATGTTCAACACAGACACTGTGGGCTTAAGGTCCTGTTCCTCTGCTGTACTATGTTCTAATAATCCCCACCAACATCCTCAGGACTTTCTACAGGGGTACGGTGGAGTCTGTACTCACGTACTGCATAAATACGTGGTACTCCACCTGCAATTGCTCGGACAGGAAGGCTCTGCAGAGGGTAGTGAGGGAAGCAGAGAGGATCATTGGCGTCTCCCTACCCTCGGTACAAGAACTGTTCCAGAGCCGCTGTCTGAAAAAAGCTCAGAGAATTGCTAAGGACAAACTGCACCCCCTCCACATACACCTGGATCTCCTGCCATCAGGCAAGAGATATCGAAGCATCAAAGCCCGGACTACAAGACTGCTAATCAGCTTCCTACCACAGGCTGTGAGGCTGCTAAACAGTCACTCTGTACACAGTCACTTGATTCTGCGGCTGGCACGGACACTTTAATAACTGGCACTGGCCACTCAAATCAGCTGCCCCGGACATTTTATGATTGGTTTATTGTATTTTAACGTTGTGTTTTACCTGCTTTTAACTATTTATACTGTTCCATCAGGGACTGGATTGTTTTTAGTATTATGTGTGAAATGTTTTAATTTTCATGTGCGATGCTCCGCTATTCCCTGGGAAACATCTTTTCATTTTGCACTGTACAACTGTTGCTTGCAAGATGACAATAAAGGTTGATTGATTGATTGCTTAATATGCTTGGTCAGTTCAACAAAAGCTCAGGTAACAATTTTCCATGTATTTAGGAGGACAGCATTCACCATATTTTCCTATTGTATTTATAATGTAAAAAGCCCTCTCTGCTCTGTCCACAAACAACCAATCGCACATTTAGCAGTGCTTAGTAATAGCATTCCTATCTTGTGTATGAAGGTGTAGTATTTCAATCCCGTATATGGTGGGGTTGACACCCAGATGAAAGCATGCATCATGTGGGGAGATGGTGCAATCCTTCCTGCTGTATAGTATTAATGCTGCCATTGGATCCCACAATAGTGATGCACAGGAGTATTCGACGTACATATAGATAGATTCACCAATACTTGTTGACACAAAACACTACTGTTGCATAAAATTGTCAAACTGCTAATGCATGACTGGAATTTTCTCTCTATTGCATCAGTAAACTATAGATTGAACTACGCCAAAATTCAGTATAAAATTAATCTTACAGTGAAAGAAGATTCATTATTTTACAAAATCACCACAGTATTTTTTTTAATTCCCTTCTCAGCAACTAAGCATTTAAAATGCATAATGATGTACGCATAAAAGTTATATACAGATAAGTTAACCACAATATTTAAAAAAAAAGATAATGGCAGGAAGAAAATGTACAAAATTCAGCCATCATTCACATGCATTATAACATGTACAGTATCTTGTCATGAATCACTGGCACTAACTTTTCAGAACCATGTTCATTTTTTTTTCTACTGAGTTCACATGTCTTTCATTATGCATTTGGAATAAATATTTTTAAATGCTTACACCTATTGCAAGCAAGTCATAAATGCTTCACAATGCAGGATATTGCACAATCCTAATGCTGATGTGACTCACAGAATGCTGACTTCTGCAGATTAAATGACGGATTACAATTTAATCGACAATTTTGCAAGTATTCCTGTCAAGAAAATCCCTGCCTTTGTGATGATATTCAAGTATATGGTGATTACTAAACATTTTATAAAATAATCCAAAATGTTGTTTTAATTCTTACAAACAAATACCAAAATAACATTCTACCATTTTAATTCTTCAGAGTTACTTTAAATCTCAGAGTATCCCAAAGCCTACCTAGATGTAACTGATACTTCAACATGAGATATTTACAGTATGTTCTATGTAAACAGTTTGGTCATGGATTTAACTAACTTGCCATATCATACAAATCTATTGCCTTCTGGTACAATATATGTATGACCATTGTCATGAACATTATTATATTAGCTTTTTTTCCCGATGATACTGACCCGCAGCCATCTCAGGTCATTTTGATCCCAATAGCTATAAGACCAGGTGGAGACCAGCACCCAGGCCTGAGGTTCTGTCTGAAACTGCAGAGTAACCAGCAGCAAATCTCAGGAATCCGTCCACCAGACCAGTTAATATGGAGGTTTGCAACCAGGTGTACCCACACTCTCAACTCTGAGATTCTCAGTTCACAATGAAATTGCTAACAGCCAGCAGAACCCAAAAAAAAAATTGCATGTAGTCTATGACCAGTGAAATAGGCTTCCAATCTCTGTTTCGCTCTGATTGAGATTCATTGTTGTTCGTGCATAACTTTTATTCCACTGCTGTCCAAGTCTCTTGCTCTTGAAAATCAGTTGTTGAAAAACATTGTGTTGGTGCCAATTATAAAGCACTTTATGTTGAGGCTAAACTCTAGATAGAAATTTTGACCTGAAAGAAAAATAAACATATTCATTTTAAGTGCATAAGCAACCAATTAGTGAAACAGGACCATGGAGGAGCAACTGTCAATTTTATGCTTTCTGACAAAAACAATGGCAAAGTAATCATGTTCTCAGCTTTCTGTATTCATGTGAATTATTATTTCAATTACTTTCAACCATTTGATGACTGAATATCCACTGGTCATCCTGAGCTTTAAGCTGGCCAGTTCATGAATTCTTGTTTAAGAAGGAACTGCAGTTGCTGGAAAATCGAAGGTAGACAAAAGTGCTGGAGAAACTCAGCGGGTGTGGCAGCATCTATGGAGCGAAGGAAAAAGGCAACGTTTCGGGCCGAAACCCTTCTTCAGACTGATGTAGAGTGCAGGGGGCGGGAAGGAGAAAGGAAGAGGCGGAGCCAGAGGGCTGAGGGAGAGCTGAGAAGGGGAGGAGACAATAAGGGTTACCGGAAATTGGAGAAGTCAATGTTCATGCCGCTGGGGTATAAACTGCCAAAGCGAAATATGAGGTGCTGCGCCTCTAATTTCCGGTGGTGCTCACTTTGGCCATGGAGGAGACCCAGGACAGATAGGTCGGATTTGGAATGGTAGGGGGAGTTGAAGTGCTGAGCCACCGGGAGATCAGGTAGGTTATTGCAGACCAAGCGGAGGTGTTCAGCGAAAAGATCACCAAGCCTACGCTTGGTTTCACCGATGTAGATCAGCTGACATCTAGAGCAGCGGATGCAATAGATCAGGTTGGAGGAGGTGCAGATGAGCCTTTGTCGCACCTGGAACGACTGCTTGGGTCCTTGAATGGAGTCGAGGGGGGAGGTAAAGCGACAAGTGTAGCATTTCTTGCGGCTGCATGGAGAAAGTGCCCTGGGAGGGGGTGGTACGGGTGGGAAGGGAAGAATTGACCAGGGAGTTACGGAGGGAGCGGTCTTTGCGGAAAGCAGGCCGGGAGATGGGAAGATGTGGCGAGTGGTGGGGTCACATTGGAGGTGGCGAAAATGACGGAGAACTATTTGTTGCATGTGACGGCTAGTGGGGTGGAAGGTGAGGACTAGGGGGACTCTGCCCTTGTTAAGAGTGGGGGATGGGGAGAGAGAGCAGTGTTACGGGGTATTGAAGAAACCCTGGTGAGAGCCTCATGTATGGGAGGGGAACGCCCGTTCCCTGAAGAATGAGGACATTTCCGATGCCCTGGTGTGGAACACCTCAGCCTGGGAGCAGATGCGGCGTAGACGGAGGAGTTGGGAGTAGGGGATGGAGTCCTTACAGGAAGCAGGATGGGAAGAAGTGTAGTTTAGAAGTCTATCACCTGAGATGGAGATAGTGAGGTCAAGAAATGGTAGTGAAGTGTCGGAAATGGTCCAGGTGTATTTGAGTGCCAGATGGAAGTTGGTGGTGAAATGGATGAAGTCAGTGAGTTGTGTGTGGGTGCAGGAGGCAGCACCAATGCAGTCGTCGATGTAGAGGTCGGGGATGGGGCCCTTGTACGTCTCGAACAAAGATTATTCGACGTACCCTACAAAGAGACAGGCATAGCTAGGACCCATGCGTGTGCCCATAGCTACGCCTTGTATTTGGAGGAAATGGGAGGAGTCAAACAAAAAGTTATTAAGGGTAAGGACCAGCTCCGCTAGGCGGAGGAGAGTATCTGTAGTCGAGGATTGGTTGGTTCTCCGGTCGAGGAAGAAATGGAGGGCTTTGAGACCCTCCTGGTGGGGGATGGAGGTGTAGAGTGACTGAACATCCATGGTGAAGATGACGGGATGGGGGCCTAGAGAACGGAATTCCCGGAGATGACAGAGAGTGCCTGAGGTGTCTTGAACATAGGTAGGGAGGGATTTAACCAGGGGGGGGATAAGATAGAGTCGAGGTATGTGGAAATAAGTTTGGTAGGGCACGAACAGGCAGAGACAATGGGTCTACCAGGACAGTCTGGTTTGTGGATTTTGGGGAGAAGGTAAAATTGGACCGGGAGGGGCTGGGGAACGATGAGGTGGGAGGCTTGGGGGGGCAGGGAGCCGGAGTTGATGAAGTCAGTGATGGTGCTCGAGATAGTGGCCTGGTGCTCGTCTGTGGGGTCATGGTCCAGGGATAAGTAGGAGGGGGTGTCATTCCTCAGGAACTAGTGGTGGCATGGTGGCACAGCGGTAGAGTTGCTGCCTTACAGCCCGAGAGACCTGGGTTTGATCCTGACTACGGGTGCTTGTCAGTACGGAGTTTGTACGCTCTCCTCGTGACCTGCGTAGGTTTTCTCCGGGACGTCCGGTTTCCTCCCACTCCAAAGACGTACAGGTTTGTAGGTTAATTGGCTTGGTATAATTGTAAATTATCCCTAGTGTGTGTGTAGGATAGTGTAAGTGTGCGGGGGTCGCTGATGATCAGTGGGCTGAAGGGCCTGTTTACGCGGTGTATCTCTAAACTAAACTAAACAAATCTACGTTATCCAAAATTCAGAGTCTTATCTAATCTATACTCAGTCCTACTGACTTGCTCACTGATATATGCTGGCCATCAATTAAGTTCCCATTACCCTGGTTTTCAAAATTCTCTACTCTTCCCCTCGCCATCATTTACTTATGGAGGATAGAAGAGTACAGCACAGGATCAGGCCCTACGGACAACAGTGTCCATGCCTAACGTGATGCTATTAAACTACTCTTCTGCCTGCAGGTAATATATATGCTTCAATTCCCTGCATATCCATGTGCCTATCCAAAATCTTCAAATGTCACTATCATATCTGCCCCAACAACCACCACTAGTTGCCTTGTACATCTCCTTTAGCTTTGCCCCTTACTTTAAAGCAATGTCCCCGAGGTTCTCTGTCTACACTATTTATGTCTCTCATAATTTTATATACTTCTATCAGATCTCCCTTCAGCCTCCGACACGCCAGAAAACCAATCCAAGTCTGACCAACCTCTCCATGTATCCAATACTCTCTAATCCAGGCAGCATTCTGGTAAACCTCCTCTGCTCCCTTTCCAAAACCTCCACATCCTTCCTATAATGGGGCTAACTGAACTGCATCCGATTCCAGTCAGACACTTCTCTAAGCCTCACATGGCTTCGCACAGGTCTCCTGCAGCTTCACTCTTGCTCCCCCTCCCCCCAGTAACAACAGGGACCGAGCCTCCTAATCCTCACCTATCACCATTGGCGGACTGGCCAGGGTGTCAACTCGCCCGATGGCAAGTGGGCCCCTGATGAAGTGGGCCCCCTTTGTCTCCTGGCAACCAATATTTTTAGACCCAGTCCACCACTGTCTATCACCCCATCAGCCGTCGCATACAGCACATAATCCTCCAACGTCAGAACCAGGGGCCACAGTCTTAGCATAAAGGGGAGGCCATTTAAGACTGAGGTGAGAAAAAACTTTTTCACCCAGAGAGTTGTGAATTTGTGGAATTCCCTGCCACAGAGGGCAGTGGAGGCCAAATCACTGGATTGATTTAAGAGAGAGTTAGGTAGAGCTCTAGGGGCTGGTGGAATCAAGGGATATGGGGAGAAGGCAGGCACAGGTTATTGATTGGGGACGACCAGCCATGATCACAATGAATGGCGGTGCTGGCTCGAAGGGCCGAATGGCCTCCTCCGGCACCTATTTTCTATGTCGCCGCCACGTCCAATGGGATTCCACCATTAGCCATGTCTTCCCATCTGTACCCTTTCCTCTTTCTGCAGAGACCGTTCCCTCTGCAACTCCCTGCTCAACTCATCTCTTCCCACCCAAACCACCCCCTCCCCAGGTACTTTCCCCTGCAACTGCAGGAGATGCAACATCTGTCCCTATATCTCCTCCCTCGACTCTGTCCAGGTACCTCGACAGTCTTTTCAGGTGAGGCAGAGGTTAACTTTCACCTCCTCCAACCTCATCTACTGTAACTGCTGTTCCAGGTGTGGACTCCTACCGGTATATATCGGCGAGCCCAAGAGCAGACTCGGTGATCGTTTTGCTGAACACCTCCGCTCAGTCCGCCTAGACCTACCTGATCTCCTGGTTGCTGAACATTTTAACTCCCCCCTCCCATTCCCATACTGGCCTGGGTCTCCTCCAATGTAGGAGTGAGGCCCACACAAATTGGAAGAACAGCACCTCATATTTCGCTTGGGCAGCTTACAACCCAGCAGTATCAATATTGATTTCTCTAACTTCAAGTAACTCTTGCTTTCCCTCTCTCTCTCCATCCCAGCCCCCCTGTAATATGGAATGGAATACTTTATTGCCACATGTGACAAGGCAGTGACATTCTTTGCATGTATACCCAATGTATACAAATAGAAGCCCCATACAAAGTCACCCCCACCCCAAAGCAGTTGTCCATTATTTCCCCCGCTATTTACGTCGGCCCCCCGACGCCGGGTCCTCCATTGTTCGTCCCTTCCCTTCCCTCACAGCAGTTTCCCCCATGCTCTCCTCGACCATGGGTCAACCTGCGAGTCATCACCTCTGCCGCAAGGCTTCACCACCCTAGTTCTCAGATTAGTTCTACTGCCCTTCTGATTTCCCCTGCCTGGCCGTGGCTGCGGACCGGGAACATGGCCGCAGGCCTTTATCGAGGTGCAGCAATCTCAATGCACCCGGAAGGCCCCAAAGGCGTGGCGGACGGCCAAACCTGCCCGGAGCTTGTTCGGCTCCATTGCGAAGGTGGGAACGGAGGAGACTGGATGGGAACGGAGGCGGCCAAACATGCACGGGAGACGGCAGAGACCAGCGGCAGTGCACTGTGACTTGTCACATGTGATAATAAAGTATTCAATGCAATTCAATTCAATTAATTTTACTGATGGTATGCCTCCTTGTCACCTTCCCCTCAACAAACAGAGAACTATTCTACATTTTTTCCTTTATATTGACTGCTTTGATCTGTCATTTTCACACTTTACCCTTCCATATGTCTAGAATCCCTCTCCCGAAATGTCACTCCGCTCCAGAGATGCTGCCCGGCCCGCTGAGTAACTCCAGCATTTTGTGTCTGTCTCAATTCTCTAAGATATCAGTGTTGTTCGAGCACTAGCCTCTTGACTACTCATAATTTAGTTTCTCCAAGTTTGGGAACTAGGCCTTTGCCTTCCAAGACTCTGATTTTCTCTCTGCAAATACCACTTACCTTTCTGAACCTGCCTCATCCACTGCTCCCTCACTACCACCACCACCACCCTCCTCCTCAAAATCTACCATCCGTGGTCAGCAGTGTTGCTGTTGTGCACTCTCAGACCGTGTACAAATGTTGCAATCTTGAACATACAAAATTACATGTCCTGAATTTGTTTTAACATTTATAAATACCAAAGAGTGAATTCCAGAATCGGAATAAAGAAAATCTATATTTCGTCCACTCATTTGTTGCCATGAATCCAAATCTCAATCACAAGGTACCTGGGAAATCCTACATTTATCTATTTTGCTGGAGAACTGATACTGTACAGAGCAAGCAGAACAATTTGCAAAAAGGCAGTCTACTTCCCACCTGTACTCCTTATAAAGGGATTACAATGGTACATTCCATTTAAAATGTGACAGCTCAATTTCCCTTCGCTTATCATATTTCAATCTCCAGCATTTATGCTTTGGCAGAAGTTCAATAGAGATTAAATATGAAAGATCGCTATTGCCAATACATCAAAAACACACTGATCCTATTGATCCTCAAACAAAAATAAGTAAAGTGAAGAATGTAATTATTGATGAGGATGTTCTGTAGGTCTGTAAGGTTTATTCTGAAATAACTTGCATACAAGGATTGCTGAGTTTTGATGTCTACCTTAAAGTCTTCCACCTCTCCTTTTCAACATTATTCTCCGGGCTTTCACTTCCATAGGATGCCAAATAAAGTGCTGAAGAACAAAACAACAGTGAATACAGTATTATACTATTATTGCTATAACTCAATTCTGCTTTTTAAAGCTCTGGCCTTTTTAAGACACGTAGAATATCAGATGGGGGGGGGGGGGGGGGGGGGGGGGAGGAGAGATGATAGAAGTATACTAACATTAAAATGGGAAAAATGTAATGATTGCTGAATGGCCAGTGTGGATTCAGTGATTCAAAGGGCTATTTCTGTGCTGCATCTAACTCTATGGCTAAATGCAGGAAATGCTCAGGTCGCCCTATTGTACCAGAGCATCTCTTCAACAGCTCGCCTTTCTTCAATGCTGTTCACCCAGTATTTCCAAGCCCTTAATTAAAGAAATCAGGTTCCTGTGGGTTCTTGGTTGGATAGATTTCCCTAGGAGCTCTGTTAAGACAGAAGATCAAAAGCATGAGAAGCACCTGTAGATTCTCAATGGCATACAGTGGATAGCCACCAAGTGGTCACAGGAGTGGAAGGCAACCTCATCTCCATTACACAGCTACATCTCTTCACCAGATAAAAGCAGTCCAGGGTCTGACCTCCCCAGAGGAGCATGGGTGAAGCTCAACAGACTTCGTACTGGAGTTGGGTGTTTCAATGCCAGCATGTGGAGATAGGGACTCCACCAGAGCAACAGAACAACAGACAGCCAACCATGTCATCTCTGGGAGCCCGCTCTACCACCCATCAAATGCAGCTCAGGGCCTGGCAGACATTGACGCAGAGACAACAACCTGGCTGCTCAACACCCGGCTTGAGATCTAACTATTCCTTTGGTTTATGTTTCATTCGCAAGAAGAAGAATGGCATACAAGCTGCCTGTCGAAAGGCAGCCTGCTGAAAGCTGCAGACCGTCACTCTGCAAACTGACACTTGTACAGATGTTCACATCCTACCAAAGCATGGATTCCAAGTCCTCTCACTGAGGATAGTTACAGTTTAGTTTATTGTCACATGTACCGAGGTACAGTGAAAAGCTTTTGTTGCGTGCTATCCAGTCGCAGAAAGACAATACATTATTACAATCATGCCATTTAGTGTATAGATACATGATAAGGGAATCACGTTTAGTGCAAGATAAAGCGAGCAAAGTCTGATCAAGGACAGTCCGATGGTCACAAACGAGGTAGATAGCTCAGGACATGAGCCAGCGCTAAATATTGTGATGGTCTTTTCTTTCTTGCTTTGACCTATATCCCAGCAACATCCCACCAAATTTATTTGTATTCTATATTGCATTAATCACTTAAGAAGCCATTCTCAAGTGGCGTGGGACAGCATTCTCAAGTCAGCTGAGAAGATTGCTTCCATGTATAAACAAGGAACGGCAGATGTTGGTTTACACAAAAGGACACACAAAGTGCCGGAGTACCTCAGCGGTGTTACATCAGCAGCATCTCTGGAGAATATGGGCAGGTGATGGTTGCGGTCAGGACCCTTCAGATTGATTCAGGGAGTGGGGGGGAGAAAAAATCTGAGAGAGGGGAATTGCAGCACAAAGTGAGGGGGAACTTTGATGGGCAGATGGTTTGAACAAAGGCCGGAGATTAAAGCAGAAGATGGGAAAAGGTATGGGGGAGAAAGGACAGGGGTTGTTAAAAGTTACCCAAAATTGTTGAATTCAATGTTTAATTGCTTCCGTGCCTGGATCAAAATCTGATGATAAAAGACACATTTCCTATCCCATCTCACACTTGCCTCACTATACTGCTAATTAATCAGTTAAAGTCAAGAAAAATCAAGGAGAATAATATCCAGGCGTGAAGAACAAATTCATTTAGATGATAAACAGGAGGCAAGGCAAGTATCATTGGAAGGCTGTGTTTCCATGGTAACAGGGATTTCAATAAGGTGAATCTTTGTTTTGATGCACGAATCCTGTTTGCTGAGGATCGGCAGAGACATGTAGTTTAAATCTGACAGTTTGGTATAACTGAGAAAGATACTGTTTTGATTTCCATTATTCCAATTTGAATTTCAAAGCCAGCAGGAAAGGCTCCAGCTGTGGCTTAGCTTCTCCTCCTTTATAATACAATAAAGGGATCATGTTTTATTGCTCAAAAATCATTTGATTCAGGAAATTATTAAATATTAGAATGGCCACTGTTGTAAATCAGGATATTTTCTCTAGCTACCAGCCAATCCAATAACATATCATTCATCTGGCTTAGAAGTTACTGCTTGAAATATTGGTGTGGAAATGCTTAATAGTTTTATGGAATTGCATTGCCATTTCAACATATAATCGTATTTTAAAAGAGTTAAAGATCCCACTATTGCACTAAATAACTGTTTCTTAAACGATGGGATAGTCCCAGCCTCAACTATCTCCTCTGGCAGTTTGTTCCATACACCCACCACCCTTTGTGTGCAAAGGTTACCTCTCGGATTCCTATTAAATCTTTTCTCCTTCACCTTGAACCTATGTCCTCTGGTCCTCGATTCCCCTACTCTGGGCAAAAGACTGTGCAGCTACCCAATCTATTCCTCTCATGATTTTGTATACCTCTATAAGATCTCCCCTCATCCTCCTGCGCTCCATGGAATAGAGACCCAGCCTACTCAACCTCTCCCTATAGCACACACCCTCTAGTCCTGGCAACATCCTCGTAAATCTTTTCCGAACCCCTTCAAGCGTGACAATATCTTTCCGAAAACATGGTGTCCAGAACTGAACACAATATTCTAAATGCAGTCTCACCAAAGTTATATATTTTGAACCATGCAGGTTATTTACAAGCTACAGTATAGATATTTGATTCAAGTGGTGCAAGTATATAAAGATATCCACATTTATGATACATTAAATTTATTATTAGTATCAAAGCCTACAAGTCATGCTAATAACATTTGCAGGTAAAATCTAAAAACCTTTCTGATTGGACTAAAATTAATTATTGTCATTTTCTTGGTATTGTTTGCCAGCAGGTTTTTCCACCACTGTATTCATTAAAATGAATAGATTTTATCATGCAACACAAATCCTTTCGGATGTATCTAATAATGACTTACTATCTTCAGAGAACACAGGGGCAGTGAGAAGGTACTGAAGGATTTTACGATCACGCTCAAAGGGACACTCCATCTGTTTCCAGGTCATAAACTCACTGACTTGCTTTGCCAGCTCCCAGAATTTCTTAAAGAAGCAGAAACAGTATATCAAATATTTGCAAATAATGTTTCAGAACATATCTTGAAGGATATCAACATACATCAGAATTGACAATAAATTGACAATAAATACACAATTGTTTAATTCAATCAGGCAATTGAATCAAAAAGGTCTCAATGGTCTGAGCACAACGTGAGTACGACATCTACTGCTAGGTATTCAGACTAAACACCTGAATCTTGTTACCGAACAGAGAAAGTTTCAGTTAGTGGTGAAGGTGAGACAATGTTTCATATTGGGTTGATGTATGGTGGAATCCTGGTTCAGTCTGCTAACCACTGGGCTGGCCATTCAACCTATTGTCTAGGCTCCACTACCTAGTTGTTCAGATTGCTGACCCGTGTAGTAGATTCAGCAGCACTAGATTGCCATCAGTGCATGGGGTGCCATGCACCAAAAGATATAAATCCCTTTGCAAACCTTTACATAAAGCACATTTTCAATTGTGTTACTGTTGCAATTGGTAGACTCGAAGTCCAGTGGCTGCGCAATGTGTTCCAACCCAGCAGAATCACATTTAGCCTCTCGACAGACGAGCGAGCACTGCAGATGTCCTCACCAGCAGCACCCATAACCTCAGGCGGAGTTAACCCTCTATACTCTTACGCCAACGATGAGTGCAAGTAGATTTCACCATCAGATAATCATTTGAATAATCATGGTGACTTCACCATGAACATAATTTTGTTCAGGATAATTTTCAGCAGAACATTTCAAGGTAGGAATTACTGCCAATATCAACATGTGTAATTACTACTGGGAATACCAATGTGTCTAATTACTACTGGGTATACTAATGAGTGAATGCTTGCAGTTCTCAAACTAAAATGCATTTTATTCTATAATGATGGCAACAAATCAGTCATATTTAACCAATCACTGCTATGATACCAAATAAATCACATGCATATATATATATTGGTATTATTGATTGCATCTTCAATGCTTACAATTTTCTTTAAGGAGTTCAGTTAAGGAGCCACAGAGATGAGATGGCAGGGCATCAGAGTGGAGTTGATGGACATTTGAACAGGAAACAAGTGGGAGGGTTGGATTGATAGGATAGCTCTGAGAGCAGGCACGGGCTCAACGGCCTCAGTAGTCTTTTTCAATGTCCATAGGGTATACGGGATATGAGAACAACTACTCATAAAATATTATTCAGCCCTTTCATTACAAGACACAAATTCAACGTAGCTCCCTGAAACACCAGAACTCTGTCTGTGGTGAAGTGATATGTGTTGTTACCAATCACAAACCTAGTAATCTGGAGATCTACCAAATGAGACAATAAATGGTAGCAAGGGTTTTATGGCGAGCTCTTGTGAGCAGCATCTTTTACGGCAATAAACAAATGTAGAAATGCAATTGTGAAAGAATAAAGGGGCTGTCCCACTGCGGCAACCTAATCCGTGAGTTCAGAAGAGTGTCTTCGACTTTCAAGCACGAAAAGCCTCAAAGTGGGTCGACCGTCAGCCATGAAACCGTGAGGTGGATGGACCGACCGCGCACGCACGCACGCGCGCGCGCACACACGCACACACGCACACACACACACACCGACATCGCAAAGGCGGGGACCAGGGAAAGCGGGGGAGCGCTGACTGAAGTTCACACCCGCGATGAACAGAAGGTTAAAGACGGCTGGCACAGTGTACGCTAAGTCCTTTAGAGAGTGCGGAGGGGATGGGGGGAGAGAGGGGGAGAGAAGGGGAGAGGGGGTGAGAAGGGGGAGAGAAGGGGGAGAGAAGGGGGAGAGAAGGGGGAGAGAAGGGGGAGAGAAGGGGGAGAGAAGGGGGAGAGAAGGGGGAGAGAAAGGGGAGGAGAAGGGGGAGGAGACACATTTAAGGTCAGACAACATTTAATCAAGTTTAGCTGGCATTTAACCTATCGGTCGGTTTTCCTTGGTCCTGAAAACTCCAATGAGCCAATTAAAATGCCCAGTCAGTGAAGGAGATTTCCTACGGCTGCCCTCGACTGCCTGTAACTACATAGCAACTTCACTCCACTGCAGTACGAGTTCAAAAGAACCATGCCGACCAATTTTTACTCGTGGAAAATTTTTCAACATGCTGAAAATGTTTCCGCGACCCAGCTGAGGCGGGAATTTCCCTCAAGCATGAAGGAGAGCATGAAGTGACCTCATAGGACCTCCTATGACTACGTGTCGACCATGCTGCGAGTTTGAGTCGAGGGCAAATTCTTCTAAACTCGCAGATTAGGTCGCCGCAGTGGGACAGCCCCTTAAGTATCACTCCCAGGTTATGTATTAATTATTTTTACCCTGCTTCAACTTAAAATAAGAGAAATATGCAAGTAAAACAAATGTTAAAAGGGAGCTCAATTTTCAGTTGTGACAAATAAGCCATTGTGAGCTAGCAATGGATATATTAAGACTTTTCTTTATCTATTTAATTACTGTTTTAATTTCTTGTCCTTTTGTTGCTGTCTTACTAGGGAGAATGTAGCATTGTTTATGTTATATCTTTTCATCAATTATATATTAAAAATGTCACATAACACATCAAATTCACTAAAAACACTCATGTCAGCATTTCTGCTTGCAACGCCTGTTCTGCATGGAGGTGGAAATTTCACATTGATCACGTTTACATACGTCACATATTCACCCATGCATGAAATTACGCACATTGAATGCTTTAGCTTGCTCTGCTTTTCACTTTTAAAATATTTATTTCAACCCTTCTGTCCTCTCGTACTTTCTATAAATGTTTAATAGATTAAATGTCTAATTTTACAGCTTAGAATTCAATTAGCATATTTCCTGCCTTATCAATTTGCGTTTAACATTCAATCGAACTTTACTCCAATTCGAGTCCAATCACTGTTTTCTATTGTTTACTAATATGTATTAACTTGCTGTTGCTGAACCTCAATTCGCTTGTGCTTTTGTTCAATTTTTCTCCTGGTGTTTTTCCCATCTGTATTGTATCTTCCATTTCTCTTCCTCACATTTCAGACATAAAAAAGCTTGCAAATTTCAAGTTTTTATGGTTTAGCTATTCTGTTTCAAATTTAATTTATATTTAAAAAAGGCATCATTGGAATATCACTTTTTAAAATTTTAGCAGGAGTTCATCGTTCCTGTTTTCCTACTGCCTTGGGAGTCCTCTTCCCAACCAGCCTTGAAATTCCTATAAATTCTCACAGACTCCAATGGCCTTCCCAGCCCTAATGCATCATCTTCTACAACTGCATTTAGACTGCATTCTGATGTGATCTTACCAACATTTCTCTTCCTGCAAAATATGCCAACATATAACATTCATTTAGACACTCTTGTTGTTAATGATAGGACAGCATAATGATCAAGTCTCCAAATGTGTGGGATCGGACAATGGGGAAGTAGGTTGTAATACATCAGTATTTCCAAACTCCCACTGTCAGAAAAACAAATAACTGTCGTAGGGAATACCAAACAGTGAAAGCTTTTCGCTGTACCTCGGTACATGTGGCAATAAACTAAACTCAAACAGGAAACCATAGATATCAGATAACACAGAGACAAAGAGAGTGACGATTCACAAATGACCACATATGTAAATGGAACGTAATGACTATGCAATGGCATTTAGCTGGAGGATATGTAAGATATACCCAAAAGATCTTACGGTTTATTTACAAAGCCAGACACTTCAACTGTTTGCATGCTGAGGTTTTAACTTGTGCCAACAATAGGATCACAATATGAACATATCAAAAGAACTGGTATCTCTTGGTACCAAGAGATTACACTACAGCAGGAGGTACTCCAAGAGTAAAGAAAGGGATGGGTTTGAAAGATAAGATGTAAAAACAACCAGGAAAAAAAATACTGATTGCTTTCTTTGACAAGTTTGATTGTTTTTTCTAGTTGTCATTACTTGCCATTTACTACTTTTAGTAACATTTCTTTATAAAATAAGATTACGTTTTCTCACCTCAAAATTGACATGTCCATTCATTAAACGGTTGGCACAACCCTCGTTTAAAAAGTAAATGTCCTTGATCAATAGACTGCAGAACGGAATTACAATCTGTCAAAAAATGTAAATGAGTAACATTAAATAATAACAATAACATGGGTAGCTCAGTTGCTCAGATGGTAGAGCTGCTGCCTCACAGCATCAGTGACCCAGGTTCAATCCTAACTTCAGGTGCAGTCTGGGTGGAGTTTGTTTTTCGCCCTGTGACCGCATGGGTTTCCTTTGGGTTCCTTGGCTTCCTCCCCCATCCGATAAGACATGCGGGTTTGTAGGTTAATTGGCTGGATAAATTGTCCCCTGTGTGTAGGGAGTGAATGCGAAACTGGAATAACGTAGAATTTGTGTGAAAGGGTGATTGATGATCAGCGTGGATTCGGTGAGCCAAAGGGCCTGTTTCCCTGCTGTATCTTTAATCCGATAAACACATGTGTATTATACCTTACCACCTGTTTTGGCGTTTAACAGATGACCAAAACATTATCCTCCAATGCTTTTCCTCTACATTCCAGATTGATGGGGCTGCCCTCATCTGACTTGATTCTTTTCTACCCAGTTGCAACCAGGTAATTAATGCCCATCTGCACTTGCATCATTACCTCTGGATGGCACAATGATTTACCCTCGCAATCCTCCAATTTTTATCCACAAGCTACAAGCTACCCCCCTGGACAGCGTATTCAAAAGTATAAGATATGGTTCCTCAGGTACACTGGCCGCAGGATTTATTTAAACTTTAAAGATTTATCTTGAGCTTTGCTGTCAATTTTATAAATTATCTGTCTTAAATACTATCTGCATTTACCTGTCTCAACCTGTTCTATAAGCTATTTGAATCTTAGTTATATATTTCATGGTTACACTTCTACAGAGATACTTGTAATATTCTAAAAATCCCGACACTAATTTAAGGTAAGGGGACTCCATCTTTGTAGTTATATTTTCATGGCTAGATATATGTTTGAAAAAATATTCAGGAGTTAAAAAATGTATGATTCCTGAGTGTACATGATCTAACTTTCTCACCCACTTGTACTGTGAAACTGGTAGGTTAAAACATACCAGTGCAGTGATTTCAATGCTAAGTCTATCTGCCAGGCTGGTAACAGCACACTGTATGAAGGAGATGCAAGTCTTGATTTCCATATACAAATTATGGATGAGTGTACTTTTTGAATTTGTCCTGAGCACAGAGAAGTCAGCTGAGATGCCTGTGAAAAGTCTTTGAGTGATTGTTAATAAATGGTCATCACAGCGAGCAAAATACAGACTAATAAAAAAAAGCTTCCAATTTTTTTTTTTATAAGCCTTTTCCGTGTTCAATTTTATCAGAGGTAACATGTCTGAGCAGGAGGATTTTTTAATGCTTTTATTGTGCATGTTCATCCCTTACCTTTTCCCGGGTGCTATGGGCTGTCGTTGATCTCTGAGCTGCTCCTCGTAAAGCCGTCCTGTAATTGTAGAAGTTGCTGGATGGATCCATTTGATGCTTGAAAAGGAAGCAGGATCAATTATTACTTTAGAGAAGAAAAATACACATTAGAATTGATATTTACAATGTGGATTTTAATTAACAAACATGAAAGAATAATTGATCTTAATAAAACCCTTATAAAATTTATTTCAATAAAATTCAGATCTTATATATAACACAATACTTGAATTGTGTTAATGTTTAGTTTAAAAACACAGCAATGTTGCTTTGCTGCATTTCTTCAACATGAGTTGACATAACCTGACCTGAACGTGATTATTTGGCTGAATATATTGTGAAAAAGGAAAATAAAATAGCAAATTATACAATAGCAGATGAAGTTGAAGGGAATTTTGTCAAAGGCAAATGGGAAATTACAATTGAAAGCCAGTGAGTTAAGATAATAATGCTATTTAAATGAAATCAATGTGCTCAAGCAACAGAGAAAATGAACATCCAGAGATGCAGTTTATACCACCAGGTATTTTTCAATGTATGAAATTGATACAATAGACAATAGACATTAGGTGCAGGAGTAGGCCATTTGGCCCTTCGAGCCAGCACCGCCATTCAATGTGATCATGGCTGATCATCCCCAATCAGTACCCTGTTCCTGCCTTCTCCCCATATCCCCTGACTCCGCTATTTTTAAGAGCCCTATCTAGCTCTCTCTTGAAAGCATCCAGAGAACATGCCTCCACCACCCTCTGAGGCAGAGAATTCCACAGACTCACAACTCTGTGAGAAAAACTGTGTTTCCTCGTCTCCGTTCTAAATGGCTTATTATTCTTAAACTGTGGCCCCTGGTTCTGGACTCCCCCAACATCGGGAACATGTTTCCTGCCTCTAGTGTGTCCAAGCCCTTAACAATCTTATGTGATTCAATGAGATTCCCTCTCATCCTTCTAAACTCCAGAGTGTACAAGCCCAGCTGCTCCATTCTCTCAGCATATGACAGTCCCGCCATCCCAGGAATGAACCTTGTAAACCTATGCTGCAAGAATAGCATAGCAAGAATGTCCTTCCTCAAATTAGGGGACAAAAACTGTACACAATACTCCAGGTGTGGTCTCACTAGGGCACTGTACAACTGCAGAAGGACCTCTTTGCTCCTATATTCGATTCCTCGTGTTATAAAGGCCAACATGCCATTCGCTTTATTCACTGCCTGCTGTACCTGCATGCTTACTTTCATAGACTGCTGTACAAGGACCCCCAGATCCCGTAGTACATCCCCTTTTCCCAACTTGACGCCATTTAGATAGTAATCTGCCTTCCTGTTTTTGCTACCAAAGTGGATAACCTCACATTTATCCACATTAAACTTCATCTGCCATGCATCTGCCCACTCCCCAAGTTGTACAAGTCACCCTGCATTCTCATAGCATCCTCCTCACAGTTCACACTGTCACCCAGCTTTGTGTCATCTGCAAATTTGCTAATGTTACTTTGAATCCCTTCATCTAAATCATTGATGTATATTGTAATTAGCTGCGGTCACTGTCACTGCCTGCCATTCTGAAAGGGACCCGTTAATCCCTACTCTTTGTTTCCTGTCTGCCAACCACTTCTCTATCCATGTCAGCACTCGACCCCCAATACCGTGTGCCCTAATTTTGCCCACTAATCAATTCAATTTATATTTTATATTTGTTTTATTTAAGTTTCTGGCACTCCATGGTAGTTTAGACACACGGGAGGGATATCATTAGCGGGCAAGGGTTGTAATGTTGTTTCATTATCACGTGATCTCTGTTGGTCCAGAAAAATGGATAATCCAGAAGGGCTCTGGAACCGAGGGTGCCGGAAAACGGCGTTCAACCTGTCCTGATTATTCTACGAGCCACTATTACCTTTACAGATGTGTCATTTTTGGCAATTAACCGTTTACAAAATTTAAATAATACTTCTGCAACATAAAATTGGCAAACACTTCACATACACCTTTTTCTTGAAAGAGGTAATTATGTTTTGAATCTGATACATCATTTGACTTTATCCACCCAAAGTGAACATTTAGATAAAGTTGACAACTGAGGTCCGAATTGTGCTAAAGTGAAATAATGCTTCACATTTCTACATCTACCAATTTTTGAATAATGACAGAAATAAAGTTATTCATTATTCCCTTACTTGCTGAGAACTTTTGCTTATTTATTTAGTGCTTGTTTAAAAAATATTCCTAGCCACATTTATGTGATGGCTTGGTGCAGTTTTATAAATACAGATGAAAGATTTAATTACAAGTGTGCATTTTAATGAAGATAACCAGCTCACCCACTGTGAGTAACCTGATTTTAACTATCTGAAACTGACATAAAAGATCTATAAGAGATATTGTGTACTCTCGTTAATGGTCAGGTTTTTGGTAAATTAATTCCATGTAAAAAAGCTTTCAAAATGAGATGCTAAGTGCCACTGCATTTCAATAAAACTTAATTAAACTCCATTGTTGTGCTGGAAACGAGTTTAACTATTAGAAACTAGAGGATTAAATCAATGTAGGTGGGGCCCTGGTTGTTTAATGGGCAAAGCCATTTTTTCTTGGTCATCGGGGCCAGTTCTGATTTGTTCAGAACCTTTCCATACCTCTAGTTTCCACCCACCATGACTGGTTGAAGAAGGTTTTCAACCTCGAAACGTCACCTATTCCCTTTCTCCAGAGATACCGCCAGACCCGTTGCGTTACTCCAGCATTTTGTGTCCGTCTTCAGACTTGAAAACATTGACTTTGTTTCAAGAGTCACGCGTGTTTAGTGGACAACAGAACAATGACATTCTCCCTTTGCATTCTGCTGTTCTGGTATTAATTTAACTTAGAGTATGCATGGTTTACACCGTTTGCAAAAGATTGTGGAAGCTCACGTTGTATTTGTCACACTTGCATTTAGAATACCTCATTTTATTTCACTTAGCTGAATTTGAGTGAAATACACCAAAAAAGCAATTCAAGTCGCTGGAAACACTACTCTTCCAATATTGTTAGTCATTTAAAATACAGATATGCATTCCATAATAAAGTATACTACCGACGACAGGTCATAAATATTGCCTAATGAACTTCAGTAAATAAGGGATAATAGATAATGAACAGAAATGTGTCAACGATACTTATTCATAATTTCCTTTCTTGTACACACAAATATTAGATGCATATGGTTAAAGCAGTCAAGTAGGCTGAGATTGCACTTTACTACATTTTGTGTTGCTTGTACTTACCTCAAGGATATGAAATTTGGCTGTTTTGATTTTAGACCAGGTTTTCTTTAATCTGGAAACTGGGCTCATATTCATGCCGGCTGCAAAGAGAAAAAATTAAGATTATTCTGTTTATTTACTGTACTATAACGTATTGCTACCTGACCCTTACAAGACCCAACTACATGCGTTAGTTTTGAGCTTGGTTGGATAAATATTTTACTAAAACATTCAGATTCATGTTGTGTCAACCCAACTCTGTATTTAATCCATGTCAGGATGATTTTGTTCGGTATTACCATATCTGTGTTTGATCAATACCAGCTTAAGTGTGGTATTGCATGTCTTTTCTCCAATAAAGAACTAAGTGTTGGAGGAACTCAGCAAGTCAGGCAGCATCTGTGGAGGAAATGGGCAGATGATGGATCAGGCCGATTTATTTCACTTGTTTAACTTAATATGAATGTACACCAAAAATAACAATTCAATCAATAAATCTGTTTGAAGGGTTCTGGCCTGAAATATCATCTGGCATTACCTCCACAGATGTTGCCTGACCTCCAGTTCCTCCAGTTCTTTGTTTTTTTACAGCATCTACAATTTTTTGTGTCTCCTGGTGTTTTCTCTTGCTCTCCCACAAGGATTATGTAGGAATTCTATGTTCTCTAGTTTGAAATGTGTCTTCTTTTGTTCCAGTGAAAACCCTTTTCACTGTACCTCAGTCTATGTGACAAAAAACTAAACTAAATTAGCTTGTGTTGGGATCCGACTAGTAGCGTTCAGTTCAGTTTAGTTTATCGTCACGTGTGCCGAGGTACAGTATTAAGCTTTTTGTTGCGTGCTAACCAGTCAGCAGAAAGACAATAAATGATTACAATCAGTTCATTTACAGTGTATAGATACATGATAAGGGAATAACGTGGTTGGATTGGGTTTGGAATTGATTATTTCTGATCCTCACTGCAGTGGGCAGTGTTCTTCAGTAACAGTCCCCATGATGCGTGAGAGGGACAGAAGGAATAACAAAGTAATTTCATGAATAATAGAGATATTCTTTTCCAATAATAGCTAGTCCAATAAGAGCTGGAACATTGAAGTAGCTACCAAGCACAACAACTGTCATATGTGCAGAGTTCATGCATTCTAAAGTATGTTATAGGAGCATCATCAAACAAAAAACAAATCACAAAGTTAATCAACTAATCAAAAGCTTGGTCAATTAAGTCAGTTTTAAGACGTCTATTAAAGAAGAAACATGTAGTCAAAAATACTTGTTGGGAGAATTCAAGAGTTGCCGACCTTGGAAACCTAAAGGCACAACTATCAATGAAGGGGCGATTAATTTTGGGAACAATGAAGAGACCATAGAGTTATTTTAAAGGTAATAAGGTTAAAGGAGATTTGACATAGGCTGAGGAAAGACCATGGAAGGATATGAAAACAGGATAAGAATTTAAAATCAAAGAACTGCTTAAACGTAAGACAATGCAGATGAGCAAAACCCAGGGTAGCATTTGAAAAGAACAATAACCTCCAGTAATGATCAACAGTATCACTTGATCTCATGGATGAGACATGGATGAAAAAATTATCATGCACACTTCTTTATACTCTTTTTACATTTTAAACAAAGTGCATTACTGTTTGGCATATGACTTTTGATATGGTATGCATCTAGATAGCAAGGAACCTCAACTAATGCTTTAGATTTCACATATAGCATATAGGTCCTATGACTTATCCATGTCCATCCACAATATTATAAATTGTTACTATCAATAATGGATGGAGTCATGCACAAAGCATTGCAGTGATACATATGTCATTCAGAAATGTTTTTGCATAATAAAAGATGATCATAATTGAGAAAAAACTATATAAATATTACTGTGATTTATCAAAAGTTATAAACAAAGTTATGCTTGAAGTTAGGTTGTATCAGCAATAACCTTTTGTCAACAGATGCCTGGCTTTCCATTTACATTTGCAGATTATTAGAATGAAACAAAAAGTGCTGTGTTTGTGCACATTCTGCAAAGTCTTTTATGGTGTTGCCCTTAGTACTGGTCTGCGATATTCTACAAACCTTGACTGTCCCTTTTAAAACTATGGCTTGCATACACCCCAAGTGGAAATACTAGAAACTAGCTTGTGGGCAAATTGTTAACATTCAGGCTTCAGTTTGAAAGAACATGTAATAAAATGTTTGGTTTCTTTATATTTAGGCAAGCACAGCAGTAGCACAATTAAAAAGTCAAAAATCATAAAAATCCCATGCTGAAATTCAGCAGAGCTACTTAAAATGTGAAATGATGAAACAAGAGACGGCCATGTGGTTCTTTAGATGCTCTACAATTAATATGTCAGCCCAATGGCTTTTAATTGCCTTGTAAACAAAGTTTTCATTGTGTTTCCCTGCTACGCACAAGTCAGATATAAAATCCCCAAGATATTTATTTACCCTTGACATTAATTGGCCTGGTACTCCCATCAGTCCCAGAAGTTCAGGAACCTTCATGTTCTGCAACATTGCAGTTGCAATCATCATTGTAGCTCTAATCAGATATATTTTTATTCACCTTTTCATGGGTATTAAAAAGAGTAAATTGTTTCGGCTCATGGTTTGATTTATGCAAAATCTATTTTGCAGTGGAAATTAATTAATTTTATTTTCACTGGCTTGAGCCTTGTTCATTTGACAACTAAATAGTCAAATATAAAAATCCCATGCTGACATTCGACAATTAAATTGAATAAACCAACCCTTCTACAAGCTTTTATTTTCAGTGCTTTGAAGCGGAGACTGAGTCTGCACTCAATCATGTTTCCAATTAAAATAATCAGTTCATTGAACCTGCCTTCATATCAGAGTCATCTGCAGTCTCAATCAAGCCTGCCACTCGTCTCTTGAATTGTTTCCAATGCACCAATATAATTTTGAGGGTAAGGTTTAACAATCTCCAAATGTTGTTCCGTTTGTGGCTGAACCAATGATCTATAAAATGTTAGTATCATTTGTTTTGACTGATATTCAAATGCCCTTGAGACACAGACTCGCACATAATTATCTTTGTTAATAACATCAGATGAATGTAGTTCAAAAGACACAAACTGCAAAGGGGTATTTTGTTCAGAGTCGCCTATGTCAATATGACAATTTAAATTGAATAAGGTTACACTGTACATCTTTCTTTAAAAAGTTGTATTTTTTATCATTTATCTTCTGAATATTAAACTCCAAATCGATAGTTTATCTGTATCAAGGAACTGATAAACCTTGTCCGGGGGCCAATACTGATGTGATTAAAGTATAAGTATAATATAGACATGTTTTACAAACCATGCTGTTTGGATTTAATGAAGATCTCCTAACTTGATTGATCTGCCCTGTGTTTCATTAAATCCCATTTTATGAGCGATACTCACAAATAATTGCCATCAAGGAATTGAAGTTGCCGATGTTAAAGCACTCGCGAGCAACGTCTATGAAATATTCTATTATCCGTGCCCTGTGCTTCTTCTTCACAGGCTGTGAATGACAGATGAGAAAATTAGACTTTGGATGGAAACAGCATCTTTCACTAAAAGGAACTGACAGGTGAAATGTATAATAATGAGGAGCAATTATTGTGACAGGCATAAAGAAAGGGCTCCAATGTCAGACCCTGCTAGCTTGTGACTCACCATGCAGATCTCTGTTGCTACCAGATAGCTCAGTCTGTTAAACCACTCCACATAGGCTTCCAGGTTGCTTGTTTTCTTCAGATCATTAATGCAGGACTGAAAGATAAAAAGTAAACTGAAACAGCACTGAAACAGGCCCATCAGCCCAATTTGCCCATTTCGATTAAGATGCCCCATCTACACTAATCCCACCTGCCCATGTTTGGCCCAGATCCCTCGATCCATGTACCTATCCAAATGTATTTTAAATGTTGTTACAGTAACTGCCTCAACTACTCCTATTGCAGTTCATTCTATGTACCCACCATTCTGTGTGAAACAGTTGCCCCTCAGATACTAAATTATTTCCCTTTCACCTTAAACCTATGTCCCCTGGTTCTTGATTTCCCCACTCTGGGTAAAAGAATCTGCTCATTTACCTTTATTTCCCTCTCATGTTCTTGTACACCTTTATAAGATAACCCCTCATCCTCCTGTGTTTCAAGGAATAAAGACCTAGCCTGCCCAATCTTTCCCTATAGTTCATGCCCTCAAGTGCTGTCCTCCTAAATCTTCTCTGCACTCTGTCCAGCTTAACAACATCCTTCCTATTGTAGGGTAACCAAAACTGAACACAATATTCCAATACGGCCTCGCCAATGTCATGTACAACTGTAATATAACATCACAACTTCTATACTCAATACCGTGACTGATGAAGGCCAATGTACCGAAAACATTCCTGACCACCCTATCTACCTGTGATGCCTCTTTCAAGGAACTATGTACCTGCACTCCTAGATTCCTCTGCTCTACAACACTCCCTAGAGCCCTACCGTTCACTGCAACGTTCTTGCCATGGTTTGACTTCCCAAAATGCACCACCTAACATTTATCTGCATTAAATTTGATTAACCATCCCTCTGCCCACTTGCCCAACTGATCAAGATCCTGCTGGAATTTTTGATAACCACCTTCGCTATGTATGATACCACCCACTTTAGACTCATCCGCAAACATATCAATTATGCCTTTTACATTCTCACAAACAGCACAGATCCCTGAAGCACACCACCAGTCATAGGGCCCCAGTCTGAAAAACAACCTTCCTCACCACCCTCTGTTTCTTTTCACCCTCTGCTTCCTTCCTTTCTTCCTCCATTGGCCAGTTCTCCCTGGATCCCATGCAATCTAACCTTCCAGAGCAGACTCCCATGCAGAACCTTATCAAATGTCTTTCTGAAGTCGTGGCATGGAGAAAAAAAAGACATCTAAATATTATCACATTTCTAGAATAAGTTGGATTCAAAAAACAGATTAAAAAAACTTTCAAATAGAACAGCACATAAATGTGTTACAAAGCTGGGAATTCAACGGTGGGCATTGGTCTTTTCATGTTCACATCACATGATTGTCTGAGGTACATTTCACTGTAATGTCTGTTCATTTTCAATTATCAGCATACAGAAGGCAAGTGTGCATAGAAATCTGCACTCACGTGTGCATGCTTTTTCATGGCTGGGTACCATTTAGTTCCCATTTTCTTCAAATAACATCATTCAATCTACAAGTAATTTCCTTGTTTGCCATACATCAATCAGTTAGTCAAACCTAGGTTTTGTACCCAGAGTAAAACCAGGGGGTCAAACGTTGCAATGATGGCAGAGAGACATGTGTTTTCCCTTAGGACACTAATGCTTTGCCCTAAACCCGTCAGACATTTTCCTGTGCTCACTGTTCTCCACAAGTATCTCCGTACATTGCATTTCAGAGAAAGACTAAAATCATTGGTCATTTGATGTGCCCCTCCCTCACAGGGATTAGTGGCACAGGGTGTAGGGAGAGGAGTATTAGTTGGGGACTTCAATCATGACAGTGCATCGCATGTTGGGTCGATTGACCTAAAGGAGGTCACAATGCACCCCCCCCCCCCCTCCATTTGCTTTCATCTTTCATTTAAATTATTATCTTTTATGCAATATCTCAATTGTCATACAGATTGATTTTTAAGATTTGATACTTCCCAGTGCTCAGTGTTGCAATTATGTCACAACTGGCAGCTGTATAAGCAGCTGCAGACAAAAACAATACATACATAGACAATAGGTGCAGAAGTAGGCCATTCGGCCCCTCGAGCCAGCACCGCCATTCAATGTGATCATTGCTGATCATCCACAATCTGTACCCCGTTTCTGTCTTCTCCCCATATCCCTTGATTCCGCTAGCCCTAAGAGCACTATCTAACTCTCTTTTGAATGCATTCAACTGCCTTTTGAGGCAGAAAATTCCAAATTCACAACTCTCTGTGTGAAAAAGTTTTTCCTCATCTCAGTTCTAAATGGCCTACCCCTTATTCTTAAACTGTGGCCTCTGGTTCTAGACTCCAACATCGGGAACAGGTTTCCTGCATCTAGCATGTCCAATAATTTTATATGTTTCTATAAGATCCCCTCTCTTCCTTCAAAATTCCAGTGAATACAAGCCCTGTTGCTTCATTCTTTCATCATATGGCAGCCCTGCCATCCCAGGAATTAACCTTGTGAACCTACGTTGCACTCCCTCAATAGCAAGAATGTCCTTCCTCAAATTAGGAGACCAAATCTGCACACAATACTCGAGGTATGGTCTCACCAGAGCCCTGTACAACTACAGAAGGACCTCTTTGCTCCTATACTCAACTCTTCTCGTTAAGAAGGCCAACATGCTATTAGCTTTCTTCACTCACTGCCTGTTGTACCTGTTTGCTTACTTTCAGTGACTGATGTACTAGGACATCCAGGTCTCATTGTATTTCCCCTTTTCCTAATCTGACACCATTCAGAAAATAATCTGCCTTCCCGTTCGTAGATTGTTTATTGCATGTGAACCAATCATAGTAGAATAGCATCACTAACCCCACCTTACTGTGTGATTCATACTAACACCCACTTCCTATACTGGTCAGTGGTCCTCTTGGAAACGGTAATAATGAACTACCAACTAACGACCTGCTGTACCATTATAATATGGGTACTGATTAAAGATGATCTTGAACTTCAGATTGTGGAAATTACTTATTTACACCGTTCTTGCCACCAAAGTGGATAACCTCACATATATCCACATTATGCTGCATATGCCATGCATATGCCCATTCACCCAACCTGTCCAAGTCACCCTGCATCCTCAGAGCATCCTCTTCACAGTTCACACTGCCACCCAGCTTTGTGTCATCTGCAAATTTGCTAATATTACTTTTAATTCCTTTTTCTTAATCATTAATGTATATTGTAAATAGCTGCAGTCCCAGCACCAAGCCTTGCTAATCACTGCCCCACTAGTCACTGCCTGCCATTCTGAAAGGGACACGTTAATCCCTACTCTTTGTCTGCCAAACAATTTTCTATCCATGTCAATACCCTACCTCCAATATCATGTGCTCTAATTTTGCCCACTAATCTCCTGTGGGACCTTATCAAAGGCTTTCTGAAAGTCCAGATACACTACACTACATCCACTGGCTCGCACTTGTCTATTTTACTTTTTACATCCTCAAAAAATTCCAGAAGATTTATCAAGCATGATTTCCCCTTCGTAAATCCATGCTGACTTGGACCGATCCTGTTACTGCTATCCAATATTACATCTTTGATAATCGACTCCAGCATCTTCGCCACCACTGATGTCAGAATAACTGGTCTATAATTTGCTCCTTTATCTTTCCCTCCATTCTTGAAAAGTGGGATAACATTAGCTATCCTCGAATCCACAGGAACTGATCCAGAATCTATAGAACATTGGAAAATGATCACCAATGCATCCATGATTTATAGAGCCACCTCCTTGAGTACCCTGGGGATTTATCAGCCTTCAGTCCCATCAGTCCACCCAACACCATTTCCTGACAAATGTGAATTTCCTTCAGTTCCTCCATCACCCCAGGTCTTCTGTCCCCTGGTACATCTGGGAAATTGTTTACCAAAGTACCTGTTCAACTCGTCTGCCATTTCCTTGTTCCCCATAATAAATTCACTTGTTTCTGCCTTCAATGGACCAAGATTTGTCTTAATTATTTTTTTCCTCTTCACATACTTAAAGAAGCTATTACTATCCTCCTTTATATTCTTGGCTTGCTTACCTTCAGGGGTGGAAGATTGCAACCTTCACGTGGTCCACCCTGTTTCGACTAATGCAATCAACTCGACGTGCACAAACGGAAGATCAAATAGAACAAGTTGTCCTACAACTTTAGGCTGTGCACGCCACACGAAAGAAGAAGAAGCTTACTTTCATACTTCATCTTTTCTCCCCGTATTGCCTTTTTAGTTATCTTATGTTGATCTTTAAAAGTTTCCCAATCCTCTGGCTTCCCGCTCATCTTTGCTATGATATACGTCTTCTCTTTTATTTTTATATTGTCCTTGACTTCCCTTGTCAGCCACGGTCGCCTTACTTCCCTTAGAATCTTTATTCTATGCAATGCAGGAAAATATTTTGTACATAGTTTGGCATTAAACAGTTCTAAAGATTTTTTTACTTTGTTTTCCATCAATTTCCTGACTTTTACGACAGGCACCCTTTTTGTTCCCAGCACAACGCATAACTCCCGATTAGTGCCCCCCTAATAAAAGGGTGAACACCACTTCCCGTACAGCAAAGAATCTGATAATATTTTCTGACTGTTCGTGCCATTATGTCTATAAAAATATGATAACTTTGTTTTGGTAATTATCCATAAAACTGGTCTAAAAAAAGTTGAAATTTGCAGAGTTGAACAAATGCAGATCAAATTAATATTTATTCAAATTTTATGGATTTCCTTCAAAATGGATGATTATGGATGATCTTCAAAATTTCAGGTATTCAAAGCAGTGAGTAGCTTTAATGTTCTGTTGGCAAGATACCTGTTGACATAACGTTACGGGATCTTATGTTGTACAACAATCGAGCATTGTTCTCAAAAGCAACATTAACACTGCGATTAAAAATCAAAAGAGCATAAACTGAATCAAAAATCTAAAGAATTTGAGGGAACACCAGAGAAAAGAACGCTGTCACTGTAACAACAGCCGGACTTGAAAAACAAATTAATTAAACAGACAACTGATCTTGGTTACCCTGCAATAGGAAGGATGTATGAAAAGCATGTTGAATCAGCACAGCCAAAACCCGACAAGAAGAGAACCAAAGTTCAGGAAGCTCAATTGTGCCAAAAGCAGCATGTGGGCAAAGAACATTTTCTCAAATTTCATTCATAAGGCCAGGCTTTGAGAAACCTTCAAACTTTCAATGAAATGAATACTCCACACTGCAAGTCTCATCAGGTGAATCCATTATCTCTTGTCTTGCTTGGGTGTTGACCGGTGGCTCCTACAAACCAATCGCAGATATCGATTACATTAAAGTGTTATTGACAGTTCCCCAACCCAATTACAAAGCACACCATTACAATGTTTCTACAGGAGCTGCTGGAAAGAAGTAAGTTGACCCAAGTAATGCAACATTCTCCTGGGTAGTATAAACAATTCAAACAAGGCTTCACACTTCAGCCAATCATCAAACAGTAACACAAACACCTTACAACATTATTAAAAGTATTTACAACCCGTCTGCAGCTAGCCAATCCTGCTAATGCATCTGTAACACCTTTGGGTTTCTCTGCAAAGTACTCATACATTTTAACAATAGAGAGGACATCTGGTCCTCATCTTATCTGATATTTCAATCTAGGACCTAGACTTCCTGGCACCGACTTGCAGGTTTCAGCTTTACACAGAAATTGACCAAACAGGCCCTGCAGATGCAAAAGATCCTTAATTTTATATATCTCTATTTTGGCCAATATTAACACTAGTCATCACTGACCAGCCACGTCAATAGCCAACATAAAAATGTGGGAATAGGTTGAAAATAAAGTATTCGTTAGCGAGTCCTTCACTTCCAGATTCTCCACAGGCTTTTCACTTTTGATAAGACACTGCATATGTGTGTGATTGAATACATCACCCTTTTCTGAATAAGATTAGCTTTAACAATACTGGAGAAACTGGAAGTCATCCAGAATAATTGATTAGCACCAAATTTACCATTCTGTACTATTCCCTCTAGTTACCATATTACCAGGTGTGTACACTTCTACAAAAGGCAATGCAATAAACTCACTGCAATTCCCATAGCTGTAACCGCTACATTTAGGAAGACAAGTATATCAAAATGCAATCGTCTGCATGTTCCCATTTATAATAATAGGTGCTGAAGTAGGCCATTCGGCCCTTCGAGCCAGCACAGCCATTCAATGTGATCATGGCTGATCATCCACAATCATTACCTCGTTCCTGCCTTCTCCCCATATTGTGTGACACTGCTATCTTTAAAAGCCTAGCTCTCTCTTGAAAATATCCGGTGGAGGCAGAGAATTCCACAGACTCACAACTCTCTGTGTGAAAATGTAGTTCCTCATCTCCATTCTAAATGCCTTCCCCTTATTCTTAAACTGTGGCCCCTGGTTCTTGACTCCCCCAACATCGGGAACATGTTTCCTGCCTCTAGCATGTCCAAACCCTTAATAATCTTATATGTTTCGATAAGATCCCTCTCATCCTAAATTCCAGAGTATACAAGCCCAGCCGCTCCATTCGCTCAGCATACGACAGGCCCGCCATCCCTGGAATTAACCTTGTAAACCTACGCTGCACTGCCTCAATAGCAAGAATGTCCTTCCTCAAATTAGGGGACCAAAACCCTCTGGTAAATCCATGCTGACTCAGACCGATCCTGCTACTGCTATCCAAATGTGCCGCTATTTCACCTTTTATGATTTACTCCAGCATCTTTAAAAATAAATTGGATAGTTATATGGACGGGAAAGGAATGGAGGGTTATGGTCTGAGCGCAGGTATATGGGACTAGGGGGACAATACGTGTTCGGCACGGACTAGAAGGGTCGAGATGGCCTGTTTCCGTGCTGTAATTGTTATATGGTTATATGGTTATCTTCCCCACCACCGATGTCAGGCTAATTGGTCTATAATTATGTTTTCTCTCTCCTGCCTTTCTTAAAAAATGGGATAACATTAGCCACCCTCCAATCCACAGGAACTGATCCTGAATCTATAGAACATTGGAAAATGATCACCAATGCGTCCACGATTTCTAGAGCCGCTTCCTTAAGTACCCTGGGTTGCAGACCATCAGGCCCTGGGGATTTATCAGCCTTCAGTCACATCAGTCTACCCAACACCATTTCCTGCCTAATGTGGATTTCCTTCAATTCCTCCGTCACCCCACATCATCAGGGAGATTGTTTGTATCCTCCTTGGTGAAGACGGATCCAAAGTACCTGTTCAACTCATCTGCCATTTCCTTGTTCCCCATAATAAATTCACCTTTTTCAGTCTTCAAGGGTCCAACTTTGGTCTTAACTAATTTTTTCATCTTCACATACCTAAAGAAGCTTTTACTATCCTGCTTTATATTCTTGGCTAGCTTACCTTCGTACCTCATCTTTTCTCCCCGTATTGCCTTTTTAGTTATCTTCTGTTGCTCTTTAAACATTACCCAATCCTCTGCCTTCCCGCTCATCTTTGCTATGTTGTCATTCTGTTCTGAAAACTAGACAAGTGAGAGTGGGGATCACAATTTCTCAGAGGGGTACAATGTCTACATAGGTATCTCAACTAAAATTGGTTGGGGAGGAATATAAAGGAGCTAATAGTGTTGTCAATGAGGTGGTGTTGCTGTTTGGTGATGTTGTGAGGAACTGTTCATACAAATTCAGCAAGGGAAGGTTTTAGATAAGAGAAAAGTACCCAAGGCATATAAAGGATTGTGAGAGGCTGTTCGGGGGCAAGACAGACAGAAAATGCCACCTTGCCAGTGAAATCCACGTCTTGGTCACAACTCAAAATAAAATAAATACACAGCTATACTTTTAATGGCCAAAAGATCGAGAAGATTTCTAATTCTGCGATATTAGTTATCATTACGGTTCCTGTCGAGGAAATGAAGTTGATGAGACTGGAGCATGAACCAGCGCAAGAGCATCAAGGGGATGGAGATCATGAAATCATAAGGTTTTGATTAACTAAGGAAAAGAACAGGGAACAATGCAAGGCAAAAATGCTTAATTGGCAATGGACCAATTTCAGTGGGTTGAAAATGAATTGGACTGTTAGACTGCTATCAATATTTGGCAGAAGATACAATAATTGAACAATGGGTAGTTTATAAGGAGGAGCAGGTTTAAGTAAAGTTTAAATTGATTCCCATGAAAGCAAAGTAACAGGTCAACCAAAGCATGGTCTTGACTCGAAACTCCACCCATTCCTGTAGATTAAAACTTACCATATTATGATCACTACCTACTAATGACTCCTTTACCTCGAGTTCCCTTATCAAATCTGGTTCATTACACAACACTAAATCCAGAATTGCTTTCTCCCTGGTAGGCTCCAGTACATGCTGCTCTAAAAATTCATCACGGTGGCACTCCACAAACTCCCTTTCTTGGGGTCCAGTACCAACCTGATTTTCCCAGTCGACGTGCATGTTGAAATCTCCCATAACAACTTTTTTTAGTTGTTTAATTTTAGTTTAGAGATACAGGCCCTTAGTTTTAGTTTAGAGATACAGTACAGTGTTTACAGCGCAAGCGACCCGGGTTCGATCCCTACTATGGGTGCTGTCTGTACGGAGTTTGTATGTTCTCCCTGTGACTGTATGGGTTTTCTCCGAGATCTCCAGTTTCCTCCAACATTCCAAAAACTAGAGGTTTGTAGGTTAATTGGCTCGGTAAATGTAAAAATTGTCCCTAGTGGGTGTAGGATAGTGTTAATATGCGGGGATCGCTGGTGGGCGCGGACTCGGTGGTCTGAAGGGCCTGTTTCTGCACTGTATCTGTAAACAAAACTAAACAGACCTTGACCATGTGGGTTGATTGCCCTATTTATCGTGAGGTGTAGATGGAGTCGATAGGGGTGAGCCTAATTTGCCGGATCAGCTAGGCTGCATCCACAATTCTCTGCAGCTAATTGAAGTCTTGGGCAGAGCAGTTGTCAAAGCAAGTTGTGACGCATCATGAAACGATGCATACAACGATGACAAATAATAGATGTTAGATTGTCAATGTGCCAATCAGCACAGATGTTGAAGGATCACAGAGGAGATGAATAGGACACATTAAGGATTCTGAAAGGATGAAGTAGTTTGGCTGTCAATTTAGGTTTTATTTGAGCATGTAAAGAAAAGCAAATTGGACCATGATTGGGAAGTACAAAACAATGAGATCTCTGCCTACAGATGGAAAGAATTAAAAAAAGATGTAAATGAGAAATTTGAATTTTTTCTCTCCGTTCTCAAGATAAATTGTAAGGTGAGGTTGTTGAGTAACCAGAAATGCTAAAATGTGGTAGGGATATGTGGGAGGCTGATTGTACGAAAAAGCAGGCAAGTCGCTAGAGACAAACATAATGCATCATATATGGCTGTGGGAACAAGGCGAAATCATGGAAGAACTGACAGTCGCCGGCAGTCGCCTTAAAATAGCCTAAGTGGGACAGGCGCTCAAGGCAGCAACTCTACCGCTGTGCCACCGTGCCACCTTATTGTGTTCTTCTCGAACAAAACTCTGGATGAGATGAATAATAAGCAGAACATAAAGTGCTGGAGGAACTCAGCGGGTCAGGGAGCATCCCTGGAGAGTTGTGAATTTGTGGAATTCCCTGCTACAGAGGGCAGTGGAGGCCAAATCACTGGATGGATTTAAGAGAGCGTTAGATAGTGCTCTAGGGGCTAATGGAATCAAGGAATATGGGGAGAAGGCAGACACGGGTTATTGATTGGGGACGATCAGCCATGATCACAATGAATGGCGGTGTTGGTTCGAAGGGCCGAATGGCCTCCTCCTGCACCTATTTTCTATGTACAAAGCAAACAGGGCTGCTGCTACTAGACAAGCACTATTAGCACAATGAGACAAATTAACTATTTTTGCTGTAATAGTTCTGTATTTCTGTGACTCTAAATGTTTAGGAAATAAATAATAGATATGTATGTTTTTTTTCTTTTTCACTTTAATTTATTGCTGAAGCCTTGATTCATGGTACGATGTAGCTCCCAAAGTGGGCGTCTTGTCAAATAAGCCATTTCTATTATTTGAGCTTCCAGAAAATGTAAAATATACCGTAACGACCAACTAGTAAGAATTGGTTCATTAAATCTTTCCTGATGCTTAGTATTTAACAGGAACTATTAATCCAGATCTCCCACTATGCTCATTCACAAATCCTTATTCACATTCACAAGTTATAGGAATAGAATTAGGCCATTCAGCCCACCGAGCCTACTCCGCCATTCAATCATGGCTGATCTCTGCCTTCTAATCCCATTTTCCTGCCTTCTCCGCATAACCCTTGACACCCATTCTAATCAAGAATTTGTCTATCTCTGCCTTAATAATATCCACTGATGGCCTCCTCAGTCCTCTGTGACAATGAGTTCCCACAAATTAACTACCCTCTGCCTAAAGAAGTTCCTCCCACCTCCCTTCTAAAAGAGCGCTCGTTAATTCTGAGGCTATGGCCTCTGGTCCTAGACTCTCCCACCAGTGAAAACATCCTTTCCATATCCACTCTGTCTATGCCTTTCATTATTCTTTAAATACATTTTAATATCATTTAAATATTGTCCAAATTTTTCTGTCTTTACCTTATTCAGAAACAAAATATAACAGTTTCCTTTTTTGTGGAATAAATCATGATATATTCAAAGTATTCAAAGGTTTTTATTAGTCACATTCACATACACCGAGGTGTAATGAAGTGAAATGCTTTTTGCCATTTTGCAGCACACAAAAAAAGAATACAGACATAACACCAATGAGAGACTTAAACACAAAGAACATCCCCCCCACATAGGCTCCCACCATGAAGGAAGGCACAAAGTCCAGTCCCCAACCCCAGTTCACCCATAGTCGGGCCTATTGAGGCCTCCACAGTTGCCTCTACGGAGGCCCGATGTTCCTGGCCGTTCTCGCCGGGTGGTGGTGCTCCGGCGTCGGGAGAGTCCTCACAGCGGCATGGGAACCCTGGAACGGCCGCCTCCGTACTGAAGGCCACGGCTTCCGAAGCCGACAAGGCCGCGCCGGATGGAGCTCCACAGCTGGCGATCTCGTCGCGAGATCCCAGGCTCACGGTGTAAAGTTCGGCGCCGCCGCCCGCTCCACAGTCCCGCAGCTCCGCGATGTTGTTCCCGGCGGTCTCAGCTCACCGGAGCTCCAGCGCGGCGACCCAGGCAAGGCATCGCCCGCTCCACGATAGCGCTCCAGCGCTGTGCCGCCGCCGAAGCCGAGGTTCTGGGCGGACCGCGACAGGAAACGCCGCTCCAGGCCCGCTGGTAGGCCGCGAGGACGGGTCGAAGCTGCAGCCCGGAGAAAAGCTGCCTCTCCGACCAGGTAGGGACCAGGTAGGGACCCTGAAAGGCAGTTTCCCCCTCCCCCCCCCCCCCCCCACCCCACCCCCCACACAAAAAAGTCTAGACCTCCAAACTTTAACTAACTAAAAGTAAAAATAAAACGGTGAAAAGACAGACAACTGCTGGCATGCATACATGGGGAATTCCAGTAATATAGTTTATATAACAGGAATAGGCTGGCTGAATACAATTTAAACATTGTTTTTAAGTAGTTGACCTTCTCAACAAAGCTCATCACTTATGAAAAATGATGAACCACACTCCTGACCTCAGAGACAATCAGACTGTTGTAACAACAAATGCTTATTCTGGGAAGATTTACGTGTTTATCAACTCCTCTTTTGAAGTTAACAAGATCTAAAGTTTGTCTGGCAAGGGCTAGCTTCCTGAAATATTAATATATGTGAATTGAGGCACTGCAGGAATGCTAAACTTAATGGGCCTGTCTCACTTTGGCGATTTTTCAGCGGACTGCCGGCGACTGTCAAGTTGATGGCAGTCGCCCGAAAAGCCGGCAACTGGAACGGCGACTGTCAGATTGGAACACAAACACACACACATTGCAAAGACGAGGGCCAGGGCAAGCAGGGGGAGCGCGGTCTGAAATTCACATGGTGCAAAGCCAAGGTGATGCAGACACACACCGCGATGAACAGGAAGGTTGGCGCTGTAATTAAGACGGCTAGCAGTGTACGGTAATATCTTTAAAAGGGGGGCGGGGGGTGAAGGAGTGGGGACAACTTTTAAGAAGCCAGACAACTTTTAATAAGCCAGAGATACACAGCTGTGAAGTTCGACAGACATTTAACATTACCGGTTGGTTATCCTTGGTTCTGAAAACTTCTGCTTACGTTTTTTTCCCCCAATGAGCCAATGAAAATGACCGGCCAGCAAAGACAATTAACTAAAACTACCTACAAACACATGACGACTGCACCTACGACTACAGGATTATCGATTATCTCCATGGCGACCAATTTTTGGTTGCAGAAACATTTTCAACATGTTGAAAAATGTGCGGCGACCATACTGAGGCCGCGACTAGTTCATAGAATGCGGGAACTCCTCGTAACCATGAAAGAGATTCACCAGAGACTACCAACCAACATGTGGCGACCATCTGGCGAGCGCAGAATCTCCTGCACTCACCTAAAAAGTCGCCCAAGTGGGACAGGCCCATTAAAGAAGCAATAAGAATAGATGCTGTATTTTGGGTGATGAATATTGAGAATGATATTGATTAGTGACTGGAGACAAAGTATACCTTGTTGTTGTCCAAAAGATCTTTGTGTGCAAATGTCTGGACAAATTCTTCAGGTCCGATATGACTGAGTCGTTCCTGTAGATATAAGAGAAAAAGAGTCAAACATAATTGAGTTTATTTTAGTTTATTATTGTCACGTGTATTGCGGTACACTGAAAAGCTTTTGCTGTGTGCTATCCAGTCAAAGAAGACTACACATTAATATACATAATTAATGAACCATGAAATTATTCTCATTTTGAGGATTAACTTTTTCTTAAATTTAGGTCAAAATAAAATTGTGTATAATTATCTGTGAGCAAGCGTCTGCTTTCTTGGGTCAAACATAAAAATGTCCGATCTTTGATATAGTTAGGTTTAATAAATACATAATTCTATATGAACCTATAAAATACTTAAGATAATAAACATTTATTGCAACCTTCACAAAATATATGACATAAACCTGTCCAAGTCTATACTTTGTGTTTCTTCCATATACATTAAATCAGTCGTATCCCAACTGAATGTTTCTCTTAATGGAAAGGGAAACATCCCCATATAATAAGAAAGGTAACTTTGTTCATCATCCCAGGATTACAAATACTGAAATTCAGCTCCTAATGAGTCATTAAAGTTTTAACCATGCTTAATCTTAAATTCATTGTTCTAATATGCATTTCATCACCATCTGTTTTAATGTGGTATTGCCAGTATCATCATGTCCTCAATTCAGTATATTTAGCTCACTAGTATTGAACTGCACTTAATATTGTATTTCTGTGAGATATTCATGTGACATTCATTTCATTTTCACAACCTTTTGATACCACGATTGACAGATCTACATCCATCATGCATAAGTATGCAGTTGAAACTATTTTCATTTAAAATATTGCACGTTTGAATAAACAGAATTTCTAACTGTTCTGAAGGGTTTAAAAAAAAAATCATGCACCTGTTAACTAAAATTGTAAGAGTGCGCCTGATTTGCAGAGGTTAAGAACTAAGTAAAAGTTTCCAAACAAAATAATAATTTTGAAAGGTAACATATTATTGATACCACTGTAAACTCGGAAAACATCCAAACCGAGCACACAAAAAACGTATAAACAGTATTGATGTGTTCTTTAAGGAAAGACTTCTATGTTAGAACCAGAAAAAAAAATCTGCTCTTCAAATTATTACAGGTTTGAATTTTAAGTGCATCTGTGAAGAACAAAGGATTGAAAACAGTTCTTCAGGAATACACTGAAGTGGCATAGAGTGATACAGTGTGGAATAAGGCCATTCAGCCTAATTTCCCCACAACAACCAACATGTCCCAGCTACACTAGTCCCACCTGCCTGCGCTTGGTCCATATCCCTCCAAACCTGTCCTATCCATGTACCTGTCTAACTGTTTCTTAAATATTGGGATGGTTCCTGCCTCAACTACCTCCTCTAGCAGCTTGTTCCATACATCCACCACCCTTTGTGTGAAAGGTTTATCCCTCCGATTCCTATTACATCTTTTCTCCTTCACCTTAAACCTATGTCCACTGGTCCTCGATTCATCTACTGTGGGCAAAAGACTGTGTGCATCTAATGTATGCAAATGTTGTCCCTGAAATGTATGCTCATTTTACTGGAATTAATATTGAAACGTAAACACCTGATGTCGGCACAGCTGATGACACTGATTAGAGTTGACTATTGAGTTCAGGGGTAATTAAGAAAAGACAACAAATGTTGGCAATGCCAGTGATATCAATATTCTCTGAACCAACAGATTCCCTCTCTACAGATTGATGCACCAAGGTGATACAGCAGAAAGCTAAAAAACGTTCATAATTATTGTTTGTGTGAAGTGACTGTTAATGTTTGAAAATATTTATTTTTAATTTATACCCAATATTTCTTTATAGTGTCTTGGAGTGAATCCAAGCACATTTGCTTCAATCCCATCTCAATCTTTGGCAGCATGACTTTATAAAAAAATTAACAGCTCAACTATAATCTCAGGCAATGAGGAAAATGTGCCACAGAGTACCAGGTAAATATGTTATCAACCTTAAAGCTGCCTGGAGAAACGTGTGTAAATTTAATTTGAGAAGTTTATTAGATGTGGGATTGTTGATGTTGTTGAACATCATCTTCAGGAGACGGCAGTGGCTGGTTATGATTTCACCTGGGTTAAAATGACAGCACGGTGGCGCAGCGGTAGAGTTGCTGCCTTACAATGCCAGAGACCTGGGTTCGATCCTGGGTGATGTCTGTGTGGAGTTTGTAGGTTCTCCACCTGACCTGCGTGGGCTTTCTCCGGGTGCTCCGATTTCCTCCCACACTCCCAAGGCGTGCAGGTGTGTAGGCTAATTGGCTTGGTAAAATTATAAATTGTCCCTAGTGTGTGTAGGAGAGTGCTAATGTGCAGGGATTACTGGTCAGCGTGGACTCGGTGGGCTGAAGAGCCTGTTTCTGTGCTGTATCTCTAAACAAAACATATGAACGAAATAGCATTGCCCAATCTATTCTTTACACTCTCTCTGCATAATACCTTGTTTCTAGTCAATATATGTGCCAATATCCAAACCAAAACTTGGCTTTGTACAGAAAGCATTGAGGGGGATGTATCTCCAGTAAGCAAAGAATCATTTTAGAATTGACAAATGTATCTGACAATGCACCAGGACACTCCTGATTTGTTCGACTCATTTATTATAATGGATCACCAGATTACAACAGTCCACACAATTTTCAACAGGTTTGGAAGCACTACATTCTTCTGGTTCAAAAGCTTTACATTTTATGCCTTGAGCGCATAGATCTTTACCACATTCTGGAGGAGTGTTACATGGTCGGAGGTGTTGCCTTTCAGATGAGACATGAAATCAATTGTTTGACTATTTAACATGATAAAAATGATCCCATGACATAATGCTGGGCCTGCAGATTTCTCCTGAAATGCAGGCAATATTCACCTCCCATGCAATGCAAGGGTTAAAATTTGACCAGCATCTGGGTGATGATCTAGTATAGGAAATGCAAGGATATCAGTTTTGGAATGGACATGGGTGGTGAGTCGCAAGAGTTCCTTGCTCCAAAAGTGTATTCCACAGCTCACTCAGAAGCCAATTTAACTCCTGAGGTTATAAATCAAACAGCTCCAAGATTTGCCAACTAAATACAGTGTACTAATAAAACTTGTGCTATAATATTGCTTCTTGAGACATCACTAATGAACTAATTCAGTAAATACTGATATTTGACACTGGTGATAAAGACAGGAAGATACTGAGCACCAAATGGCATTTCCGCACTCATTAACATGATGTCCATTGCCCTGTACCGACAAATGTATTAATTATAACTTGGTTGTAAACAAATGTTATGCCAGTCCCATGGATTTTCAAACATAAACTTCCAAATGTTAGGTATTGAGGCTCACCTGGTAGAATGAGCGAGTCATCAGAACAAAACAGGTAATACAACAAAATTATGTGCTATAAATTGTAATCCCATGGCATAAATATTATTTCACATTAACACATTATTTATGTTTATGACGTTAACACACTAACCAGTTCTATATGTGTTAGCTGCTGAGCTAAAGTGTATGGATCATTGCAGATGGTCACTATGTCTCTCTGGATGGATTGTGGTTTGGTCCTTAGCACAGTTAATCTGTCGGTGGCCGAGGCATTTAATTTTGAGAGAACTTCCTCATACTGGTTAAGGGCAGCAAGCTTCCTGATCAAATTCTGAGTCATTTGCTGCACAGATTTCCGATGGAGCTGTCAGAAAGAGAGAAGAAAAACATAAGTGGAAAGACAAAGTCTGAATATACGTTGTCATAACAATCAATTTTGGGCATCAAATATTTTGTTGCAGAATCTGTCAATTCGGTAACAGAATTTGTGCAGACGTTTCAAGTGTTTACTGTTCCACATTTGCACTGCCTGTGGCCATTACAATTTACCGACTTGTGAGAATGAAATTGATGTTGGAAAGTGTGGTGAACTATGTTGCCCGAGCACAGCACAGGCTGCCACCCGCCAGGCAGCAAGGAGTTAAAAGACAAGACAAATAGTCACCACAAACCTCGGAGGAGCTGTTCAGGAAATATTGCAAATACAGAAACCAAGTTAATGATCATAATGCGAGCCAGGGATCGATATTTCAACCTGTGTGGTGAACTGAACTGAATTTTACAATAATTGGCAACTATATTATAGTTCACGTTTTAAAATTAGTTTTAAAATGAGTAAATAGATGGTAAACCACTGGATAAAGAATCCTGTTATTGCAACAGAATATGCACCCACTTTAAATCAGTTTGCAACATACAATGGGTACCAAACAAAATTAGATAAATTAACCAATAAAGGAATACAAACACATCTAAGAGGGGACACAAGGAACTGCAGATGATGGAATTCTGAGCAAAACACAATGTTCTGGAAGAACTCAGTAAGTCGGAACATATCTGCGGAGGTGATGGATTGATGACGCTTTGAGTCAGGACCTTTCTTCAGTCTCAAAGCCTGAAGAAGGGTCCCATCCCAAAACGTCATTTGTCCATTCCCTCAACAGATGCTGCCTGACCTCCTGAGGTCCTTCAGAACATTGTGTTTTGTTAACACTGCCTAACTTTCTAAAGTTGGGTTTCACTTGCACTGTCAGCAACTGTTGAGAGCAAATTTAAGTTTTAGCAAGAGTGCTGTGGCTGTTCGATATACACGTTGTCCAATCTCCGTTTCCATGGAAGTCATGGAATTTATAAATTGGGAGAACAAGAATCTGCAAATGCTGCATAAAAACAGAAAATACTGGAGATTTTCAACACATCAGGAATTATGTACAGTGATAGAAACAGAGTTAATATTTCTGGTCATGAGAACTGAGACAAATGAGACAAAAAAAACAATATGTTTAGAATTGCAAGCTGGGGGAGGCATTGAAAGCACAAAGTAGATGTTTACAATAGGGTAGGGACAAGAGACACTAATGGGCCTGTCCCACTTAGACGACTTTTTAGGCGACTGCAGAAGACTATACGGTCACCACATGTTCACGGGTGGTTGCCGGGGAGTCGCCTTCATGGTCGTGAGGAGTTCCATTCTGGGAACTAGTCGTGGCCTCTTTATGGACGCCGCAAATTGTTATGGACGCCGCAACATGTTGAAAAATTAGCAGCGACCAGAATGAAGCCGCCATGGAGGTTAGCGAGAATTCTCGTGCCATAGGTGGGTCGCCAGGAGGTCCTAGTGGTTCACCAGGAGGCCGAAGGTTCTCGTGGGTTGTAACCGGTGCTGGCCGGTGAATTTCATTGGCTCATTGGGGGGAAATAAAACGTAAGCAGTAGTTTTCAGAACCAAGGATAACCAACCGGTAATGTTAATCTCTGCCGTGCTTTGCAGTTGTGTATCTCCGGCTTCTTAAGAGTTGTCTCCACTCCTTCTCCCCCCTCTTTTAAAGGAATTACGTGCCCTTCCCGTACACTGTGCTTTCACCGTCTTAATTACAGCGCCAACCTTCCTGTTCATCACAGGTAGACAAAATTGCTGGAGGAACTCAGCGGGCGAGGCAGCATCTATGGAGCGAAGGAAATCGTCGTGTGTGTCTGTATCACATTGGCTTTGCACCATGTGAATTTAGCTCAGACAGCGCTCCCCCCGCTTGCCTTGTCCCCTGCCTGCATAACGGGCTGGTGAAGGTGTGTGTGTGTGTGTGTGTGTGTGTGTGTTTGTGTGTGTTTTTCAGCTGAGGAGCTCCTGTACGACATCCACGTCCTACTCCTCAAGGTCTGGGAAAAAGAACTTCTCTCAGTACTCAGGGATGCTCTAATAGTCACCATTTTTAAGAAGGGGGACAAAGCTGAATGTGCAAAGTACAGAGGCATCTCGCTCCTGTCAACAACAGGCAACATCCTAGCTCGTGTCCTCGCAAACTGACTTCTACCACCGTCTGCGGAGGTACTCCTAGAATCAGTATGGCTTCCACCCATCCAGTGGTTCAGTAGACATGATATTCATAGCACGCCAACTGCAGGAAAAATGCCGTGAACAAAGGCAGCCTTTGTACATGGCCTTCATAGACCTGACAAAGGCTTTTGACTCGGTAGGCCGCCAAGCTCTTTGGAGCATACTATCAAGGTACGGTTGTCACGACAAGTACATCAGAATATTTAGGCTTCTACATGATGGCATGTCGGTCACAGTGCTCAGCAACTGCGGCCCCCAGTCCGAGCCCTTCACTGTGGAAATGGGGGTCAAACAGGGATGCATCATCGCACCCACCCTGTTTGTCGTCTTCATCGCTGCCATACTTCACCTCATTTGTAAAAACCTGTCACAGGGGATCCCAATCCTCAACAGAACTGACGGTGGGCTCTTCAAATTTAATAGGTTGTAGGCCAAGAGCAAAGTCAGTAACACCACCATCATGGAGCTTCAGTACATGGACAACTGCGCCATTGCAGCACACTCTGCCGAAGACCTCCAGGGCATCCTGAATGCCTTTGCCAAGGCATACAGCCATGGGCCTAGCCTTAAATATCAAGAAGACCCAGGTCGTACATCAACCTCCACCCAACCAGCCGTTTACCCAGCCCACTATAAAAGTGGACGACACCACTCTTGAAAACGTTGACCACTTCCCCTATTCACTGGCTTCCCATCTCCCACCGGATCACCTACAAAATCCTGGTCCTCACCTACAAAGCCCTCCACCATCTGGCCCCCCCATATCTCACTGACCTCCTCTCCCCCTACCAACCCTCACGGTCCCTTAGATCCACATCAGCCGGTCTCCTCTCCTCTCCATCCACAAGTCCAACCTCCGCAGTTTTGGGGACAGAGCCTTTTCCAGGGCAGCTCCCAGGCTCTGGAACTCCCTCCCCCAACTGATCCGCAATTCCGTGTCCCTCACCATCTTCCAGTCCCGCCTCAAGACCCATCTCTTCACCTCTGCCTATCCTTAGCCCCACGTCCCCGTCCCTTTTCATCTGTGCATTAATTGCCTCATACTGTGTTTTGTATTGAATTATGTCTTTACTTTGTGTACTAGTCATGTCTCTACTATTTATTTCATTCCCCTTACATGTATTTCCTCTACATGCTCAATTTTTGTAAGGTGTCCTTGAGACTCTTGAAAGGCGCCCATAAATAAAATTTATTATTATTATTATTATCTTGGCAGCATTCTTTCCTCAAAAGCTGACATCGACTCTGAGGTCAACCATTGCCTGGGTTGTGCCAGTGGAGCCTACGCCAGATTCAAGAAAAGAGTCTTTGAAGAACGAGATCTAACGGCTCAAACAAAACTGCTGTCTACAGAGCCATTGTCCTCTCCACCCTGTTCTATGGAGCTGAGTCATGGACCACCTACAGCAGGCACCTGTGAGCCCGGGAACAATACCATCAAAGATGCTTACGAAAGATTCTGGGGATCAGCTGGGAGGACAAATGCACCAACGTCAGTGATTTGGAGGAAGCCAACATGACCAGCATCACCACCACAATAATGCAGCAGCAACTTCGATGGACTGGCCATGTCATCTGCATGTCCAACACACGTCTCCCTAAACAAATCCTGTACTGTCCATTGAAGGAAGGATGGCGAGCCCCCGGCGGGCCAAAGAAACGCTTCAGGGACAACATCAAGAACAGTCTGAAGAAATTCCACATCTCATCGAGCAACTGGGAGCACATTGCACTGGACAGGCGCTCCTGGAGGAAATCCGTGCAGGAAGGAGCTGCACGTCACAAAATGGAACTACGCTGTGTCGCAGAGACAAAGCGACAGCACCATAAGCAGAGAGAGAAGGGGCTCGACGACTACCAACCACCGCCAGTCTCCACTGCCCACGTTGCACCAAGGTGTGTGGACAGCGGATCAGCCTCTCCAGACATCTGCAAACCCACAAGTAGATGGCCCTATGGAGAGCAGAGGACAGTCATACTCATTTCGAGTGACTGCCGATGATGATGATGATGGTGTGTGTTCCACTCTGACAGTCGCCGGTTTGACAGTCGCTGGCAGTCGCCTGAAAAATGGCCTAAGTGGGACAGGCCCATAAGTATCACAAGTGATGGTGGTGCCAGCTGAGAGTCAGTGCAGTGCATGGCTAGTCAAAGTTTGTTGATCATTGCTGATCAGTCTGGAACGCACATAAGTGAAAAGATGTAACAGGCAACAGAATATGGAAGGATAAAACAAAGCTGGAGCCATGAAACAGCAAACAGTGGTGACACTAGAAATCTGGGGGTAGGGGGGGGGGAAACAGGAAATTCTCAACAAGATCAAGCAGCATTCGCAGAGAGAGAAAAACAGTAGACAATAAATGTTAATGCCTCCCTTCAGAGGTCATGTTCATGATTATTATGATTATGATACAGACTGGTTATCTAAAATTGGTGAAATCGGCGTGAATTCTTGTGGGCCATTATATGGGCCAGATGCTGAGATGCTGTTTTGTGGGTAAAGGCCAAAGGCAGAGAGGTCAAAGTGTGACTGGAATGGAGGATTAAAGTGACAACAATTGGACGCAACCATAGGATTTTGAGCACCAGCCCTTTAAGCTCCTCCCTTCCCATCATCCAGAGATGCAGATGGAGTAATGATTCACTAGTGTGCGCTCTGGTGGGTGATGCCCTTCATTCAGTGCTCACAATGTGGTTCCCTCGACATGGGAGAAACTAACTGCAGATTGCAATCCAACACACATACGTTCCATGCTCAAGAATAACCCAGAACTTCCAGTTATCTGTTCCATTTGCGATTGCTTCAATTTTTTTCTGAGCAACTTGCAGAGTTACACATCTGAATAGGACGAGAGGATAGCTTCTGCTTTGCTCAAAGGGGACCACTGGGCCTGAGGAGTGAATCTTTACTCAGGGTGTGTAAGCACAAGGAACGCCACATGCTGGGTTACAAAAAAAGATACAAAGTGCTGGAGTAACTGGGCGGGTCAGGCAGTATCTCTGGAGAACATGAATAGGACAGGTCCCAAACCGAAACGTCACCTTTCCATGTTCTCCAGAAATGCCGTCTGACCTGCTGAGTTACTCCGGCACATTGTGTCTTTTTTTCCACTCTCAGGTTATGTCCTGTTTTAAGATTTTTTTTCCAAGTGGTCACTCCCATCCAAATCCTACCTCCGCAGCATCCGTCCCCAGGCTCGCTGCTCTTGCCATTTAGTTCACATAATTATTTCCTATACCCATCCCACCAATGTTTCCTCCACATCATTGGAACCAGCGCTTGTGCGTCATTGCAACACTCCCACCTAACAGCACTTTCAGTCAACAGCAGAACTGGTGGAGGAATGAACATTGTATGTCCTTGCACATACAACGCTGCTTCCTTCACAACATCCTGGCTATGTGGAGAACAAGATATTGCTGCCAGGGTTGGTGCAGTCCCTCTGCATAGCAACTACTTAACGCATCTTTTGAGTTGCAGGATAATTTCTAGGCCTGCTACTTGTGCACAAAGTACCAAAGGCAATGTTGATATCTATAGATAAAGCTGCAACAAATAGTATAAAAGTATATTGAAAGGATATTGAGCCTCAATAATCTAAAAGGAAAGGAAGCTTTGGATGTATTGTGTTCACTGCGATGGTATAATAAGAAAAAAAGGGCTCTTAAAGCAGCACAAAAGTGCTGACAGTGAACAGATGTGTCTTTCTATTTCAGAATATTTTTTCATGTTCATTACTTGCTTCTAAGAAGGCTTCACAGATAATCTTGTGCTGCAAAACTGCCTGTGAAACAAGGTCATTGATACCTTCTCCTGGCTGTACCATCAGTAGCTAATTTTGCTGCATTTAGTTGACTGTTGGTCAGGATACATCCAGTCAGTCACCAATTAATAAAACATTATTAAAGAGAATAATGGTGCACAATTTAGTTAAACGCAACACAAATGATTTAAAAATGGGCAAATAACACAAATCAAATATCAGCATTGAACAACATGCCTCTAAAGTCCATGGGCAACACAATGGTGCAGTTAGAATTTCCATTGCTGTTTGTCATCTATATCAATGATTTGGATGAGAACATACATGACATGGTTAGTAAGTTTGCAGATGACACAAAAGTGGTTGGCATTGGAGATAGTGAAAATGGTTGTCAAAAATTACAGCACGATCTTGATCGGTTGGGCAGGTGGGCTGGGGAATGTTTGATGGTATTTAATGCAGTTAAATTTAGGGGTGTTGCATGTTGGGAAGTATAACATGGGCAGGACCTACACAGTGAATGGTGCGATCAGGGGAGTGTTGTAGAGCAGAGGGATCCAGGAGTACAGGTACAGAGTTCATTGAAATTGGCATCACAGGCAGAAAGGCTGGCCAATTTTTGTGTTCAGTTTTGAGCACCATGTTATATGTTGTCAAGAAAGAAAGCATGTAAAGAAGATTTACGAGGATGTTGTCAGGGCTCGAGGGCCTTAGCTAAAGAGAGAGGTTGAGCTCGTTAGGACTCGTCCTTGGAGCGCAAGAGGATGACGGGTGATCTTATAGATGTGTCCAAAATCATGAGAGAAATAGATCGGGTAGACGCACATAGTCTCTTGCCCAGAGCAGGGGAATCTAGAACCAGACTACATAGGTTTAAGGTGAGGGGGGAAACATTTAATAGGAACTTGAGGGATACCGTTTCAGGGAAAGGGTGATAGGTGCATGGAACGAGCTGCATGAGGAGGTCATGGAGGCAGGTACGATTGCAATGTTTAAGAAACATTCAGACAGGTACATGGATAGAACAGGTTTAGAGGGATATGGGCCAAATGCAGGCAGGTGGGACTAGTGTAGATGGGACACATTGGCAAAAGGATCTGTTTCCATGCTGTATGACACCAAGAAAGAATTGAGTAATTCATGATAAAAAGAAATCCATGTAATTGTTTTTATATATGTTAGCAAGTGTATTTTGTGATTATTTGATTTCTTAATTATTTCATTTTGATTATGCTTGAATGTCACATATCTCTGGAATATTTGGAAACTTTCCCGCTGTTTAGCAAGTTTGGCAGCTGGTACTGCCAAGGACGGTAACGGAGTTAACTGCGGATGACCTTTTGCTGTTTTGTGGGTAAGGTTTAATCTGCTGCAAACATGATGGCATGGTATCATGCATTGATTGCCCTACTTATACCCAGGACCATGCCACTATAGAGCAGAATGACATTCAATAGCAGGTTGACAGATGCAGTCGACAAAGGTATGTGTACACTTTACACATGGGGTAGCAGCAGGTGTGGAAGACTCACTACTGGAGCCAAGTTCCAAACCAGTAAGTCTGCCATTGCTCATTGTGATCCAATTTGTAACTATCCAGCATGTCCTGTATATTCTATTCTTATGAGTATATTTAAAATTACGAAGCAAGTAAACCCTGAAATTACTTGTAAGTTTTGATCATATCTCTCAAGACCAATTATTATGTTTAACGCTTTGTTGCATTTTTTCACCCTGCAAAGCTTACGGAATTTCTGCATTTCCTGGCTTTTGTGAGTCTTTCGAGAAGCTTTACTATCAGAGTCATAGATTCGTACAGCACAAAAGAGGCTCTTCCTTCCGTCCACTCGGTGGTCCATGATGATAATTTAGTAGCTATTTATACTAATCAGCATTTAGCCTTCTATGCCTTGACAAATCACGGACTCATCCAAGTACTTCTTAAATGTTGACAAAAATCAGCCTCCATCACCTCCTCAAGCAGTATGTTCAAGATAATCTTCACACTGTGTTTTTGATTTTCTGTTTTTGGATTGAATTCTGTTTTTAATTTGTGTCTCTGTGATGTCTTTATTACTTGTTATATTCCGATTATATGTTATTCCGATTACTATGTAAGGTGTCCTTGAGATGTCTGAAAGGCGCCCATTAAATAAAATTTATTATTATTATTATAAAGCCCCGGAGGCCAGGCTGAGTCCGTGACCACGTCCAGAAGCCACCCATCCAGAACCCGCCAGGCCAGAAGCCCCCTCCCCCCTACCACCCACACTCTCCCCTACCACCCATACACCCCCTCCCCTACCACCACAACCCCTAGCCCCACAACCCATCCCCCATCCCCCACGCACCCCCCCCCCATCCACCACGCACCCCCCCCCCCCTCCTCCCCCACATCCCCCCCTCCCCCTTACACCCCTTCCCCCTTACACCCCCTCCCCCACACCCCCCCCCACCAAATCCCCGACAGGCCCCGCCTGAAGCCGTCCCCCTCCCCTGGCTGCAGAACATTCCCGCCATTGCATTGGGGGAAACAGGTGAGTGGTGGAATATTGAATTGGGGAATGGGCTGCGTTGGGGGACCAGGACTCCCATGTGACTGGGACACAACGGGTCACACAGTCTAATTTTATTTAAAACCTTGGTTTGTGAGCAGAATAAGACTGCGTGGAAGATGAAAAGGAAGGGAAACAGCACAAAGACAATACAGCTTAGGTGAGATAAAGCTGCCAGCTGGCATAGAGGGGGTGGGGGGGAGATTTATGACTATTTCCAAATGGACTTTCCATCTCCAAACAAAAGGAATGATATTTGGTTAAGTGGGGTTAATATTACTGTGATGTTTTTTTGCTCATCGAAGCACATAAAAGAGTTCAGGCTTGAAAAACGTAACAGCTTTTTTATTACTCGCAGTCTTCTGCAAACAAACCAAAATTAAGGTTGTATTTCCTATTTGTCCTTATTTAAAGCACAGCATAACCAGTAAATAATAGGTGGCTTTACTTTTGATCCAAATTCTATCTCCAGTCTTTACAGTTTAGTTGAAAGTTTGTGAAAATCAGATTCCGCTCTTTTATTTTTCTGGAACATTTTAAAGATAAAAATGGAATCTTGCCATTTACCCGCCAGTGACATGGAGCAGCCACGGAACGGAATCAAAGTCAAGTCCTCCATTTAGCAGTTTGCCTTTTGGCTAAGTGCTGTCATCCTACATTAATTTATCTAAATTATTTGGAACAATTTCATGGTATGAATTTATCTAAATCAAGATTTGATTCTCAATAGATGATAAATTACTTAATGTCATAACAGAGTGGCAGAAGGAGGGATGCAATGTGAGAAGTGGATGTCATGATCGTTTTGATAAATATCCATGGATTCGAGCTGGAATAGTAAAAGAAAAGGTCCCATTATCTCTGATTGTCTAGACTCACACAAGTATATCAGGTAGCTTGGTATTTAGCTCTGGGTCCATAAAACTATAGCCCACCAGGAATATTGGATGAACTGTTAGTAAAGCAGTAAATTCTACAAGTGCATTAAATTCAAAATAAACTACGTGAAGCAAAATAGAAGCATAATTTGCGTTGTTAACAACTCCGTCATCAAATAATGCCTAATGTAATTTAATCTGAATAGGATGTTAAGATATTCATAACCAGATAATGTTCTGCTAGAACATGAGAATGACACCCTCATGTTATAGAAAAATCACATTATTAAAACAAAAATATCAATGAAGAAAGTTTAGGTTCAAGTGTTACAGATTTTCAATAATAAAGTCAATTTCCTACAAGATTTTCAATAATTAACATCTTTTCAATAGCATTAGTTTATTATCACTGCAAGCTAAAATGCCGATGACTGCATGTTACATTGTTTCAGAGTACCGATGCACAAGTGTCAACAGAAGTGATCATTTGTCAATTTCCATGGCCAACCACGGTTAAAATATTAGCTGTGTTCTTAAGAGGCAAAGGTGTCCAGTTTCTGCGGGCAGATTACATGGAAGCAATTTTTCCTCTAGACTTTTTTCCTGCAAGACTTTTTAAAAGCTCCATTTAACATTTAAATGGTGGCATAGTTCCCGATCGAAATCACATTATAACTTATGTGGCCCACGTAATGCAGAGAGCATTCCCTGATTAATCACCAACAGTATTTCCAATTCGTTATGGAAAAAAGTGTTATAGCAGAACTACCTTTGTAGGCAATTGAATAAAGATAAGAAATCTAATTCTGACAAGTCAAACCCTGGCCTTCTCTTGACAGCAGAAGCAAATAGATTAAACAATCAAGACAACTTTCAACTATTGCAGTTCACAAATTCATTATATATTTATCTATCTATCTATCTATATATATACACACACACACACATATATATATATATTAGACCAAGTGCAGACCCGTTGGGTCTGTTCTCGCAACGCGCGGTTGCAAGGGGGGGCGGCCTGACATCATCCCACAACGCCACGCGCAAGGCGTACGCCATCGAGATGCTGCATACCACGTCGAGACGCTGTGTACGCTCGTCGAGACGCTGCGTACGCCCGTCGAGATGCGCCTGCGGGCCGACAGTCCGTTGACACGCGGGGTTTTGGCAGAGTGCAAGCCCGCGGGGACGGCGAAAGCCGATCTGTGTCTTCCGCCAGCGTGACAGAGCCGGGCCAGGGGAGTGGAGCAGAGCCGGGCCGGGGGGGGGGGGGGGGAGTGGAGTGGAGCCGGACGGCAGCAGCGAAAATCGCTAGGGAAATTTGAAAAATGTGGCCGTTTTTGGAGGAGAGCCGGGTAGCAGCCGTTATGGTGGCTGGCCAGCAGGAGGCGAAAAATGAGTGAGTGGGGGGGGGGGGGAAGGGTGCTGTTACCAAACTGAACTCACTGTGGAATGAATGCATTAACGGAGCCACTCTGCTGCTGGATCCGAAGTTGTCCCTGCCTTCCCTCTGGAAGCCTCGTCCCCATGAGATGGCGAGTTCCCAGAGCCCTGGTTAAAGGCGGGACACAGGGGCCGCTGACGGTTAAGTCTGTGAAAGCGGCCCCATCAGAGACTGTGAGGCCTTGCATCCTCGGCGCTTCTGACACGCCGGCTCTGTCACGCTGGCTGTTCCCCCGCTGCTTTTCGCCCGACGGCGAAAAGCAGCGGTTAAACATCTGATGTTTGGCTTGAGGCAGCGTGACAGAGCCGGGCACCAGCCGTTGGGAAAAATGTTGCCGTTTTCGAGCAGAGCTGGGCGTCTGCAGCCGTTATGGTCGCTGGCCAGCAGGAGGCGACAAAATGAGTGAGTGGGGGGGGGGGGGGGGGAAGGATTTTATTAAAAATGTGTACAAAAAAATGTCCAAATGTTTTGAGGAGTGCATTAGTGAATGTAAAAGTGAATTTGCTAGCGAAATGGAAAAAATCTCGGAGTTTTTGTGTGTGGTTTTGGCAGACCAAGGAATCAAAGGCCAAATCTGACATCCACAAATAAACACACACTCAGTTTTAAAAGTATATAGATAGATATATATTGGAAAGCAAATTCAATTTCATGAATTCTACATCCTTGCAAAATTCAAAGTTCCAGTTACTAAATGAATTTAACAAACAGATGGAAAACTGGAGAATAATGGTAGGATGTATCAAAATTACTGTTGGACCCAGGGAACATCCATTACAACATTATGTTACTGTGCATCACAACAAAAAGGTCAGTTTTCACAATCTATTTTTTAATTCATCCACAAGCTGTGATTTACATTGCTCTGAGCAGTTTGGAAATAAGAAAGAAAATAGCCAAGGCGGCAAGATTCAATAAAGGAATTGATGTGTAGAAAACGATTTCAGTTGATGCCAAGATCACTGAAAAGCAGCATAATTTCTTATGAATATTTCAAACAGTCTGATTTCCAGACATGTCTGAATTAAAAAAAATACCATTTAGGAATCTGTGCTCCTCATAGATGCTTGCACAAAAATAAATAATTTTTAGTTTATATTCTACCAAATTAATAAATTTCCATGAAATTCTGCCCAGAAGATTTATATCCATTTATCATAAACAAAACAGTTGTTAGAAATTAATCTAAAAAAAAATAGTTCTATTGCTGCTTTTGTTCATTTTGGACTCGACAATTGGGGCTTTGTGTCAACAGCCATTCCTGCTCGAGGTCTCTTTTCTGCATGTTTGTTTTTGATCAGTCCATGGAGCACCAGGGAAGTCAGCTGACAGAGAACTATGGGCAGCAGTTGTGAACTTAAGCGCTGGGGGAATGAGGGAAAATGCTCTTGGAACCATTCATTCCATTATCTCAGGGATCATTTTCATTATTTTCCAGTTGAAATGACAACAATAGATGGCTGTCAAAATGTCAACAGGCTGGTCGTAATGAGGCACAAATTATAGCAAAATGTCATATTGCAGGAATACATCTAAGAATAACCAATGCTCTGAGCAAAGCAAATCTCAAATATTATTTTTTGATACAGGATCATATTTTTCTCTCCATCCCAAGCAATTAACCCAGTGACTATGTTCATTAGAAATGTACCAACATTATAATGACCCCAATGCTGGGGAAGTCAGCCTGTGTCAAGCCCAATGGTCAGGTACAAGCATAAGCCCTACCCCATCAAAGTTGTAAAGTCATGGAAACCAAGAAGAAACTTAACCCAGCAACAAATGCCATAATTTAATACAATTATCATTTATTGGGACGATATTTAGGATTCATTGTAAGAGTCATAGATAGAGGCCCCATGGCCCAGTGTGTCCATGCTGATATCAAGTACACATCTATACTAAACCTTTTTATCAGCACTTGGTCCTTGTTGATTCAAGGCATTTATGATTCATAGATACTTCCAGAATCTATGGAAGATACTAGATATCTAGATACCTGGATATTTCCTAAATCATCCAGATACCTCCTAAATGTCATGTAAATATCAAATCTCAGACACTGCGCTCCAAATTGCAACCACTCTCTCTGTGAAAATATTTATTTTCTCAGTTCCCGTCCAACGTCCTTACTCCTCACCTTAAACTTTTTTGTTGTATGGTTCATCCTGAAAAGCTGAGCTTATTCATATATCTAGCTGCAATTAACTTAGACCTGGAAGATACTTCCTGGCCGTCTTTAAGATAAGTGTTATAGTGTAAATGCTAAGGATGCACTGCCAAGGTAATGGGGGAAAGATTTAATAAGATTAAATAAACATGCCAGAAATTCAAGCACGTCAGGGGCAGTAGCGAATGCAATCACTACTACTTAGGAGAATGTTCCGCTGAGTTACTCCAGCATTTTGTGACTACTAAGGAGAAGGCGCTTGGGAAGCTGAAAGGTCTGAAGGAGGATGTCATGTGAACCACCCCAGCATTCTGAAAGAGGTAGCTGCTGAGATTGTGGGGGAAAGATTTTTCAAGAATCACTAGAGTCAGGAATTGTTCCAGAGGCCTGGAAAATCACAAATGTTACTCCACTGTTTAAGAAGGGATCGAGGGAAAATAAGGGAAATTATGGGCCAGTTAATCTGACTTCAATGTTTGGTAAGATTTTAGAGTCAGTTACTAGGATGAGATTTTGGGGTACTTGGAAGCACATTATGAAATAAGTTGGTCAGCATAGTTTGGTTAAGGAGAGATCTTGCCTGACAAATCTGTTGGAATTCTATGAGGAAGTATTAAGCAGGATCGACAAAGGAGAGTCAGTGGATGTTGTTTAGCTGGATTTTCTGAAAGGCTTCGATAAGGTGCCACGCACGAGGCTGATTAACGTCAAAGACCATTAGAGACCAGCTGCTAGCATGAATAAAAGATTGGCTGAATCAAAAAGTGGGAATAATGGGGTCTTTTTATGGATGACTGCGGTGACTAGTGGTGTTCCACAGAGGTCGGTGTTGGAGGCCACTACTCCACATTATATGTTAATGATCTGAATGATGGAATTTATGGCTTTGTGGCCAAGTTTGTAAATGCTATGAAGGAAGGTGGAAGGACAGGTAGTGTTGAGGAAGCAGGGAGTCTGAACAAGACTTAGACAGGTTGAGACAGTGGACAAAGAAATAACAAATAGAATACAGCGTAGTAAAGTTTTTTTTTTTTTGTGTGTAATGTGAATATGTTAGTTTGTGTCCAAGATGGCTGTCGGAAGCGAGAGTGGACCCTGGCGTGCTTTAGCTCCCGCTGCTCTCTCTTCACATTGTGTTTTTGATTTTTTGTCTTTGGAGCGAATTCTGTCTTTAATTTGTGTATTGGTGATGTCCTTATTATTTATTTTACTCCGACTATATGTTTTTTCTCTCTTGTTAATTTTCTGTAAGGTGTCCTTGAGACTTTGAAAGGCGCCCGCAAATAAAATGTATTATTATTATTATTAAAGTGTAAGGTCATGCCCTCTGGCAGTAGGAATAGAGGTGTAGACTATTTTATAAATGGGGAGAGGATTCGGAAAGCAGAGGTGCAAAGGGAGTGGCGTAGAATTCCCAAAAGGTTAATTTGTTGGTTGAATCAGTAGAATGGAAGACAATTGTAATGTTAGCTCGAGAGGACAAGAATATAAAAGCAAGGATGTAATGCTGAGGCTTTATAAGGTCCTGGTCATTTGGAATATTGTCAGCAGTTTTTGGGTACATAAGGTAAGTTTGGGGAAAATGCTTCCAGTAGTGGGAGAGTCTAGGACTGGAGGGCACAACCTCACAATAAAAGGACGTACCTTTAGAATGGAGATGGAGAGGAAATTCTTTAGCCAAAAAGTGGTGAATTGTGGATTTCACCGACACAGATGGCAGTAGAAGCAAAATCATTGGGATTTTTTAAAAGCGGAGATTTATAGGTTCTTGGGCGTTAAAGGTTACGGGGAGAAGGCAGGAGAATAGGGTTGAGAGTGAAAAATTGATCAACCTTGATCGAATGACAGAGCAGACTAGGAATTAGGAATTCGATGGCCCAAATTCCTAATTAATCTCCTTTGGTTTTAAAACATTTAAAAGCAAGCTGGATACGTATCTGAATGCAAAGTATTTATAGCGCCGCGTGGAGGGGACTGGGGCATGGGATTAGCTGAATTGCTTCGCATGAAGCAAAAGGGAGTTTTTCTATTTTGTAATCCAGCGAAATCTAGACTGAATTTCAACCGACTGCAATCATGGCCGTTATAAATGCCAAAAATCCATAAACATCAGTTTCTAGGAGTAATTCCCATTGCAAATTATATGAAGTTGAATTCTATCCTCAATTCAGTAACACATCATAATTTTCCATTCATAACACTGCTAATCTTTCTCCCACATCTCCTACTTATCTATACATCAGCGATTAACTACATGCAATCACACAGTTGAAAATAGATAATTTAGAGCACAAAAGTAAAATATAAAATCGTAGCTAAAATATTCTGCATCGCAGGAAACTCACGTCAATGACATCAACACATTAATACAAAATGATGACTCAAAGAACCTTATGATAAAATAAGGATTTGTTTTACATGTTATACATTAATGTTTATAAAAAAATAAATTTAAAAAATCACATTTTAAATTTGAAAAATATATTGATTATTTGTGTGGACAAACTGCATTGTCACCAGAAAAACATGCAGATAAGAGTTAAAATGATGGAATCAATTCCCAGTTTGTTTAGGTTTTTATTGCTTGGATTGGTGCTTCCTTTTACTCTTTTCTAGATGCATTATTCCATCAACTTAACTTTTCTCCAGTATTCAAGCATGAATGAGTTGTTGTTTACAAATAACTGACCTCATCCATTGCCGCTATCCTGTGGGTCATGTCCTTCAGGTTTCTCATCATCCTCTCGTCTCGAAAGTCATAGGGAAATGTTTCAGTCCAATTGTACAAAAGCTGGACTATTTTAGGCGCAAATTTCCTTATCTTGGCCTTGAATTAAGAACATTTCATTAATTATCCAATATTACAGCAGTAATAGACTTAAAGTGAAATGTACAACATCTACTTAGTTTAGAGATACAGCGCGGAAACAGACCCTTCAGCCCATAGAGTCCGCCTCAACCAGCATTCCCCGTACACTGGCACTACCCTACACACTAGGGACAATTTTTACCAAAGCCAATTAACTGAGAAAAGCCTGTACGTCTTTGGAATGCAGCAGGAGCTGGAGCACCCCGGGGAAAACCCTCGCGGTTACGGGGAGAACATACAAGTTCCATACAGACATCAGCCGTAGTCAGCATCGAACCCGGGTCTCTGCCACTGCTACGTCACCATGCCACCCCCTAAACTAAAGAAACATATGCTTGTGGACTAATAGTGAAGCTAGGTGAATGTGCGGACATCAAGCAATCCTTCTTCCATTAAAAATTTACTGAAGAAAAGGATATAATTTGTATCACACAAGTTAAAGCTCCTACTGCATTAACCAGGGAAGTCTCAAAAAATAGTTATTTTGACATTTGGTTCAGGCAAATAGAACGTTCCTTTGGCAGTCTCACCTTATCCAAAATGGTCTCATTCAGTCTCTGTTGTTCGATGCACATAAGGCAAACCTTTGCTAGAAGTTCATAAGGTCGAATGAAAAGACGGGAGCTTAAAAGAAATGTAAATATGTATGTCTTCTGTAAAAGAAAACAATGAGACAAGCGTATTGAAATTATTTTTCAATATTCATACTGTGGATGATCTCAGTTATAGACGATGATCCACAGAGCTTACTGCTCCAAATCATCTTTCACAAAATTGGTACGAATCAGAATTACACACCAAAAGATCATGAAAATTAGAAGCTTAACTTTCAAGCCATTTGTTTCTTTTTGACACTAATTCCCCCCCTCCTCATCCCCCCAATCTACTTCCTTAGTCATTTCACTATATTCACCTGAGGTGATGGTACATCTATACTCATGTTCTTTGCCACTTTATAATTTTTCCAGAGTTTTGTTGGAAGTTATCTACTATTAATTTGGCACCTTGGTACAGTAAGCCTAGTAAGTCTTTGTATGTGGAATTTCTAATATAAAGTCAGTGATCAGTGGAGTTTTGAAATATCTATTTTTCTGTTCATTCATATGATGTTGGTGCCTCTATAAAGCCAGCATTTATTACCCACCCCTATTTGTTCGCATGCAGCCTTCTTCACCCATGTCACAAAGTTATTTCCACTGTGGTATCAGGAAGTGCGTTCCAGGATATTGAGACATTAATAAAGTAATGGCAACACATTTCCAAGTTGGGTTGGTGCATGACTTGGAGTTGCATGTTAAGGAGCATGCATTTTCATTTGACTGCTGCCTTTACGTTTTTAAGTGCCAACAATCACAGGTTTTAAGAGGGTACACAAAATTGCTGGGGAAACTCAGCGGGTGCAGCAGCATCTATGGAGCGAAGGAAATAGGCGACGTTTCGGGCCGAAACCCTTCTTCAGACTGATGGGGGGTGGGGGGGGGGGGGAGAAGGAAGGAAAAGGGGAGGAGGAGGAGGAGCCCGAGGGCGGGCAGATGGGAGGGTGGGAGGAGACAGCTGGAGGGTTAAGGAAGGGGAGGAGACAGCAAGGGCTAGCAAAATTGGGAGAATTCAATGTTAATGCCATCCGGACGCAAGGTCCCCAGACGGAATATGAGGTGCTGTTCCTCCAATTTCCGCTGTTGCTCACTCTGGCAATGGAGGAGACCCAGGACAGAGAGGTCGGATTGGGAGGGGGAGTTGAAGTGCTGAGCCACCGGGAGTTCAGGTAGGTTATTGCGGACTGAGCGGAGGTGTTCGGCGAAACGATCGCCCAACCTACGCTTAGTCTCCCCGATGTAAATCAGCTGACATCTAGAGCAGCGGATGCAGTAGATGAGGTTGGAGGAGATACAGGTGAACCTTTGTCACACCTGGAACGACTGCTTGGGTCCTTGAATGGAGTCGAGGGGGGAGGTGAAGGGACAGGTGTTGCATTTCTTGCGGTTGCAACGGAAAGTGCCCGGGGAGGGGGTGGTGCGGGAGGGAAGGGAAGAATTGACGAGGGAGTTGCGGAGGGAGCGGTCTTTGCGGAAGGCAGACATGGGGGGAGATGGGAAGATGTGGCGAGTGGTGGGGTCACGTTGGAGGTGGCGGAAAGAGTTTTGTTATAGTTTGCTCGGTGAGAAGCTGCAATACACATTGTGGACAATACACAGGATGCATCGATGGAGGAGTGAATATCCACAATCAACATCTTGGGTTAAATGGGATGCCAATCCAATCAACAGTTTTGTCCTGGATGACGGTGTGCTTTTTGGGTAATGTTGGATCTCTGTCATTATGTGGTCCAACAACCTCTTGATTTCTGAACAAGAGGTTGTGTAAGTTGTTTTGGGAGCTGAAAAGAGTAATTTGCCAGAACTGCCTTCATACAGCTCCCATTGTTACAGAATTCACACCATGCTAGATTGTCTCTGGTCAACAGTGACCTCTACAAAAACCAATGCACCCCGAAGTAAGCATGATTTGTTCATTGTAATGTCATTGAATGTTAAAAGACAGTGATCAGTGTTTCCAGTTAGAGATGATGTTAGCCTTCCTCATCTGCTTTGCAAATTTAACTTGCGTGCCATTGCACCCTCTTGAGATTTTAACATTCACCACAAAATTAAATAAAACCTGAATGCAGTGAATCAAACCAACAACAAATATCAGAAATGATAATGCCCTCAAGATATAATATTTCCCTAGAATGGAAGTATTTTTCACATCTTTCATTATGTACATCCTGAAAACGATCCAATATTGTCATTCATCATACAAAACCGTACAATTTCTTTCAGAAATCATAGTTGTTAACAATTGTAGTTAAAGGCACCCAAGAAGATTACTAACAATAAAATTTAAATAGCAATATGTCAGAAACTTGCATGTGTAAACTTGCCTTTAAACGCTTGTACTTAACATATTTTAATAATACAAAAATACTGATTCTCTGTTTTCATTCTGTGCTAGTGAATGTTTGTAAATGTGCTGGATCACAAGAGAAAGCCAATGAATAAATTCTTAATTTGTCTCAAAGGCAGCAAATTTTTCATTCCTCTCCACAACTTCTATTTGATATTTTAATTGCGTTATTTTCCATACAATCCCATTACAATTTTCCCACCAAAGCTCCCCTGCAGCCCAAACACATAAAAGGCATACTGAGTAAATAGAGCTCAGTTTCTTGCTTTTACATGAAATCTAATCAACTGCCAGGAAACATCAAGCAACAGGTAGAAAAGTCTAATATTTGCCAGAAGCTAATTTTATAATTTCCCAGTACAATGAACCTTGCTCTCTGAAGAAGGGTCTCGACCCGAAACATTGCCTATTTCCTTTGCTTCATAGGTGCTGCCCCACCCGCTGAGTTTCTCCAGCATTTTAGTCTACCTTTGCTTTCTTTGTAGGCAAGTTAAAGATGTACATGCAAGTTGCATTTCAATGCAGGAGTTCTGGTATGATGTGGCATAAGTAAGAACTTTTATCTATGTCTATCTGTTTATACAGTACTTCAGGTTTATACATGTGGAAACATTATCTACCAAGACCTGGCTTTGAAATCAGCAACTACACCCTCCATTATGCCAGGAACATTTTTTTCCCCTGCTTACAGCAGAGATCAAAATGCACTTGGTACATTAGTTCCTGCATATCCTCTGCTCTGATAAGTGCCAGACGACAAATAATTTCTGTGTCATTGTGCCAGGGCAAACAATTAGCCCAATGGATTTTCCCGTGATTTACTAATGCAATACAATTCAGCTACGAGGCATCCACAGCCATAATTAAATGATACATACATCAGGATAGTAGTCCGCTGTTGGTACAAGGTGTTGGATCAGTGCCTCCAGAGACCCTGACACAAGGTTGTTGTTTTGGTGAAACAAGCCTCCACAATTACCTTCTCTGGTTACGTATAGATGCCGGCTGTAACCACTGCTATTAAACATGGCTGCAAGGGTAGGTGTTTGCGGCATTTTCTCCTGTAATTTTAAAAAGAAAAAGTGTTTGCAGTTGACTCATACATCAGATAAACAAGGTGGTAGCCTGCTTACTAGTGATGTTGCAGTGGAAATTGAATCATTGTGAAGAATGATTGAGGTTTCCCCACCATTAACATCACGGCCAGGATACTCTTCTAGAGTCCCACCCATTGCTGCCTTACCTCTCCGATCAGGATGTATTTATCTGTTTCTATCTACTGTTTACCACGTGTGAACTTGAAGTATATCTTCTTTCCACCCACTCCTGTTACTGCCACTTGCTGTACCAGCAATGAAGAAGTCTGTGAGTCTGGGAACATAAGAAACAAGAGGAAAGTCTTTGGCTCCTTCTTTGCTCCATTATTCCATGAAATCATGTATGTTCAGTATCTTAATTCCATCATACTGCCTTAGCTTTATATCAATAGGGTGGCAGATTTAAAATTAATTGAGCTAGAACTTACTGCAATTAGCATTACTGAAACATCCATACTTGTCAAGTCAAGTCAAGATAGTTTATTGTCATTATTCCCAGATAGGACAATGAAATTCTTGCATTTCTGCAGCACAACAGGATATTGGCGTCATAAATACAGATCAGATCAGTGTGTCCATATACCATAGAATATATATATATATATATATATATATATATATATATATATATACATACACATCAATAAACAGATAAAGTGCAATCGGCTATTATAGTTCAGAGTTTGTTTGAAGTTGTGTTTAATAGTCTGATGGCTGTGGGGAAGAAGCTGATGTGCTTTCTTTATAATTACATCAGTGTTCTGGGACCAGGAGAGATCTTCGGAAATATGCACGTCCTGGAATTTCAAGTTCAAGTTCAAGTTCAAGTGAGTTTATTGTCATGTGTCCCTGTATAGGACAATGAAATTCTTGCTTTGCTTAAGCACACAGAAAATAGTAGGCATTTACTACAAAACAGATAAATGTGTCCATATACCATGATATAAATATATACACACATGAATAAATAAACTGGTAAAGTGCAAATAACAGAAAGTGGTTATTAATAATCAGAGTTTTGTCCGAGCCAGGTTTAATAGCCTGATGGCTGTGGGGAAGTAGCTATTCCTGAACCTGGTTGTTGCAGTCTTCAGGCTCCTGTACCTTCTACCTGAGGGTAGCAGGGAGATGAGTGTGTGGCCAGGATGGTGTGGGTCTTTGATGATACTGCCAGCCTTTTTGAGGCAGCGACTGCGATAAATCCCCTCGATGGAAGGAAGGTCAGAGCCGATGATGGACTGGGCAGTGTTTACTACTTTTTGTAATCTTTTCCTCTCCAGGGCGCTCAAATTGCCGAACCAAGCCACGATGCAACCGGTCAGTATGCTCTCGACTGTGCACCTGTAGAAGTTAGAGAGAGTCTTCCTTGACAATCCGACTCTCCGTAATCTTCTCAGAAGCTCTTGACCCTTTCCACCATCGACGTGTTGATATAAACGGGACTGTGGGTCCCCATCCTACCCCTTCCGAAGTCCACAATCAGTTCCTTGGTTTTTCTGGTGTTGAGAGCTAGGTTGTTGTGCTGGCACCATTTGGTCAATCGGTCGATCTCTCTTCTATACTCCGACTCGTCCCCATCAGTGATACGTCCCACAGCAGTGGTGTCGTCGGCGAACTTGATGATGGAGTTCGCACTATGTCCGGCTGCGCAGTCATGAGTATAGAGCGAGTATAGCAGGGGGCTGTACACGCAGCCTTGTGGTGCTCCCGTGCTGATTGTTATCGAGGATGACATATTTCCACCAATACGGACAGACTGTGGTCTGTGAATGAGGAAGTCGAGGATCCAATTGCAGAAGAAGGCGCAGAGACCCAGATATGAGAGCTTGGTAACCGCCTTGGAGGGGATAATGGTATTAAATGCCAAGCTATAGTCAATAAATAACAGCCCGACATGAGTTTTTGTTGTCCAAGTGGTCCAGAGTGTAGTGGAGAACCAGTGAGATCGCATCCACCATTGATCTCGAAGGGTTTTGGCCCGAAACGTTGACTATTTCCTTCGCTCCATAGATGCTGCTGCACCCGCTGAGTTTCTCCAGCATTTTTGTGTACCTTCCACCGTTGATCTGTGGTGGCGGTAAGCGAACTGCAGTGGGTCCAGATTTTTGTCGAGGTAGGAGATGATTTGCGCCATGATCAGCCTCTCAAAGCACTTCATCACCACAGACATTATTGCCACTGGTCGATAGTCACTGAGGCACGTCACCTTGCTCTTCTTGGGCACCGGTATTATTGATGCCCTTTTAAAGCAGGTGGGAACCTCAGACCTCAGAAGTGAGAGGTTGAAAATGTCCGTAAAGACTCCAGCCAGTTGGTCAGCACAGGTTTTTAAAAACACGCCCGGATATACCATCAGGTCCAGGCGCTTTCCGAGGGTTCACCCCTCTGAAGGGTCTTCTGACGTCGACCTCTGTGACTGTGACTGAAATACTATCACGGCGAATGTGGGCTCCGGAAGGCACATGAGTGTTCTCCATATCAAAGCGTGCGTAAAACGCATTGAGCTCGCCAGGGAGTGATGCTTCGTTAAGGGCCTGTCCCACGAGCATGCAGCAAGCGCGACCTAATGTGGTCGCTTGAGCCGTACGGCCTCGCGGGGCCAGTCCCACTTCGATCGCCGGAGCCGTATGGAATTGTGCGGAGCTGGTCCCGACATCGTGCGGGGCTCCGAAAAACTGACACTGTCCACAAATTCCACGCAGCAACGGCCTGCCGGCCCGCAGCCGCATTGAGGCCGTACGCACCGCCTCGATGGGTGTGCGCAGTGTCTCGATGCCGTACGCAGCATCTTGACGGCGTATGCCTTCGCTCGAACTTCACGTCAACTCGTACGGGATCACTCGACCTCCGCGCGGCACCTGCTTCCTGTTTGGTCGCGCTCGCCGCATGCAGTCGCATGCTGGTGGGACAGGCCCTGTACGAGGATCACTCGACCTCCGCGCGGCCCCGCTTCTGGTTTGGTCGCGCTTGCCGCATGCAGTCGCATGCTCGTGGGACAGGCCCTTTACTCTTTAGATGAATACGTTTCCAATTGTCTCTCCTTGATCCTCTGCATTTGATTTTAAGATTATACCCCTATGCTATGAGGCAGCAGTGATACCTACATTAACCCATGGATGAATATTATCGTGCAACTTCTTTATCTTCCTTTAATCTAATACTCGCCAGCTACCTGCATTGCTCCAGATTCTGTTGAAAATTACTAAGTTGTTATGCTTGGCAAGGGGACCCCTACCAACTTGCTTCCTTCCACCTCCTTTGCTGTGGTTAACTCAGGGGTGGACAATGAGGTGTTTTACTTTAGCTGTAAGAGTCCTGCTGGAATATTGCTCTGTGTAAGTGATTTGATTCCTCACTTAGATGCCCATGTCAAAGATATTGGGAGTTGAAAAAATCAAGCAGATGATCCATCCTATGATAACAGAACTACTGGAAGGACATTACCAACAATAAAATACTTCCTTTTGGTGAAATTGTTTGAAAAGTAGTTGAAATGTTCCAAATGTGCTTAAATTCTCCTCAGTTCAAATAAATGTGATGCAAGTATTACAGACATTTAGGCAGGCTGGAACAGAACAACATTCCCTTTCCTCATGTATTCCTGCGTGTCCAACACCTCATCTTCGATTACAGTCTACGTGCCTTACACCTATGAAGGAATGAAGTCTTTACCACAAGTAATGCTCTATGAATTCCACTGGACCTAATTACAAATAAAGAATAAAGAATATCACTTGAACTTAAAAAACAAAAATGCCAAAATACCCAGGTAGTCAGGTAACATTTGGGGAAAGAGAAATGGTTAACATTTCAGATCTAGAACCCTGTGTCAGAAAAAAAGAAAAACAAGTTAGTTTCCAGTGGCCATTTCAAGTTTCCAATTTCATGGTCCCAACCAGTTCATCTTCACCATGAATGAACAATCCCTCTCTCTACCTCTCCATCAAACATCAATGTCTGAAGGCCAGTACTTCTTCCTTGCTGGAGGCCCAACCAGATCCCCTCCACAAACACACTCATATTCTCTGCTGCTGTTTACTTGCTCATATTTTGGTTTGATAGTGTGGAACTCCAACATCAGGTTAATTTATTCATCTCTCCCTCTGAGGGTTAACTGTTAGCATATTTCAATGAAATCCGGTTTTATTCACCACCACACTTTACATTATGCATTATGAAGTTGCAGGCTTTAAGATTAAAATGTTAAAAAACAAGCGTAAGAACACCAAAACAAAAATAAAATGCTGGAAACACTTATCAGGTCAGGTAAAATCTGGGGAAAACAAAAACTCTTTGTTGGGTTGTTGCCACATGTTCATAATGCTTACAATTGAATAAATTAAGTGCATGTAAAGAAGCCTGTTTTGGTGCTATTGTTAATATTCTTTCCAAGTAACATTCTGTTAATATGTAATATTGAACCTGTCAACTGAATCATTTGTAAATAAAATTCTGAGCAAATAGATTATTGATTGAAAATTGTCTTAATCACGATGTTTCATTAGGGTTTCAAATGTGGTTTTGTTTTGAATGGATTACTGCAATTTATTTCCTAACAGTGCACTGTCACGCCAATAGATGTCACCACAGAATATATACCAGGTAAAATCCGCAGCTCCAATAAGTTCTGGATTTCATCCATTTTACTAAGGAGGGAAGAAACAAAAGCCAGATGTTTCTTCATAAAGAGTTATGAGGAAAGAAGGAAGCCTTCCAGATTTTGGCCTCGATAGACAACCTGTTCATATAAAACTCATAAAGTTGTCAAACATTATGGATAGATCGAATGCAGGAAATTAATATAGGAAGCAAGTTGTGATACAAATTTAGACCGGTAAAGGGCAAGTTTAGGACTATTATTAGGAGGTCCTGCTTCACGTAAAAGAGATTCATTGCTTGGAACGAATATTTGTATCAAGTTCAAGTTACATTTATTATCACATGCACCAATTGGTACAGTGAGATTTGAATTACCATACAGCCATACGAATTAAAAAAACAAAAAAAAAAACACAATACATGATAGAGTTTAACATAAACATCCCCACACCGCAGAATCAATGTTTCTCCACTATGAGGGAAGGCAATAAAGTTCACGACGAGAGGGCCTGTACATCAGGCCGTCCGTAGCGGCGACTACGGAAGGTTCATGAACCCGACTATTGTGTATTGTGTGTTCTTTTTAAGTGTATCGCTGCTGGCAAATTAATTTCACTGCACCTTCGGGTGCATGTGACGAATAAAGTTGACTTTGACACAGACCTTTCTCTCCTCGGTCTCCTCCATTGTCAGATTGAGGCTAAACACAAATTGGAGGAAAAGCATCTCATATTTCGCTTGGGCAGCTTATGACCCAGTGGTATGCATATTGATTGATTTCACGTTAGGTTGCCCCACATTCCCTCTCTCTCTATCCCTCCCCCACCCAAGTCGCACTAGCTTCTCATTTTCACCTTATAAACAGCTTACAATGGCCTGTTTCCTTTATCATCGTTACTTTTTCATATCTTTCATTCATTGTTCTTCATCTCTGAACATCACCATCTATATCTCTCATTTCCCTTATCCCTAACCAGTCTGAAGAAGGGTCTCGACCCGAAACGTCACCCATTCCTTCCGTGATGGAGTTCCGGAGTGTTGGGCCTGCTGATTTGGAGCTGTGATTTGTGGAGCTTCTAGCCGCAGACGGCGCTGACTCTAACATCGCGGAGGTCTGGGAGCCCCTGCCGGGGGTGGTCACCCAGCTCGGCCTGTGGACTTCGGGAGCCGAGGTCTCCGGTAAGAAGCGGCCAATTCGGAAACTCCAAGCCGCTGAGAGTGTTCTTCCGTTCCGACGTCGGAGGTCTGATCATGCCAGCGAGAGGGCCTGAACATCTGGCCATCCCTAGCGGGAAATGTTTAGGGCTCAAAGGCCCCGACCACGGGTGAACAAAGAGGAAGATGACTGAACTTTATGGTACCCGGACGTGGCGCCGACAGACAAGAGGCCGAAGCAAAGAAGCCGAAGACAAAGACCCGAATAGAAACGAGGCCGAAACGCCAATGAACTGAAAGAGCCCGAAGACAAAACGCCTACTAACCGAAAGGATGGGACGCCTAAATGCAAACTAACCAAAAGGCCGGGACGCCTAACCGCCAACAAACCGAAAGGCTGCGTCGCCTTAAAGCAAACTTACCAAATGGCCACTCAGTCGAAACGCCACCTACCCGAAAGGCGACGGCGCCTAAACGCCAAATGATCGACTGCCGCTCAACAGAAAAATCCAATAACGGACTTGACGTTGCCGGGGGACGGGACTTGCCAGCGATTGGTCCAGACCCCCGCGTCCATCACATCACTGTGAAGGCATGAACATTGTCCCAAACCTCCGCTCCACCCGACCCGCAGCCCGCAGAGGGTGGCCGTGGGAGAGTGGGGGCTGTCCCGAGGAATGCACACCTTCGGCGCTTTCACTTTGGTGTTTGGGTTCAGATTGTCCAGTCACCTATGGCTTGTGTGGGAAAATGAACCCCACGCTCCCTTCTCCCCCTTCTTTCTCCCCACCTCTCTCTCTCTCCCTTCTCTCCCCCCCCTCCCCCGCTCTCTCTCTCTCCACCCACGGGAGCGTCCCACAGTCACTGATCGCGATGCGCCGCCTTCAGACCCCAACCTCCACGCCAGGGTGATCCCCCCCGGTCTTTGACACCCACACCAGGGTGATTCACCCCAGCCGCGGGGACAGACGGTTTATTTATTACCATCTCAGTGTTTGCGGAACGCACCCAAGCTCCCGCGCACAAAACAGGCAGCATCTCTGGAGAGAAGGAATGGGTGACGTTTTGTGCCGAGACCATTCTTCAGAGTGCGTCTGAAGGGTCTCGACCCGAAACACCACCCATTCCGTCTCTCCAGAGATGCTGCCTCTTCAGCTGAGTTACTCCAGCATTTTGTGTCTATCATTGGTGTGACAGTTGTGTCATTTCATCGGCTTAGTGTATTGCACGCCCAGGAGAGAAGCTGGACATGCCGCTTGCATCTATTCAAACAAGTGCGCTCAAATTGAAATCACACATCTTTGCGAGGGAGGAATGGAATAGTTGTAATCACCGGCTAAAACAAAGGCCGTTAGGACAGGGAACTAAGGCCACCAGTAAATTAACCATGTTCCCGAATATAAGAACGATTTATACACTCCGTGGCTTGGAGTGCCCGAATCGAAACTTTCCTACCAGAGACCACGGCTTCAGGATGTTACAGGCCGCAGGATGGCGGTCGGAGCTCTTCTACGGCAATCCCCAGCAAGGGATCCCAGACTCCGGATGGTAGGTCCACGCCAGGCCCGCGGCTAGAAGCTCTGCAGACCACAGCCTCATGATGCTAAAGTCGCCAGGCCAGCGATCGGAGCACTCCTCTCTGGGTTCACTCGCTCCGCGATGGAAAAGTCCACGCTGCGCCTGCTGCTGAAGCTCTCGGCCAGACTCCGGGAAAGGCCGCTCCGATCCATGCTGTTAGGCCGCGAGGGAGGAGACATGGAAGAAGTCACCTCTCTATCGAGGAGGCGACCAACAGCTGTTCCCCCCTTTTCCCTCCCCACATAACACACCAAAACTAATATTTAAACACACCAAAAAAAACCCCCAAAAAGTCAAAATAACAAACACGCTGCTGGCAGCGCAGCTGACTCGCAGCGCCCCCATGTAGGAATGGAAAGGAGATTTAAAGTGTCCAGCAACCGGAATATCAGGTTGGTTCACGCGGGCTGAGTGAAGGTGCTCCGCGAAACGAACGCTCAGTCTGTGTTTGGACTCGCCGATGTATAGCAGGGCTCTCGCTTAACTTTTTTTCCCTGTTGCCAGCCGGGCAACCTTGGCAGCTTTTTAGATTGCCAAATGACAGTTTAGGTGGTCATTTAAGATGGCTTGCATGATGCGTGCGATAATATGCTCGGACGAAGTGCGTAGTTACCAGTCGGAATTATACTCAATGAAGCACTCACATATTATTTCTGCTTCAAATAAAGTCACAAACTAAAACATATTCACCAATCAGGACATGATGTATCCCACAATGACATGCAGCAAAATAAGACAGTATCTCAACTCTTTTTACACATTGCAATTAATGCAATTTCTATTAGTTCTTTCCACTTCCAAACAAAAATGTGGTTGGATGATTCAGCGTATAATCAACCTGTGTCAATAATTCCTGGACCATGGTAACATATATGCGTACGTATAGTTGTGAATGTTGCTCATTAAATAACTACAGTACTGATACTCCATATTAAGAGCATTGATTTGCCGTTAAAATGAATTCTGTAATAACGTGTCAACGGCAGCAATGACAATCGAACACTGCGGTTTTAATGTTTCACGTGTTCACAATTTAATTAATCCATCTTTATGTATTAAAACAAATAATAACATTGGGAATTAAAACACATTTGATTGCATTCCGTTAATGTCATACATAGTCAATGTTTGCTCTGAAGGCATTCCCAGGACATTTGGGTCAGGGAGGGGGGTGTGAATCAGTGCGGGGTGGATAGATGGCGGGGGGGGAGGGGGGGGTGGTTAGAAGGCAGTCGGTGCAGAATGGTTGGATTGAGGCAGGTGAATTAGTACGTGTTGGTTGGAGTAGGTAAAATTGTGCGGGGAGAGCACGGGGGATGTCAGTGGTGTCGAATGGGGGGGGGGGGGGGTTCAGTACGGGATGGATGGCGGTTGACAAAAGTGCTGGAGAAACTCAGCGGATGAGGCAGCATCTATGGAGCGAAGGAAATAGGCAACGTTTCGGGTCGAGACCCTTCTTCAGACTGTTCCCTCCATTCTTCTTGAATGGGAGGATCAGTACAGGATGGATGGGGGGGGGAGATCAGCGCAGGATGAATGGGGAGGGGGAGGTCAGTACAGTGTGGATCGGAGGGTCTGTGCAGGATGAATGGGGGATCACTACAGGATGAATGAGGGGAAGGTGCAGGGTAAATGGAGGGTGGGTCAGTACGGGATGAATGCGTGGATTAGTACAGGATGGATGGAGGATCAGTACTGGATGGATGGAGGAGAAGTGCAGGATGGATGGGAAAGGGGTAAGTACAGGGTGAATTGGGGAACCAGTGTATGATGGATGGGGGGGGGTGGCAGGAGAATCAATGCAAGGTGGATAGGGTGATCAACGCAGGATGAATAGATTGGGGGGGAGGAGATGGGGAGGGGAGCACAGGGGATGTCAGTGAGGACTGAATAGAGGCGGGAATGGGGATCAATGCAGGATGGAGAGGAGGGGGTCCCAGGATAAGGGGTGGAGGGGGCGTACAAGAGAGAGAGAGAGAGAGAGAGAGAGAGAGAGAGAGAGAAGGGGGCGAGTTATGGAGGAAGGAGTTTCAGCGCTCCTCGGACAACATCGCCCCGCTGCCTTGGCCGTTGGCAACTCCTCGCCGACGCCTCCCTCCTCTGCCAGCCAACAGCAAGGTGCAGGGCCGAGCGGTGCAGCTCAAAGATTCCATAGCTATAGTATCTTTGGTGCAGCTGCTTCAGAAGGATCGGAGCGAATGACAGGCCCCGAACAGCGGCAGCAGCGGCCGCGACAGCGGCTCCATCACCTCCTCCTCCCGCCCACCCTAATAAGGGCCTCTGCTTGCAAATGCACTAATGGCTTTCAAGCAGCGGCCGCTATCAGGGCCCGTCCTTCGCTCCGACCCTTCCTCACTCCGCACCTAGTATCTTTCCCACGCAATACAGCCGCCACCGCCGACACAAAACGTTGCGTTCCTTTTCTCCAGAGATGCTGCCTGACCCGCGGAGTTACTCCAGTTTTTTGTGTCTGTCTTCGGTACAAACCAGTATCTGGTTGCCTAGCCGGGCAAAATGACTCGGTGTTTAGGTTGCCTGGCGGTGCTTTGAGTGGTCAGTGGCACCCGGGCAACCGCTAATTTCGAGCCCTGTATAGGAGTCCACATCTTGAACAACGTATACAGTAGATGATGTTGGAGGAGGTGCAAGTTAACCTCTGCCTAACCTGAAAGGACTGCCGGGGTCCCTGGACTGAGTCGAGGGAGGAGGTAGAGTGACAGATGTGGCATCTTCTGCGGTTGCTGGGGAAGGTACCTGGGGAGGGGGTGGTTTGGGTGGAAAGGGATGAGTTAACCAGGGAGTTGCGGAGAGAACAGTCGCTGCGGAAGGTGGAAAGGGGTGGAGATGGGAAAATGTGGCTAGTGATGGGATTGCGTGAGAGGTGGCGGAAATTTTGGAGGATTATGTGTTGTGATCGACAGCTGATGGCGTGGAAGATAAGGACTAGGGAGACTCTGTCTCTGTTGGGACTAGAGGGAGGGGGAGCAAGGGCGGAGCTGCGGGATACCGAGGAGTCACGTGCAAGGGCTATGATGGGAGAGGGGAACCCCTGTTCCCAGAATAATTAATCCGTTGTTCAAGATGTGGCAGGTATCTTCCCCGGCAACTGCAGAAGATGCAACACCCGTCGCCATACCTTCTCCCTCGACTCTGTCCAGGCACCCCGACAGTCCTTTCAGGTTAGGCTGAGGTTCACTTGCACCTCCTCCAACCTCATCTACTGTATCCATTGTTCACGATGTGAACTCTCATAGACCAAAGACCAAACGCAGACTGGGAGATCCTTTCGCGGAACACCTTTGCTCAGCCTGCGTGAACCAACCTGAACTCCCAGTTGCTGGATAACGATTCTCCTTCCCAATCCTACACAGACCTTTCTGTCCTCGGTCTCCTCCATCGTCAGAGTGAGGCTAAATGCGAATTGGAGGAACTGCATCTCATGTTTCGATTGAGCAGCTTACAGCCCAGTGGTATGAATATTCATTTCTCTCATTTCAGGTGGCCCCGGCATTCCCTCTCTCTCTATCCCTCCCCCAACCAAGTAGCACCAGCTTCTCGTTTTCACCCTACAAACAGCTTACAATGGCCCGTTTCCCTTATCATTACTTTTTTTGCATATCTTTCATTCATTGTTCTTTATCTCTCTACATCACTGTCTATATCTCTCGTTTCCCTTATCCCTAACAAGTCTGAAGAAGTGTCTCAACCCGAAACGTCACCCATTCCTTCTCTCCAGAGATGCTGCCTGTCCCCCTGAGTTACTCCAGCTTTTTGTGTCTATCTTCGGTTTAAACCAGCATCTGCAGTTCCTTCTTACACAGAATGTATTCTTATTCAGAAAATCAATTTCTCCAATGTAAATATTAAACTAACCGAACTTTAAAAAAAATGTTAATCTAGTGATTTAAAGTGGGAACTAGATTCCACTCCCCCCTTAAGGGCCTGTCCCACGAGCATGCGACTGCATGCGGCGAGCTCAAGCAAACCGGAAGCGGGGGCCGCGCGGAGGTCAAGTGATCCCGTACGAGTTGACGTGAAGTTCAAGCGAAGGCGTACGCCGTCAAGACGCTACGTACGGCGTCGAGACGCTGCGCACATCCGTCGAGGCGGTGCATACGGCCTCATTGTGGCTGCGGGCCGGCAGGCCGTTACCGCACGGAATTTTTGGACAGTTTCAGCTTTTCAGAGCCCCGCACGATGTCGGGACCAGCTCCGCACAACTCCATACGGCTCCGGCGATCGAAGTGGGACCGGCCCCGCGAGGCCGTACGGCTCAAGCGACCACGTTAGGTCGCGCTTGTCACATGCAGTCGCATGCTCGTGGGACAGGCCCTTTAGGACATCTACATGAAGCAAAAGCCTGAAATATACCTTTTTTGGGCGTTGGCAATTTCCTCCCTCAATACAATCAGAATAGGATCTATTTAGCAAAACAATAAATGTTTAAGGAACTCAGCTGGTCAGGCAGCATCTGGGCGGGAATAGACAGGATATAATGATATTTGTGTCTGGTGCCTAACTAAAGACTTTTTTAATCAATTATATCATTCAGCCATCTTTCACCTCCTTCAGATAATTTCCATTCCAATATTTCACCCATTAAATGCCGAGGTGAAAAACCTATTGAATATTTCTGCCATTTTCGGCATAATCTAATTTATAGTTTTGATTGTGAATCCTCTGTGATAAGGATTAATTACTTTTAACAATACTCCTTTGATTGATTTCATTACATCCTCAGATATCATTTTAAATGCTTCCTTCTTCCCTCATTGCCTTAATCAGCTTTTATTTCATCACATACATTTGTTAATGTTTTCATTATTATGCGATAGCCTCAGAATAAAAGGACGTATCTTTAAAAATGAGATGAGAAAGAATTTCTTTAGTCAGAGGGTAGTGATTCTGTGGAATTCATTGGCACAGATGACTGTGGAGGCCAAGTCAATGGATATTTTTAAGGTGGAGATAGACAGATTCTTGATTAGTACGGTGTCAATGATTATGGGGAGAAGGCAGGAGAATGGGGTTGAGAGGAAAAGACAAATCAGCAATGATTGAATGGTGGAGTAGACTTGATGGGCCGAATAGCCTATTTCTATTCCTAGAACTTATGCTCTTGAGATTTCTTACAAGATCTTCCTAAAATCATCCCCAAACTAACCAGCTTCACTATTTATTTTTCTCTTTCCATTTGGATCTTCAACAACATATTGTGGTCACTACTCTTCATATATGCACAATCAGTTCATTTCATTCCAACAAAATGCATCCATTGTTATTTAGGTCCGGGGGGCACAGTCGAGTATGGCTGTCCGTCTTTTCACCCTTAACATTTTTCTTTTAAATATGTTAAAAGTTCGTTTGGAGGTCTAATCTTTTTTATGTGGGGGGGGGGGGGGGGGGGGGGGGGGGGAAACTATTTTTCTCAGTCCCTACCTGGTCGGAGGTAAGGCTTTTCTCAAGGCCGTATCTTCGCCCCTTCCTCGCGGCCTACCACCAGGACTGGAGCAGCGTTTCCTGCCAGGACCGGCCAGAACTTCGGCTTCGGCGGCGGCGCAGCACGGGGGCGCCACATCGCGGAGCAGGCGATGCGACCGTTGACTCCCAACATTGTGGAGCTGTCATTGCGGAGCTTCCAGCCGCCACGGCGCTGACTTTGAACACCACGGAGCCTGGGATCTCTCGCCGAGATCGCCAGTGTTGGAGCTCCTACCAACGCGGCCTGTGGACTTTGGGAGCCGCGGTCTCTGGCAGCAAGCGGCCGTTCCAGACGCTCCAAGCAGCTGAAGAGTGTTCTCCCGACGCCGAAGTCCCATCATCCGGAGAGGGGGCCGGAACAGCGGCGACTGCGGAGGCCTCAATAGGCCCGACCATGGGTGAACAAGAGGAAGAGGACTGGACTTTGTGCCTTCCCTCACAGTGGGAACCATTGTGGGGCGATGTTTTTGTTTTATGGTCAATTCTTTTAATGTGGTGTCTTACTTTTATTGGTGTGCTGCAAATGGCAAGAATTTTTTTTTCTAAATTTCCCCGAGGGGATTAATAAAGTATCTATCTATCTATCTATCTATCTATCTATCTATCTATCTATCTATCTATCTATCTATCTATCTATCTATCTATCTATCTATCTATCTGAACAAACTTTCGGAAAGGAACCCCATTAAACATTTTAGGAATCCCTTTTCATTTTCCGTACTTCGTCAAGTTATGAATGTGCAATTTACCCATTTTCATGCTTTAGTCATTGTTTCTTATGAATGTGTCTTAGATTTATAAAGCTATTTTTTGCAAAATCTAATAGCTCTCCACTCTTTGCACATGTGAATATCGTGTATCAAAATACCAAACTACATTTCTGCACACTTTGCTCTTGCATTTCACTTAACGATGTTTTTTTCTGGGAAAGCAAGTAAATCAAGGAATACTGTACATTCTTCAGCAAACAGATAATTAACATCAACCAGAAACTATTTGTATTATCCCTAATCAGCACCCTAATCTGACTGCAAACCTTTCACTACTTTTTCCTTATTGTTCCATTAAAAACTATGCCGATGTAAGTAGACCGTTTACATGTTTTGAGTTTTAACCCCTTGCACCAATGCTGTAGGAATTCAGGAGAATGCTTGCCAAGTAATACCACTTTTTAGTTTAGTTTAGAGATGCAGCAAGGACACAGCTGAATTTGGGCCACTGAGTCCACGCCGACCATTAATCACCCGTTCACACTAGTTTTATGTTATCCCACCATCTCATCCATTCCTTAACACACTAGTGTCAAATCACAAAGGCCAATTAACCTAAAAGGCAGCACATCTTTGAGAGGTGGCAGAATATCAATGCACCCGGAGGTAACCCGCATGGTCACAGGGGGAACGTGCAAACTCCACCCAGACAACACCCAAGGTCAGGATTGAACCCGGGTCTCTGGTGGTGTGAAGCAGCAGCTCTACCAGCTGCGCCACTGTGCCGCACTTTATCAGTTTCAGAAAAAAGGTTTTCATGGTATTAGCTCTTTTCCCATTTATCATTCGTTATTGAATGTATTAATATATCTAAAGAGATACTATATATTTATTAAAATTAAGTCTTCTCTGCATAGCTATTAATGGAATCTCACCATGATTAACCGCTGAGTCAATGGTGAGACAGTGAGACAAACATTATAAGGCACAAACCTACACACAAATAATGCTGCAAGTTCAGCTGTTTGTTGTTTTTCATTTGGCCTCATTCTTGTATCAACAGCAGTGTGCATGCTGCTTCTTTAACCAGAGCTTTGCTATTACAATAGATCCTTGGAAAATAGTGTTTCAACTGGCACTTCAGCCACATGACTTCAATAAAGACAATGTATTAGTATCAATATCAACAACAGCAACTAAGTTCTAAAAGAGGCTTTTATAAATTTAATTCAGATTATAGGCTTTTAGATGGACTCTTTAGGAGACTGAACTTGATAGATCTTGCAATCTGTCCATACAATAATAGTGTTCAGGATAATACAAGGCATAGGGATTTGGAAATAAATGATAATGGCAGAAAATTACATCCCCACTGAGAGAGAATAATAGAGATGGAAAAGAGAGTGCATTTCAGCCTCCTGCAATCCCAATTAATCCTTTCTTAATGCCATTAAAATTGACAGCAGAATAAAGGATGTGTCCGCTAATATAAAGTTGCATTGTTGCCATTTACATGTATTCTATTTTGTGCTCAGCTTCTTGCAGTAAAAGATGGAGACAATAATAATAACTGGGCAGTAGAGTATGTGATGGCCCAGCATTGATGTACTCCACTGCAGTCACAATCACATCTTACAATAGATGGGGAAAGAAAAGCTGTCACCCCTGTGGATTAAAACCAGGTGCCCTACAAAGCAGTCACCGAATCTGTTTTGGTATCTCCACTGCACTATATTTGAAGAAGTGCTTGTGAATTGCTGCTTCACCTGGAGAGGTTGCTCGAGTCCCTGGTTGATAGGAAGGGAAGAGATGAAAGGACAAGTATTGCATTGCCTGAAGTTGCAAGGAAAATTGCTGTAAGGAGAAAGGTTGATTGCTGGGAACGGAAGAGTGGAGCAGCAAGTCACTAAGGCTATGAGCCCTGCCAAATGTTGAAAGGGGTGAAGGGACAAATGTGTCTGGTTGTGGAATTTCTTTAAAGGCAGCTGAAATTCTTGAGAAATATCTGTTGGATGCAGAGGCTGATGTGATGGAAAGTGAGGACTGGGGAAGATCTTGGGGCTAGTGGAAATCAGAGGATTTTCTCTTTAACCCAATTGCAATCTGGAATGCTCTGGTTGAGATCAGTATACAGAATGCTCTGGTCAGGGTCAGTATACACACACATTAAAAATGACCTAGATGATCACTTAAATTGCCATGGCATAGAATCTACAGACCAAGCTGATATATGAGATTAGTAGAGTTGAGGACTTAGTGATCAGCATATGCATGGTGTGCCTGTTTTTGTGTTGTAAAAATGTATATCATCATAGTTGAAAACAATAGCGACAAGATGGTGCTGGTTTCCGACGGGAACAGTGACGGATGCACCACACATCTCTGTCTTCCAGTTCCTGTGGACTTCCTCCGCTGGAAATATAGGATTTTGGTGTGTGTGTGTGCTTTATCAACATTCCTTACAATGCTATGTACGATAGTGATCACAACTTCTACTGAAGTGTGGATGGCCGTTGGCAAATCAGGTGGGGAGGACGGTTTAGTCGCCGACTATCCGACCATGGAGCAGGTAATACGGGATTACATGGTACCCGTGGCAGGGGATTGGGGGGGGGAGGGGACTCCCCCCAATCTGACCTCGTCAGGAAATGTATAACAATGAGAAAATGAAGTTGGAGATGATATGAGGTTTAGAATATACCCTACATTTTAAGTCAATATAAATCTCTAATGAAATCTTCAAAGCGATGAGGGTAATGGTCCCATTTTTTAAACACATTAAATAAAAATAAAATTGGCAAAAAATATCTAGTTTCCATTCAATTTGTATCCCAGTATTGAAAACAGAAGACAAATCTGCATTAAGCAAATATCTAACAAAGTATGCGAGAACACAGCAGTATATAGCGGTATTAACAGTCCTGTTGGAAATCAAGGAAATCTTTTAATAATAAAAAATAGTTTCCCATCAGTAATCATGAACGATCAACTGTGATTCTGTCATTCACCCTGTCCTCGACACCAATAGAGGGAAGCAAAATGAATCAAAAAATACAAAATTATAAATAGAAAATGCCAATGAAAGGAATGGCCAGAACTGCCTTGAAGATGAAATGTGTAATTTCTAAATTGCTAGCATAAGTTTGGAGAAAACGCAACATTTTTATGTAGCAGTTTTCTTCAGAAAATTAGGTTTCACCTCTGTGCTATTTTTAAGTAATATTCTTGTTGATGAGGTATTTGCCCAGACCTAATACTTTAACTGCAACAGGGGTAGCCCAATAAACCAATGTTGTTTTATTGTTACATGCCTACAAAATGATTTTTTTTTTTTGCTGCAAGCAAGAACCTGTGATCCATCTGTGGCAAAGAACCAGACGACAGGGGTTATTCTCATTAGGATTTATGATGAGCTGATGCAATAATACGCAAAAAAAATCACACATTATGCAAAGGCTTGTGTTGCATTCATTTCTTCAACATCATTTTAATGTTGAGCCTACCCCCTCACGTAAAAGTACCTGCATCCGCATGCTGAGTTGCTTTGCCTGACATCGACAAATGCTCTAACAGCAGTTTGTCAATATCCAAAATAACCATAGACTGCATAAACCAAAAGTTGTGCAATGAATCATTGATTCTCTGCTGTAAGGCAACACCTCTCATGATCTATTTTCAAAAGGCAAGGATCCTTATTCATTCCCAAAGTGAAAATGTATTATCAATATACCGTTTTATTAATCCTGAATCAATTTCAATCATGTTCTGATAAAATAGGCACCTCCCTTTAGCAGAACTAAATATACACAAAGAGCAACATGGCTAAATATTGTGCTGTCATTCGTTTAAAAAGTACTGAAAAATAAAATCTTACTGAGATACAGTAATCTATGTGATTAAATCTCATAATCTCCAGAACATTTAATACTATCCTCCCATATCTGTCCACACATATCTCATTTCACAATTAAATTTAATAATGAATTGGTAACTGCGATTCAGTCCAACCAATGTACAACTGCTATAACATTAAATAAAAAGTAATTTTATTCCTGTTATGATTATTGGGAAACTAAATGTTACCATGTATCAAAATAATGTCTTAACAACAACTGCACGGTGTACAGTTGCTGCCGTACATTGCTTATAGCGCCAGTGACCCAGTTTCGATCCAGATCTGTCTGTACATTCTCTCCGTGACCGCGTGGGTTTCCTCAGAGTTCTTCGGTTTCCTCCGACACTCCAAACACATACAGGTTTATATGTTAATTGGCTTGGTATAAATGTAAATTGTCCCTTGTATGTGTAGTAAAGTGTTAATATGTAGGGATCGCTGGTCGGTGTGGACTCGGTGGGCCAAAGGGCCTGTTTCCGCATTGCATCTCTAAGCTAAACTAACTGCCTCTCAACATGGAAGTGCCATCTTTTCCCCGATTATACATTCTACAATTGCTAAGGTCCAATTCACATCGCAAACATACCCATCATGTAACAAAATAGGAACCCTCACATTACACCAGGCTTACAATTCTAACCAAATTCTTTCGCAAGGAACACTGCAATGCGTTGACTATAAATGTATAATTACCCAGATAGTGAACTCCTGACTTCAGCCACTAAAATAGTAAGATTAAACGAGAACTTACCAGTTTGAAGTTTGATCTTTATTTTATGAGGAGGAACGTTGAGGGACTACGTGAAGAACCCCGCCTACGGCGCATGCGTGTCATTCTTCAAAGCAGCGGTGTGAGGTCACAGATAGAAAATAATGACCTAAGATAGTAAGATTATTAAAGAGATACCAGTTTAAGATATGACCATATAAGGGTGGGAGCGGAGGGCACGTAGTCCCTCAACGTTCCTCCTCATAAAATAAAGATCAAACTTCAAACTGGTAAGTTCTCGTTTAATCTTACTATTTTACTTCGGAGTCACGTGAGTGACTTCGTGAAGACTTCAAAGCTCTGTGACCTCATGCCGTGGAACGAGTCCAATTTTCACAACTGCCTTGGTAGTTTGGGAGAAATTGTTACTGGTATTTAAAAAAAAAAACACAATGATACCAACATTTTTAAGCAAAAATTGTAAATAATATTGATTAAATCAATTTATAAACCTTATAAGCTTCAGGTGTAAATTAAAATAGAACTCAAAATTTTTCCCCGAAAACGTTTCTTCTTTCCTAACTGGTTTGTTGTAATATGTGCGAAACGTTTTCTCTGATGACCATCCTGCAGTTCTGAGGATATTGTCCATCGGTACCTCCAGGCGATTAGCTGCTGATGTAGATGCAGCCCTGGTGGAGTGAGATTTGAATACATTAGTGTCCACTCCTGCCTGAACTAAGCAATATCTCAGCCACCGTGAAATGGTCTGAGTCGAGACTTTATGGTATGGCTTCTTATGGCTAATTAAAAGAGCCTTTTCATTGCCTCTGATAGCCTTCGTTCTGTCCATATATAACATGATGTGTTTTACTACACAGAGACGTTCATCCTGTGGATAGGCTATGAACTCTATCACCTGACCCGCTGATCCTGGTCTATTGTGCTTAATAAGGCCCTGGATCATGAAAATCAGCCTTCCTGTCGCCTCCGTCAAGTTATCCAATCTTAACTTCTGTAATGACTGGACCCTTTGCGCTGTGACCAGCGCCATAAGCATAACCATTTTCATAGTTAGATAGTTTAGCGGTAATGCCGTAGCCGGTGACCAATTCCGTAACATTTTTTAGGACTACGCTTACATCCCAGATTTGGCTATATCTAGCCCTTGGTGGGTTAGTGTTAAAGATGCCTCGTAGCAGTTTTATTACTAGAGGATGTGAGCCGACACCCTGTCTTTCTGTGCCTTCCCATAAATAACTGGACAAGGCACTCTCTGTGCTGCTGTGATCATGTCCACAGTTCTATCAGATAAACCCATATGCCGAAATGGTTCCTTCAGAGTCTACAACCCAATAAATTTAGATAATTATGGCAAGGATGGCTGTCCCCAGTCACCGGATGCACCAGCAACTGAGGACTATGTTTTAAAGTAATATATGGTGTAAGCACCAAATCCTGCAGCACCGAGAACCATGGTTGGGTAGGCCAATCAGGTACTATGAGAATCCCAGATGCCGAGTCTAGCTGAATTTTCCGTAGTACCCGATTGATGAGGCAGAAAGGAGGAAATGCATAAATGAACCATTTCCCCCCAGTGCAAAGAGAATGCATCTGTAGCTTCTGCCTCAGGATCTGGTTCCCATGATATATACCTAGGTAACTGATGATTTAACCTGGATGCAAAAAGATCAATATCCGGCCTTCCGTACTTTGCTGTGATATCAGCAAATATCTTTCTGTCTAACATCCATTCCGTATTTTCATTAAATTTTCGTGACCTGGCGTCTGCCACTGAATTAAGTATCCCTGGTAGATACGTAGCCGATAACCAAATATTCCTTTGGATACACCATTCCCAAATATGGTTTGCCAATTCATCACAGGATATTGATATATTTCCACCCATATGATTTATATATGCCACCACCGTGGTATTGTCTATCTGCAATCTAACATGCTGGTTAATCATTCCCGAGCAATAAGATTTTAAACCATAAAAAGCACTCAACATTTCTAAGTAATTTATACCCTTTGTGGTAAGTAGGTTAGTTTCCTGTATATTCCATCTCCCTCCAGAGCTCGAGATGGTATCCGTTGCTCCCCAACCCAGTGCACTGGCATCTGTTTGTAATACCACAGATGGGTTTGGAATAACTATTGGGTTGGAGCTATATATAACATTTTGTTCCCACCATTGTAGTTCTCCACACTTTCCAGCCTACGGGCCAAAGCTGTTATACCCGCCGAGAGTCCTTTACTAGCATTCTGTATTTTTATATCCAGACTCCGAATATCCTGCCCCACGTGTCTCCAAATGCTTCGGTTCACCTTGGGTACATTCAGAGCCGCACAATTTCGCGGAGGTAAATGTCTTGCCCATACCTCAGCTAAGGTATCAGTTTTGAGGTGATGGGTCGTCATATAATCAATGCTGGCCGCCATCCTGGCCTCTAGGTCTTTTCCAGTTTCTTCTTGCTGGAAATATGTGTGCACCATGTCCAGCAACTGTGTTCCCTCATCCTCCATATGGGAACGTGGCTCTGACTCTTGTTCAGAGTCCGAGTCAGGCAGCCCTTGAACACCCTCTTCAGATGAGGATGATATGTCCAGCAGCCTTTTCTGGCCATGCTCTGAGGGACTTACACCTGTATGTGTGCGGCTTTTATCCAATTTCTGGAGCCTGACACTATGGAGATGTTCCTCCCACAACCGCTCCAGCCGACTTTCGTGCTCTCCCGCACTAGTCGCTCGCGGGTGTTTCTTTTTAGCCCACCGCTCCTGCCGACTTTCGTGCCCTCGGGCACTAGTCGCACGCGGTTTAAATCGCAACTCGTCGCCATGCCTACCGGCTCTGGTTGCTCCCGGCCGCTGCAAACGCCGTTTTTTCGCCGTCCCGGTACTCCTCCAAACAGATAGATGACGGCCCCACATGCTGCAGCCACTCGTACTGTTTTCCGAGCTCTGCAGATGCGATCGCTGCCGGCTGCTCTATGCCCTGCAGCTGGTCATCATCACTGCTATACAAGTAAGTATTTACCGGCGATTTTTCGGGCTCACTTTCCCAGCGGTTCGTTTTGCGGTTCGCCTTCCCGCCCGGTCTAGAATTAGTTTTTCCCGGCGCGGGGTTTGAATCTGGCACAGCTGGCTCAACGCAAACTGCCTGTGCCGTCGGCTGCTGCTGCGGGTCCCCGGCACCTTTACCGCCGACATCCTGCAGCTTCTTCACAGCCTTTCTGCGTCCTCTATCCATTCCTAAAAAACGGTGAAAATGCAGAATCACTTACCTGCCGTCGACCGGCTTGTTAACTCTCCCGTTCAAGGGGACGTTCTCCCCAGGTCCGACACGTTCAATGCGTGTATGCGATATGACACGCATGCGCCGTAGGCGGGGTTCTTCACGAAGTCACTCACGTGACTCCGAAGTAAAATCAGCTGCCAAGTAGCAATTACATTTATCTCTCCAAGATCACAAAAGCTGTGGGGCCAATAATAGATTTCATCATCTTAAGGTATTGGCACAAAGTACATATTTGATTGCTTTTACCCTGATACAGCCATTTGATTTAACCTGGGGAACACATGGGGGTCCTGCCTCTTGGAATACATGGAACGTATACCTTTCATGTCAAACCGCATAGCTTCACTTACCTTGGCAGTGCTTTTATTGGAAGTGAAAGAGCTGCTTGTCAAAGAAAGGAGGAAACACTGGAGGCATTCAGAATCACCTTGGTTATTAGCACCCAATAATACAATGGTGTTGCAGGTCCATTGTTCAATAATTCATAAAATAGAAAGTCACAGCAAACCAAAGTAATAACAATATCACTACTTTGATTAATTATGAAAATAACAACCTCCTGCCAGCTCCTGTCTGCTGCAATGGCACACTCTAATCATTGTGGGGACTAGAGACCGTGAGATTGAGGAGGGGGGGGAGGGGGCAATTGACAAGGAGGTAAAGAGCATTCCACACAAATAATACAAATTAATGACTCAAGTAAATATTGGTATATAAACCAGTTATTTTGAAGTTGTATGTTGCAGTGGTACAGATAAGATAATTAATTGAAACCAGGGAGGAAAATTGATTCATGGATGATAATGCCAACCCTAGAGATGACAATCAGTATGCAAAGCATTAATTAAATCACATCTGGAAAACTGTATAATCTTAGTCACTGTAAATGCTATTTCAGGAAAGTTCAACCTCCTTGATAATTAGCGTGATGCATCAAAGCTATGAGGTGAGATTGAAGATGCTAGGTTCAAAACAAAAACATTGGAAATATTCAACAGGTTAGTCAACATCTGTGGAAAGTAAAACAGTGCTATCTGGTCAACGAAATGCTAACCGTACTGCTCTCTCCACAAATAATAATTAGTCTGCTGGATATTTTCAGAACAACTGCTTCTATATCAGATTTCCAGCATCTGCAGTTTTGTTTGGCTTTTGAAGAACCCAACCTACGAACTTAAGTACAGGTGTCAGATGTTATGGGGAAAAGGCATGAGAATGGGGTTTGGAGGAAGAGATACATCAGCCATGATTGAATGGCTGAGTAGACATGATGGGCCGAATGGCCTAATTCTACTCCCATCACTTATGAACCTTGTTTATAATGGAGAAGAGAAACCTCAGAGAAAGTATTTTTCAACTAGGTGTAGATTAGAGAAATCAAACCACATTTAAGTTATGGGAGAGATTGGATAAACCATGCATTTTTTCCCTGGAGTGAAGAGTGACTTAATAGAAGTATATTAAATTGTATGAAGCCTAGATTGGGTAGATGGTCAAATCTTTTTATGTTAGGGATTTCAAAAACAAAAGGTCGTAGTTTTAAACCGCGAGGTAGGCATTTGAAAGGAGATCCGATCAGAAGGTTTTCATTATATAGAGGAAGGTTGATATCTGGAATTCATCTCCAGAGGAAATAGTAATCAGATACAATTACCGTGTTTAAGAGGCATTTTGACAGGCACTTGAATAGTACAAGGCACAGAAGGATGCGGTCTTAATGCAGGCAAATGGGATAAGTGTAGATGGGAAACAAGGTGAGCACAAACATGGTGGGCTGAAGAATCTGTTTCTGTGTGATGTAACACCATGGCTCTATAAACGGCAGCACACACGATCACATTCAGAATAATTATAGTATAGATTTAATGATTTGTTTTACAAATGATGGCAAAGATATAGACATGTCAAGTGAATTTCACAGGGCAACGTAAAGAACAACTGAATAGATATTTGATGTTTTCTTTTAAATCAGCCAGTTGGACTTTTTCCAGCCCTGTACTTTCCCATGTGATTGATTACTTTTATATGGGATATTTATCTGATGGATTTGTTTTCCTAGGAATAAAACGTTTTTTTAAACCGTATTGCCTTCTGCCTGAAATGTGCACAGAGTGGATCAGGAAACTTTACGCCTTCTATTAAAGAACTGCAAATCGGCATTTTTGAAAATCCCCTTTAGCATGCATTCACTCACACCACTTATTATAGCACTCAGATCAGATATTGCCTAATTCATGGTCTCGAAAATTATTGATGGCAACCACAACTGGCATTTGATTACAGCCTTTAGCAAAAAAAATATCCCAAGGCACTTCACTTTATTAAAGCATGGAGATGTTTACATGATCACAAGTGTAGATGGCTGTTACATTGATTTAAAGACGTGCAATGGTAAATTAAAAATAACAACACAGAAATGCAGAGGATGTTGATATTCCTGCAAATTTATTATCTATATCTGAAGATTTAAAAAAAACTAATGCTGCATGAACTCAAGAGATATTGGCACGCAGAAGATAAATGGGAAACCCGCCAACAATAGGAGGTAAACTTGAGGAGGCATTGCAGTTCGTGGTGCTCTGCAACATAATGTCGTTTCTCTGACAGCTTTCCACGCACAGTTCTTTAGCAATACGTCCAAAGGTATATATTTCATATTTCACCCAATGTATTTGGTACTTAAGCTTACATATTGAATCCATTTTTACTACCATCAAGAAATGTTACAGTTTAACATTGCAGATATTGTGTTAATTCCCGCCCTTTCTAACACTGTTGTAAAGATGCTGGTTACCGACATATGAATGCTCACGTTTGACCTGTTGGTCAATTGCCGACTAGAGTGGTGGGAACTGCTACCACAACGCTTTACCATTGCAGTAACAGACGGAGTAACACTTAAAATATTGGTCTCAGCATTTGCTACATTTTGTTGATTAAATAAGAGAAGGGAATACCTAATTTAGTATTCCACCACATTTCTCAGACACATTGTTATACAATGAGGTGCTATGAAAGTACAAGGGTTGTTGTCAAATGTAACAACAATTTTGTACACAATATCCGAAAAAAGAAATGATTAGGACGGGCTATCCGTGTTATAGACGCCCTTGTGTAAGAAACGCTGACTTGTATGTCAGGAAGATTTCCAGTTCCAATTATGTTTGTAAACAGTGCAATGTTGTCCTTAATGCTCAGCAAAGACACAGCGACAGAGCGATGCACGGCCCAAGGACCTGCAGCCTTGACAACGCAACACGCCTCGAGTCTTGTACTCGGAGTGCCAGCTCAGGTTAAGTAAGACCTGATTTGAACCCACAAAAGTGTTAGCAGCTGACAGAGCGACAGAGCGAACTGAGAAAACTATGATGTGCAGAAAATGATAACCCACGCTTGTTTCTTATATCCCATTACAATTAATCGAGACTTAACATCCCATTTTATGTTGGAGGCAGATGCTGTCTCTGCTTTCCACTCCTCGTGCGCCCAGTTGTGAAATTCACTTGCTGTTGTAAAACATGTTATTGAAAACAGTCAAGATAAAATCTGTAAACATTAAAAAGCGGGGAGGGAGGCGGGGCGAGGTGGTGGGGGTTGAAGTGGCAGAAAATAGGTGCTGACCCTTCACTGGAGTGTCCATTGAGATGCAACTGTTGCTGAACAATACCCTTGCTTGCGATCTGCCATAATGGACTGGACGCTTCTGGCGAACTTGCAATCAATTGTACGTGCATCTATCTATCTTGCCCTGCGATACTTAGCTTTCCTTTCCGTATAGCCGCACTGCACAGAGCAGAGTGGTCGTTTTAATCAAGCAGAGCCTGCCCGCAGCCTTTACTCAATACACGAAATAGACACACACACAAAAACAAATGAACAGAGACTACGTTAAGTTGTAACCTAATCACAGAAAGATGAGGACACATACCTTCAGGAAGTGCACAGCTATAGCCAATAAAGAATATTACAGACACCAAATTTCAAGACTCCCAAATAAATGAGGCAAAAAGCCAATGGTTCATTTCACGCAGGCAACGCAGTCGTTCATTTACTCGTGACTTCTCGCAGTTCAGCCCAGCAGTTTACAACGCGGCTTTCACTTTCAGCTTCACAAATAGCTGCAATCCGTCTTCACGGAGCTCGGCAAGCTGCGACTGACTTCTGTTGTTTTTGCTCAGTGCACATGTGCCTGCCCCGGGCTTCCCGCTTGAGTGACACGCCAGCGTTCAAATGGAGTGGGCAGAAGCCAGCCTCCTGAAGGATGCGAGCCTTGGTGCAAACAGACGCACACCAGCTACTGCAGTCAATGGCTCTCGGATATCATTGCATTTATACAGCTACAATTATTTTCAGGGCTGCGCTGAAGTGAAATAGAAGGGAAAAATATGTTCAAGGGACATTTAGTGCTCCTCATTGGTTGCACTTTTCTCCGCACAAAATGGGTTTTATATAGAGGCAAAACCATTTCTCGAACACCTCGCCTTCAAACAAACATCCTAAATAGGAAAAGATTAGAGCTAAATAAAATTATTTGCAAAATAGCGGACTTATTGGTGAAAGAGAGATCATAGAGTCAAGATTGTTTAATTGTCAGTTGCACCAGAAATTGAACAATTACACGTTTACTTGCTGCAGCTTTACAGGCACATGAACGCAACAACACAACAAATAAAGATACAGTAATCAATAATACTATAATTTATCAGTTATACTAAGTAACCAGACCATAATCATGTAGCCAAAGCACTGTTACAACCCAAGGTACAGGAGCATTAGCTGCAAAACCAGCAGGATGCTCCTCAGCTTCTTTCCGCAGGCTACAAGACTGATAAACGGACTTTGCCCCCTGCCAAAGTATTGCCAAAGTATCGCGCACCAACCACCAACCTGGACACACTGCAGCAGAGCCACTGTCGTGCCGCTGCCGATCGGAACGCCTGTTGATGTTTATAGAGAGTAGAGTGTTTAATTTGTTCATGATATATGTATTTTTATTTCTATTTATTTTTTACTGCACACTGAATGGACACTGGTTGAGCAACGTTTTTTGTTTCCTCTGGGTATGTGAGTACTCAGGAAAATGACAATAAAGATATACTATACTATACTATACTATACTATACATAGTCCATAGTCGATAGTTGCTAAGGTAAGAATGTTCAAGAGTCTGATCGTTAATGGAAGAAACTGTTTTTGAACATGAAGATAACTGTTCTCAGGCTCCTATACGTTTTTCTCAATATTAGTGGTGAGATGAGAGCATAGCCAGAGTGGTGTGGGTGTTTGATGATATTAGCTACCATCTTGATATTAGCCAGTGCTTCCCCATAGATCCCTTCGATGATGGAGAGGTCAATACCCACGATGGCCCAGGTAATGTCTACCACTTTCTGCAGCCTCTTTTCATTCTTGATGTTTGACTTACTGAATCAGGCCATAATGCAACTACTCAGTATGCTCTCTATCCTATACCTGTAGAAGTATTTAGCGACATGCTGAATCTCCTCAAACCTCTAAAGAAGTTGACGTGTGGATGAGCAAACTTTTTGAATGTATCAATGTGCTGGGTCCAGTACAGATCTTTATAAATGGCCAACCCCAGGAACTTGATGCTTTAGACTTTCTCCACTGCCATCCTGTTCATAAGTTCATAAGTTATAGGAGCAAAATTAGTCCATTTGACCCATCAAGTCTACTCTGTCATTCAATCATTGCTGATCTCTCTTTCCCTCTCAACCCCATTCTCTGGCATACTCCCCATAACCCCTGACAGCCGCACTAAGATCCTTGATCTTGCTAACATTAAGAGCAAGATTGTTGTTCTGGCACATTTAATCAGATGTTGATCTCCCTCCTGCAACCTGACTCATCATTACTAATTTACCGTCCATAACAGTGGTAATGATGGTGAATTTAAAGATGCTGGTGGTGCTGTGTCTAGCTACACAGTCGTGGGTATAGAGAAAGTCGAGCCGGGGACTGAGCACACTACCTTGAGATGCCCTATGCTGATGATCAGTGAGGAGGAAGTATTGTTGCCAATTTGTGTCAATTGAGGTCTATTGCACAGACGAGGCTTCCCACCATTGACTCCAGTCACACTTATAAGATCTTTGCTTCATACTGCCTCAGGAAAGCAGCCAACATAATCAAAGACCTTTCCCACCCCAGTTAGTCATTCCTTCTTGTCCCCACTCCTGTCAGGCAGAACTGCTTTCCCCCCTCTTTTCAAGAGTCAAGAGTGTTTTATCGAGCTTCTGAAGAGTCCTAGGATACAGTCCCAATTCTCTAACCTATCTGAGAAAGACACCCAACAAAGCTACGGAAAGGCCTAATGAACCACCCTGGCCTAAAAATCCATCAGGCGAGAATGAAATGCTTGGAGAGGGAGAAAGAGGTGCAGCGCACAAGCCTTGAACCTGGTGAGATGCAGGAGGAGCCCGGCCGGGATTCACCGCACAGAGCCCAGTCCCTCCATGCACTGGAGTCTCCCAACCCCTGCAGAGTAGTTATTAAGATGGCTGATCCATGGGCGATTGCTGCTGGGATGCAAGTCGGGGCCAGATCAACCCCGGCTGGGTCGCCTGGGCGAGGGTGTCTGATGTTGTGAGACCCGAAACAACCGATGACCCCAGGTCACATCACTGAGGATGCGTCCCAGCGCATCGAGAAGATGTACATTTTTCACATTGTGGACATTGGATTTTTTCTCTGCAATGCTATATTCTACACCCTACATCTCTCTCTTCACTCTACCTGTTATACTTGAGTTTGGCCTGATTATATTCATCTATAGTATTATCTGACTTGATTGGATAGCATGCAAAGCAGAGCTTTCCACTCTGTCTCAGTATACGTGATAATAATAAACCTAAACCCAAGGAAGTTTCCCCTACTGTAGGAGAATGATTGTGACCATTCACTTTATTCATGCCCCTCATTATTTTATTATGCCCCTCATTATTTTATGTAACTCCATAAGGTCACTCCTCATTCTCCTGCGCTCCAGGGAAAAAGTCCCAGATATTCAGCATCCACCCTATCCAGCTGCGCAGATCAAGTCCTTGCCCTCACTACCAATATAGAGGCTGGCTTTCAACGTGCCCTGAAAACTGGTGTTGCTCTCATCGATCTGTCATCAGCTTATGACACCGTGTGGAGACATGGTCTATTGCTGAAAGCTTCCAGAATCTTGAAGTGGCAGACCACCATGCATGCCCTCTCATCCATCCTCAGCAACCGTAGATTTAGGGTCTGGCTTGAGAACTAGACCAGCTCTGTCAGGACCCTGAATGATGGTCTCTCCCAGGGCTCTGTCCTATCTCCCCTACTCTTCAACATTTATGTGAGTGACATGCCAACTACCTCAGTCAGGAAGTTTGCATATGCGGATGACCTTGCCCTTGCTAACCAGGGAGCCTGCCCTTGAGGATATCAGCAGAGTGCTAACCCAAGACTTGAAGGGGATGGAGGAGTATTTCACCTTCTGGCGACTTTGCCCTAACCCATCTAAGCCAACTGTCACTGCCTTTCACCTCAGCAATCGGCTCGCCAATGAAAAACTCCGAGTGTCCTTTTGTGGTAAGCCTGTGAAGAATGAAGAATTCCCCAAGTACCTCGGAGTCACCCTGGATCGCACCCTCACCGATCGTGAACACCTGAAGAGGGTGGCTGATCAACTGAAAGCAAGGGTCAACATCATCAGGAAACTTATATGCAACAGCTGGGGATGCAATGCACACACCCTCCAAACTGCAAACTTAGCCCTAGTCTACTCAATAGCTGCATTTTGCTCAACAGCTTTGGCTAATAGCTGCCGCACCAAACGAGTTGACACTGTCCTCAACTCTGCAATGCGGGTCATCACAGGGACACTTAAGTCAACACCTTTGCAGTGGCTCCCTGTCCTCTCTCATATTGCCCCTCCCAGCATACACAGAAGGGAGAGGATATTGAAAGATTGGTGCACCATCGAGGCTAACCCCGACCTCCCCATCCATGCTGACTTGAACAATCTGCCCAATATGCAACTGAAGTCCCGCAAACCCTTCTGGTCTTCCGTTAAATCCCTGGAAGACTTTGACTCCAAGACTGAGTGGCACAGAGACTGGGGTAAAGATGCCAACACCAACAACAGAGAGATCATCGCAGACCCCACCGGGTTTTGACCCCCATCGCAAGCAATGGCTAACCCTGAACGGAATCTGCAACCTCCATGCAAGAACAGCCCATCACCTGCATAAGTGGTGGATGACAGACAGCCCTGCTTGTGACTGCGGACATCCAGACCAGAATATCCCACAAATCGCGAATGACTGCTCACTGACGCTTTTCCCTGGTGGCATCAAAGCCATCCACCCAGTAACTGATGCTATCCTGGCCTGGATGACTACCCTTGATCTACAACTTTAGGCTGTGCACGCCATACGCAAGAAGAAGAACACTGCTCATTCTCCTGTGCTCCAGGGAAAAAGTCCCAGCCTATCCAGCTTCTCATTATAATTGAAGCCCTCCAGTCCTGGTACATCCTCCCAAACTTTTTCTACACCCTTTCCAGTTTAATGGTGACCTTCCTAGAGCTGGGCAACCAGAATTACACACAATATCCAAGGGTATCACCTATGAGTTAAACATAGAAACATAGAAAAATAGGTGCAGGAGTAGGCCATTCGGCTCTTCGAACCAGCACCGCCATTCAATATGATCATGGCTGACCATCTAAAATCAGTACCCCGTTCCTGCTTTTTCCCCCATATCCCTCGATTCCTTTAGCCCTAAGAGCTAAATCTAATGGCCCTGTCCCACGGTACGAGTTCATTCCAAGACTGTTCCCGAGTTTGCCCTGATTCGAACTCGGAGATTTATGGTGATGGCCACTCGTCGGTACTCGGGGCTCTCGTGGACATTTTTCAACATGTTGAAAAATCTTTACGAGTCTTCCCGAGACCTGCCGTTAGTGGGTCTTCCCGAGTGCCTGCCGTTAGCGTTACGAGCGCTAAGAGACGTCCCCGAGCTCCGACATACCCGCTATGTTCATTCTCCGTGCTTCTCGATTTTTTTTAAACTCGGGAGAGCTTTTGGAATGAACTCGTGGGACAGGGCCATTACTCTCTCTTGAAAACATCCAGTGAAATGACCTCCACTGCCTTCTGTGACAGAGAATTCCACAGATTCACAACTCTCTGGGTAAAAATATGTTTCCTCATCTCAGTCCTAAATGGCCTACCCCTTATTCTTAAATTGTGACCCTGGTTCTGGACTTCCCCAACATCGGGAACATTTTTCCTGAGCCGTTTGGTACAGAGGATTTAATGAGGCTTTCAAAAATGAAAAGCTAACTGTAGTGATAAAGATGGTCAGGGAGGGTGCTCCAAAGAGTGGACATCGACCAGTCCAAAGTTTGACCACAAATAACAAGGTGAAGCTTGTGGTAGGGGATGGGTGAAGCAGGTAAAGAATATGTTCAGAAGTGTAGATTGGGATAGGAGGTTAAATAATTACAAGGTTAGAAAACCAGCATAGCTCAGTGAAGACAGGATATGGTTATGACAATGCAGGACTGTTTTAAAGTAACTGAGCTTGTGACTGAGCTAGTATAAAGTAGATTGAAGTTCATTGGGGCAGGATAATATTATGTTGGCAATAAAAAATAGATCTGACTTTCAGAAAAGGGATACATTTATATTATAATTTTACCTCAGACCAGGATAATCATATTGATTGCTATGGCTAATGTAATAAGGACTACACACAGCGATTATTTATTGCTGCATCAAATTATTTTTTAGAAAGATTTAAAGTTATTATTTACAATACATAATATTTGGCGGCATTTTTGCACCATAGGAGTGCCACTGACTGTAGACGTACAGATTTCCCTCAATTGCTGGCCTGGAGTATGGTTCATGGAATCAATGAAATTGTACATGGGCCAAGGCATAGATATGAAAATGGATAATCAAAGGTTATGTCCATTGCAGCAACATGGGTAAAAACCTATGAACATCATTGTACTGAAACTGGACAATAAAAATGCAAATTAAAAAAAAAAATGATAGTGAGCTCAGTGGAGGTCTCCATGGTTTTAGCACCTCCAGCATTCGATGTGTGGTGTAATGTGCATCCCCAAAGGTCACATTACAGCTTTTGTAAAAGCAATATTAGCTAATTGGCTGAGAATTTTTACTTGAGAATATTGCTCAGCCAGTCTGTCTCACATGTGTCTGAAATAAAACAGCAACTATACTCTTCAAGTAAACTACACAAATTGTAATTTAAGCAATAACATTTCTGTGAGCCAACAAAGATTTTGTGCTGAGTTTGCTGATCCCTGTTTTTTGTTAGGCAATCTGCGTGACATGCGTACAAATCCCACCTGACAGCCATGAAAATCATCCTGTGAAAGCCAGTAATTTAGCTATTGACAGTCTTCTATTTACTCTGACATCTGCCAGTTCTCTTCAACACTTGAATAAGCATTAAGACTTTAAGCTGCACGTACACATATTCACTTTAAAGTTAGGCAGTGACTTTTCACATCAAACCTCAAAGTTCAATACGTGAACCAGCATTGCCACCAAAACCATTTTCTGTTTGAATATACGTGTTGTCTGGTGTCTCCAGGAATTATTTTGTTGTTTGGAACAAAACTTCGAAACTATTTCAGGCCATTAAAAAAATCTCCTTTCAAATAAACAGCTGGGAGTTCAGTGTTTCTGTGCAGAAGTAACAAAAGAAATGCAAATATGGGATTTTAAAGCACTATTCTGTCACAAAGAAACAGCACAGGATTTTGAACCTTTTCTGTAGGATTATACTTGTGACATAAGAGACCACTGATCATTGTTAACCTGCCAGGTGGGAGATGGTATTTTAATGGGATGAGAAAAGGAAATAATCTGAAGGAAAGCAAAGGTGAATGTAATTTTATGTGCTTTTATGCTGAGCAAAAATACAACACACCCTTTAGTTTAATTATCATTGCTGACTCTTTAAGATCTTAATACATCTTTTAAAGGATTTCTCAGGAGGAAGTGGCTTGTAAAAGATTTTCAAATGGGCTTTTGAATGTTTAACTTAAACTGTAATTTAAAACAAAAACTGACTATAAGACATTCAAAAAAGACATAACACATTCACGCAATATCCAAGAAGCTCTGATATCACTTTACTGAGTATCAGATGTAGCTTGGCTTGTGGAAAATTTACAATTGTGTGTACCTAAGTGGTCCTTTCCTCAGGTTTTAGAAGTTTAATTGCATGTATCACATTACAAGTGACATCCTGCACCATCACAGCACACTGAAGTCCAAAGCTCTGTGTGAAACAAACTCTTCCTCGCATTTAAGGCATAGAAGTCAAAGGTTGACCTTGCACATTACTGACCTTCTTAAAATGGTTTGATGCCTGTTACATCAGAAGGACTTGGTTCATAACTGATTTATGTCAGCACTTCAGTACATCAGAGCAAGCTACTTGAGGTAACTTGAAGTCCAAAGGCAAAATATTCAGAGATTTCAAAGCTTGCAGGAATATCTTATCCACTGTCACTTGTTACTCATTCATCAGTTATTTTTATTTATCCACAAAACTAAATGCGAACCCATATTGTGAGTAAAAATTTCCAGAGGTTTCTCTGCTCTTACTTTGCAATTTGTGCTGAAAATCCACAAAAATCTCTATTTAAAACAGGTATGGTAGGTGCTAGGAAAACACCCCATTAAAACAAGAAAGGGAAAAATAACCAAGAGCAAAAATGGATATTCTTGCATACCAAACAAAACTGTGACCCGCTGAGTTACTCCAGCTTTTTGTGTCTATCTTCGGTTTAAGCCAGCATCTGCAGTTCCTTCCTACACAAAATGTTGTCATCATTGTTACTGTTTCACACTATAGTTCTTCACGGGGAACAAATGAGATGAATGCGCAGTCAGTATGGGGCAGTCACGTACACTCGTGTTTTTATCCAAAATCATTTTGGTCTGTTTTTGTGAGAGGAGCAAAAAAAGTATCCAGGATCAGATAGAAAAACTTAACATACACAAAACCAATGATGGGTGTGGTGACATTAAAGAAGTTGTACTGTATGACCAGAAGCAACGGATTGTGATGGTGAAGGCAGAAGCACAGAATTAAGGGACGAGGAATGGATGGAATATTACAGTGAAAATTATATGAAAAGAAACTAAATCTGGGAACGACATTTTGCAAAGGAGAGGGATATAAAAGCAGGCATCAACTCATAAGGAGTAAAATCATAAGGTGCATAGATAGTAGAAAGAATCTTCATACCTGACAGCAATATTGGATGCACGATACTCGTTCTTCAGTTATTTTTAATTACCCTCAAAACTAAATGTGAACCAATATCAAGATCAGTCTGAAGAAGGGCCTCGACCCTTAACGTCACCCATTCCTTCTCTCCAGAGATGCTGACTGTCCTGCTGAGTTACTCCAGCATTTTGTATCTACAACCAATATATAAATATATACATTGTGAGTGAAATATTGTGAGATATTGTGAGGGTGTGAGTCAAAACCCTTTTCCCAGGATAGAAATGTCAACTACTAGGGGTACAGCTTTAAGTTGAAAAGGTAAAGTTTAAAGGAGAGGAGTGGGGCAAGTGTTTTACACAAAGAGTGGTAGATGCCCGGAACACTCTGCCAGGGATGGTAGTGGAGGCATATACAATAGTGACATTTAAGAGGCTTTTAGGTAGGCACATGGATATGCAAGGAATGGATAGATATGGATCAGGTGATGGCAGAGTATATTCGATTAACTTGACACCATGTTCGATGTAAACATTGTGGGCTGAAGGGCGTGTTCCTGGGCTGTACTGTTCTCTGTTAACTATGAGAGGAATCATCATTGTTATGATGTGCTGTTAAAATAAGTGCGACCTTTGGGTAATGGAATTGCTCCCAGAGAAGGGAAGATTATTTTATAGAGGAAGACTTTATAAGGGTTCTGAAAACTATGAAAGGTCTTGATAGTACAAATCAAAATAAACTTCTATGGTGGTATGGGTACAGGTTAGGACAACAGTCAGTAACTAGATGCTACTTATTTCAGACAATTGGCAACAGAACCAAACGGCAGATCATGAGTAAAAGGTCAAGAGTGTTTAATTGTTATATGTACCAAAACCAGAGCAATGGAATCCTTCTTTACAATGGCATAACAGGTCTGTAAATACAGATTATTTTCTATATATTACATACTTTTGTGACATGGAATGTATTGCCTGTAAGAGAGGTGGAAAAATATTCAATTGTTCTCAAAAGAACATTCGATGCATACAAGAAATAAGGCATATTCAGCGGCATTGTGGAAATGATTGAGAAGAAAAACTAGAAGGGCGGACAGTTTTTAGAGTAAAAAACTAATGGGAAATCCTAAATTCCATGCTGCATAATTTTACCATGTTATGATATGGATGGCAAAAGACTTTTCAAGAGACAACAGAAAGAAATGTTGAGACAGAGAATTAGAGGAGCAGAAAATGGCTTGATAAAAGAAAGGGAGCATTTGTAATGGAGTCATTTGTTTCTTTGCATTAGTTCTGGAGAAGGCAACCTCCAGATGGCCTTTGTGAACTGGATATGGGATAAGTGACAGGTGATGTAAATTTGGGAAGCAATTATTCAGTTGGTCTGTTGAAAATAAGCATGCCACTAATGTTTTTCCTTTTTGTCCGATCAAAAATCTATCCAATGATGTACCCGTCGACTATTCCAGTGGTACTACCAATTTTGCACATTCCAATTTTCTATTTTCTGCATTCATTTGGTAGCAATAAGGTATACTTACAATATAACAAATGCAACACATTTGCTGTAATTATCAAAGGCTTAAAAGCAGGCCCATTCTTAAATTATTGGTGTTTTATTGCTTAAGTTAGCTTTTACAGAGCTGCCACTAATTTGCTTTTTTTCTAAGTTGTCACGTATAGTTGCCCTGGAGCCTTTTTATATTGCGTTGCTTTTGCTGCAAACAGCCTTGACTGGAATGCAAATGGCAAGGGAGAGCGGCTCCTGATGCCACAGGGCAAAGTTTGTTCAGGCTGATACCATTAGAAGAAACCTAAATAGATACATAATTTATAAGCAAAAATAAATCTTACAAAACCTGCTGCAAGGAGGCAGGTAAATTAGGCTTGGTACTATCACCAGAATGGAAGGCTGGATAGACAACCATTAAATGTCCCATTTTTATTGCAGTAATCATTACCCCCAGTGGGGCAGTGAAGTTTGCTGCTTACACAGCTTGAACAGAGAATCGTGCTTCCTCTCCCATCTACACGTGACCTAATCATGCTGGCTAGAGCTCACATGAAAAGCACGTTGAAAGATATTTTGTTTTAAATTATGTATATAATGACAAATTAGTTAATACAATTATAATATTCATTTTATTTGCCTGTCAGTTTGCAAAATGATCAAAATAGCCTTGCACATTAGGACCAAATTATTCTTGAGACTATGTTCAGATGGTTTCCAACATGCCTAAGGGAAATTCAGCATAATTACTTGAGGGAAATAAAATCACAAAACAACTTTTGTTAACTAGTAACGGAAGAGCACATCAAAAAGATTGATTAGTAAACTTAGAATATCCAAAGTGACAATAGAAACAACAAAATGAACTAGGGCACAGTCTCATGCTCAACCTGTCATGATAAATGAAATGTTTTACAGTTTACGTTTTGCTGTTTTGGAAACTATTGAGGAATCAGTTATATAAGCACATATCAATTGGATTCTCTATATAATTTCTAAAATAATAGCCTCACAAAATAATTCTGTACTTGTGCATCTACCAGCCAAATTTGTAAACATGAATGATAAGCAACCAGGATCTGAGAAATCAATTGAGCACAAGTCCTTCACAAGTCCTTCACAAGTCTGAAGAAGGGTTTCGGCCTGAAACGTTGCCTATCTCCTTCGCTCCATAGATGCTGCTGCACCCGCTGAGTTTCTCCAGCATTTTTGTGTACCTACAAGTCCTTCACAGTAGGGTCCTGTGGGTTATTGTAGAGCAGAGGCATCTAGGAATACAAGCACACCCGTTTCCTGAAAGTGGCTTCACAGGTAGATAGGGTGGTGAAACAGCTTTTGGCACACTGGCCTTCATCAGTCAGGGAACTGGGTATAGAAGTTGGGATGTTATGTTGGAGTTGTACATAATGTTGGTGAAGCTGCATTTGGAGTATGGTGTTCAGTTTTGGTCACCTGCTGTAAGAAGGATGCCATTAAGCTAAAAAGACTGCAGAGAAGTTTTACAAGAATGTTGCCGGGAATCTAGGAACTGAGTTATCGGGATTGGTTGGGAAGGCTAGAACTTTATTCCTTGGAGTGCAAGATGCTGTGGTGATCATGCAGAGATGTATAAAATCATGATGGGTAAAGATACAGTGAACGCACAGAAACTTTTTTTCCCAGGAAGGGAAATCAAGAACGAGAGGGCACGGGTTTAAGAAGAGAGGGGAAAGATTTAATAGGAACTTGACAGGCAGCTTTTTCCATCGGAGGGTAGTAGGTATATGGAAGTAGTTAAGCCAGGTACAATTACAACATTTAAAAGACATTTTGACAGGTACGTGGATAGGAAAGGATTAAAAGGATATGGGCCAAATGCAGGCGAATGGACTAGCTTTGTTGGGGCATCTTTGTCAGCATGGACGAGTTGGACCAAATGGCTTATTTTGTGTTGCAGGACACCATTACTCTAAATGAGTAAAAGCTAAAACGGCAAAGAAAACAGACTCCAGATATTGAAATCTGAAATTTAAACAGCAAATACTGAAAATACTCACCAGGTCACTCAGCATCTTTGTTAACAGAGATAAAGTTTTAGCTTATGCTCGTTGACATTTTTATCTAATCCTTTCAACTTAATCAGGCCAATAATAAGTAAGCTACGGTACTTCTTAATACGTTTGAACAGGTTTTCTTCCCAAAGGAATTCTACATGAGATACAAAGTTAAAACATTGCACATAAAAATTAGAATTGTATAATCCTACAAACATGCAGCACAGAAACAGGGCCCTACAGCTAACTTATACATAATGACTATCTCCACTAATCCCCATTTCCCTGCATCAGGCTCATTTCCCCCAACGATTTTCCTATTAAAGTACCTGTTCAAATGCCTTTTAATGGTTGTAATTGTATCTGCTTCTATAATAATAATAATAAATTTTATTTAATGGGCGCCTTTCATACATCTCAAGGACACCTTACATAGTAATCGGAATAAAAACATATAATCGGAGTAAAACAAGTAATTAAAGACATCACAATGACACAAATTAAAAACAGAATTCAATCCAAAAACAGAAAATCAAAAACACAGTGTGAAGAGAGAGCAGCGGCAACCAAATCGTGCCAGCGTCCACTCTCTCTTCACGGCAGCCATCTTGGACACAGACCTACAAGACTACAGTTAGACAAAAAAAATCATCCCCCCACAGTGGATAGCACTGTGGAGGAAGGCACAATGTCCAGTCCCCACCCCATGTTCACCCCAAAGTCAGGCCTATTGGGGCCACCGCAGTTGCCTCTACGGAGGCCCGATGTCCCTGGCCGTTCTCACCGGGTGGTCTTGCCCCGGCGTCGGGAGAGTCCTTTCGGCGGCTGGGCCACTTGGAACGGCCGCTTCCTGGTTGGAGCCCGCGGCTGCCGAAGCCGACAAGGCCGCGTCGGTTCTATCACCTCCTCTGGCAGCTCATTCCAGATTATCATCACCCTCTATGCGAAAAAAACCTATCTCTCAAATCTCCTTTAAATTTCTCCTTCTTAACTTAAACATGTCGCCTCCCACACTGGGAAAAAGTTTCTGACTATCTATCCTGAAGAAGGGCCTTGACCCAAAACGTTGCCTATTCCTTCGCTCCTAGATGCTGCCTCACCCGCTGAATTTCTCCAGCTTTTTTGTCTACCATCTATCCTATCCATGTCACTCATGATTTGATAAACATCTATTAGGTCATTTCTCACTCTCCTATTTTCTAGCGAGAATAAAACCAATTGATCCAATCACTCTTTATACCTACAGCCTTCCATTCCAAATATCAAGCTGGTGAAACTCTCTATTGCTTTCCCATCCTTTCTGTTGTGTGGTGGCCGTAGAAGTACACAAATGTCCAAGTGCAATTTGACCAATAATTTGTACAGCCGCAGCATGATATTCAAACGTTTATTCTTAATGCCTGAGCTTCCGAAAGCGAGCAAACAATATGCCTTTCTGCTACCTTATTCAATTCAATTCAATTCAATTTATTGTCATTTGGACCCCGAGGTCCAAACGAAATGCCGTTTCTGCAGCCATACATTACAAACAAATAGACCCAAGACACAACATATTTTACATAAACATCCATCACATCGCTGTGATGGAAGGCCAAAAAAACTTTTCTCTCCACTGCACTCTCCCCCCCGATGTCAGAGTCAAAGTCAAAGCCCCCGGCGGGTGATGGCGATTGTCCCGTGGTCATTTAAGCCACGCCGGGTGATGCAAGGTCGCACACCGGGTCTTGATGTTAGAGCCCCCAGCGTGCGCTCGCAAACTCCCGCGACCATTCCAAGCCGCGCTGGGCGGTGATGTAGGCCCCGCTCCAGGAGCTCTTCAACCCCGCAACTCGGGCGGGAGAAGTCGCCGTTGCGGGGGCCCTGAAAAGCGGTCTCCCTCCAGGGACCCGCGGGCTCCCGGTGCCGCCGTCCGCCAAACCCGCAGTTGCAGCCACCGAAGCTCCGGAGGTCGGGCCGCAGCAGCGTCCACCACAGCTCCACCCGCTCTGGACTCGGCCAGCTCCGCGACGGTGAGGTGAGTGTCGGCACTGGAGCCCCCGGTCTTCCTGTTGGAGGCCGCTCCTCGTTGCAGCCCCAACGACAACGGAGACCCGACAAAGAAAAGGTCGGGTCTCCCGTGCAGGGAGAGATTTAAAAGTTACCCCCAACCCCCACACCCCCCCCACACACATACCCCAACAAAAATAACAAAAACTACATTAAAACATAGACATAAAATAATAAAAACGCAGACGGACTGCAGAGGCCGCTGCAGACGAGAGTCGCGCCGCCTACCGCCTACCGCCTACCGCCTACCGCCTACCGCCTACCAACATGTGTTGACAAATTCAGTGAACTATGGACACACAAAAATGCCCCTCTGTGTATCAATGTTCAAAAAGTGCCCATACAGTATGTCCTACCACAATTGACTTCCCAAAATGCATAACATCATACTTGCCTGGGTTAAATTGCTAATACTGAACATGTCAAATACCTTAAAACTATTATATTGTGCATTTTATTGGGATGCATCACAGCATGGTTTGGGAACTGCTCCATCTATGACTGCATTAAATTGCAGTGAATTGTGGACATAGCCTAGACCATTACACAAAGCAACCTCCCTTCCATTAGTTACATCTACACTTCACGCTGCCTCGGCAAGGTTATCAACATAATCAAGCACGTCTCCCCTGGTCATTTCCTCTTCTTCCCTCTCCCAGTACAGTAGTTTGAAAATACATTCCTCCAGATTGAGGGACAGTTTCTTCTCAGCTCTTATCAGCCAACCGAACCATCCTATCACCAACTAGAGAGCGGTTCTGACCAACAATCTACCTCATTGGAGACCCTTGGACTATCTTAAATTGGACTTCACTGGACTTTATCGTGCTTGAAACGTTATTCCCTTTATCCTGTTTCTGTACACAATGGACGGTTTGATTGTAATCATGTATAGTTTTTTCACTGACTGGTTAGCACCCAACAAAAATGCTTTTAATTGCACGTGGCAATAATTAACTAACCTAAACTGAAATATAATAATATTTTAATAACAGAACAGAATAGGTGTAGGCTGCTGTCGCCATCTATCTTCTTTCAGGAACAGCGATAATAAAAGGCAAACTGCTGAGTCTTTATTGCAATCTTTGACCTTCCCAGTGATAGGAAATAAAGATCTATAGACAGCAATGAATGAGGAACGAGCACATGGATGAATCAATGCCATTTTGTGTGTACAGGAATCAGCAGAAGGTCTTTGCCTTTATTTCTGCTGAGGAATTTGAACTTGAACAAGTACACACATACAAATTCAAATTTACTGATGACTGAATATTGTCAGAGCAACAAACCACGTCTGAAGAAGGGTCTCGACCCGAAATGTCATCCATTCCTTCTCTCCAGAGATGCTGCCTGTCCCGCTGAGGTACTGTAGCTTTTTGTGTCTATCTTCACCACAAACCACGTGATGCTTCACCTTAAAATGCACAACCAGTAATCTGAAAATTATCTTGACCTTGTCTACATGTGTCCCTAGAGCTACTATTCCCACTAAAGGACATCAACAATAGCACATTTCATTTCTACAGGGATAGTGCATGCCTTCAGCTCTATTCCACAATGGTGGTCACTTCCCAAAACCAAGCTACAAGGCATTTGATCAAACAATGGAATCAACGAAAAAATGATACTACCCATCCCAATCTCCCCAGAGAGATTACACTACATCTGCTTCCTAAGGGACAGGTTTGATTTTATTGCATTAATCTCTCTTTTACTGTACCATGTGGGTTATCCTGGAGAGCAGAGATAGTCTACTAATTAGTTTCTCACTGACATTCATCTCTTTAAACCCTCTCATCCCTCGCTTGATCTTCACCTCCAACGACACAGTGGCAAACCGGTAAAGTTGCTGTCTTTAGGTACAATCGTGACCTTAGGTGCTGTCTGCATGGAGTTTGTACACTTTTCCTGTGACTGCGTGGGTTTTATCCGGGTCCTCCGGTTTCCCCCCACATTCCAAAGACATGCAGGTTTGAAAGTTAAATGGTTTCTATAAATTGTCTGTAGTGTGTAGGATAAAACAAGTATATGGGTGATGGCTTGTTAGAACGTATTCGTGGGCTGAAGGGCTTGTTTCCATGCTGTATCTCTAAACTAAACTTAAGTACAAGTGACTTCAGGATATCTTTTTCATAAAGGTAATGATCATCTATACAGGCATCCCCGTTGCTTATTCACTATTTCCCTTGTCCAATATCTATCTCCCAAACTGATTCTATGCTGCCATTTAGTTTCATTTTTTACCTTCTCCCCGTTTCCAAAAAAAACATCTATTGGTCATTGACCCATATCCACCAACTGTTCATCACCCCATATCCCAGTATGACTCTTTGCTTATTGATATTGTAAATGGCTCATTTTCTGTTATTAAAACTGACATTTCCTTCACAAGAAACACTTTATCCAGTCTGTGCATGAAATCTCTTGTGTAACCATTGACCTTGTCTATGTTTAGTAAGGTTCTTGAGAAATTGTTGGGGAAGGAACTGCAGATGCTGGTTTAAACTGAAGATAGACACAAAAAGCTGGAGTAATTCCGCAGGACAGGCAGCATCTCTGGAGAGAAGGAATGGGTGACATTTCTGAAGAAGGGTCTTGACCCAAAACGGCACCCATTCCTTCTCTCCAGAAATGCTGCCTATCCCGCTGAGTTACTCCAGATGTTTGTGTCCATCTCCTAGAGAATTTGTCTGATTCAAGATTAATAACCATCTCTCCTAGCTCACTATCTAAATCCCCCTCATACTCTTCATGGATCCATTACTAAATTATAACGGGATAAAAACAGAATTGTCCAGCAAGACAGGCAGAATGCAATGAGAAAAAAAATAATGAAACCTTTCATTTGAACTATTAATAGTGGAGATAATTAAGTTTTAAGAGGGAACAAAGGGAAGATCTGTGACATGATGGAAGGCAGGGAAGATTAAATGGTAAAAGGGGTGAAGGTGAAAGATAACAAAAGTCAGGCGGAAATGTAAATTCTGTAAAAGCCCTGTCCCACAGTACAAGTTCATTCCAAGTGCTCTCCCGAGTTTAAAAAAAAATCAAACTCGTGGTAAGCACGTAGAATGAACGTAGCGGGTATGTCGGAGCTCGGGGACGTCTCTTAGCGGCTCGTAACGCTAATGGCAGGTACTCGGGAAACGCATTAAGCACGAGAAGACTCGTGAAGATTTTTCAACATGTTGAAAAATGTCCACGAGAGTCCCGAGTACTTACGAGCGGCCATTACCGTAAATCTCCAAGTTCGAATCAGGGCAAACTCGGGAGAACTTTTGAATGAACTCGTACAGTGGGACAGGGCTTTTAGATTGTGTGAAATTATCAGAAAAATTTAGAGGTTTAGTATGGAATGTGGAGGGATAGTATAGTCAGGGGAATAGACACGATTCTCTGTCGCAAGCATCGAGAAGGCTATGTTGCCTGCCTGGTACCTGGGTTTCAGGGCATCTCAACTAAAATGCAGAGGAATTTGGAGTGAGAGGGGAAAGATCCAGTTATCATGGTCCATGTGGGAACTAATGGTGGATGTAGAACAAGGAAATATGGTTCTGCTGAGGGCATTTGAGCAGCTAGGGACTAAATTAAAAACTAGAACTAAAAATCTATGGATCGCTACCTGAGCCACGAGCAAATTGGCATAGGATTGAGAAAATTAAAGAATTGAACGTAAGGGAAGGAGGGAGCTGTTTTGATGGGTCAGACCCCACCTGAACCCTGCTGGGACCAGGGTTCTGGTGAACTACATAACTAGGGCCATAGATATGGCTTTAAACTAAAGAGTGGGGAGGTGGGTTCAACAAATTGGAAATGTATGGATGAAGTTTAAGGGAAGGAGAGTGCAGGAGATGTTACTGAAAACCCCAGAAGAAGTAATCAGACAGAAAGTTTAAAAAGGGATAAGAGCCTAATGTCAGGCAAAATGAGGATCAATTTGAGAAGATGGGTGATGAATACTGAACTAAAATTGATACATTGGAATGCACAAGGTGGATGAGCTTATAGTGCAGTTAGTAATTGGTGCCGTGGGCATGACAGAGATGTGGTTGAAAGAGGATCAGAGCTGGGGAATTTCACCATCCAAGGTTACACATCCCATTGAAAATACAGGCAGGTGGGCAGAGGGGGTGGGGTGGCTCTGCTGGAATTCAGTCCTTAACAAGAGATGACATCAGATCAGAAGATGTAGAGTCCTTGTGAATAGAGCTAAGAAATTGCAAGGATGAAAAGACCCTGTTGGGAGCTATGTACAAGGCCTCTGAACGGTTGTCAGGATGTAGGGTATGAATTACATCAGGAAATTGGAATGTTGGAAATGCAATGGTACAGTGGGCATGGGGGATTTCAATACACAGGTAACTTGGAAAATCAGGTTGGTACTGGATCCCAAGAGAAGGAATTTGTAGAGTGCTTATGAGATGGTTTAGAGCAACTTGTAGTCAAACCTACTAGGGAAAAGACAATTTGGATTTGGTGTTGTGTAACAAACCAGATTTGATTAGGGAGCTTAAAGTAAAGGAACGCCTAGGAGGTAGTGACCATAATATGATAAAATTCAACCCGCAGTTAGAGAGGGAGAAGATAAACTCAGGTCTGTCGTTATTACTGTTGAGTAACTGTTGAGCAAGCTAAAGTTGATTGGAAAGGGACCCCAGTGGAGCAGCAATGGCAGGAGTTTCTGGGAGTAATTTGGAAGATGCAGGATGTTTTCATCCCAAAGAGTAAGAAAGATTCAAAGGAGAGAATGAAGTGATCATGGATGACAAATGATGCAAAAGATAACATGAAAGTAAAAGAGAAGGTATATGAGATTTTTGCGTCAGTCTTCACAGTGGAAGACACTGTTCCCTGGTAGGCTTGACTACAAGCTGCTCTAAGAAGCCATCTCATAAGCACTCTACAAATTCCTTCTCTTGGGATCCAGCACCAAGCAACATGCCAGAAATTCAAATGCCGGAGGGCAGAGGTTAGTGGCGTTGCTATTAATAAGGAGAAGGTGCTTGTGAAGCTGAAAGGTGTGAAGGAGGTTAAGTCACCTGGACCAGATGAACTACATCCCAGAGTTCTGAAATAAGTAGCTTTCGAGATTGTAGAGGCATTAGTAGGGATCTTGGTGATCTGGTTTTGAGAAGGGGAGACCTTGCCTGACAAATCTATTCAAATTCTTTGAGGAAGTAAATAGCAGGATAGACAAAGGAGAGACAGTGGATGTTGTTTGCTTAGATTTTCAGAAGGCATTTGATAAGGTGCCAAGCGTGAGGCTGCAAAAGAAGATGGGAGCCCATGGTATTGGAAGGAAGATACTAGCATGGATAGAAGGTTGGCTGACTGGCAGAAGGCAAAGGAAGGGAATAAAGGGGGCCTTTCCTGGTTTCCTGCCGGTGACTAGTGGTGTTCCACAGGGTCAGTGTTGGATCTGCTATCTTTCACGATACGTGTTAATGATTTGGATGATGCAATTGATGGCTTTGTGGCCAAGTTTGTGGATGATAAGAAGATAGGTGGAGAGGCAGATAGCGAAAAGTAAGCAGGGAGTCTGCAGAAAGACTTGGACAAGTTGGGAGAATGGGCAAAAAAGTGGCGGATGGAATACAGCGTAGCAAAGCGTGCGGTCGTGCACTTTGGTAGTAGGAACAAAGGTGCAGACTATTTTCTCTATTTGGATTCAGAAATCTGAGGTGCAAAGGGACTTGGGTGTGCTGGTGCAGGATTCCCAAAAGGTTAATTTGCAATTGGTGGTAAGTAAGGAAAACAAATGCAATGCAATTCATTTTGAGAAGACTAGAATATAAAAGCTGGGGATATGATGCTGAGGCTTTATAGGGCACTGGTCAGACCACATTTGGAGTATTGTGAGTAATTTTGGGCCCATATCTGAGGAGGAATGTGTTGGTGGCAGAAGGGGTCTAAAAAAGGTTTATGAGAATGACCCTGGGGATAAGCCCCTGACATCAGTCTGAAGAAGGGTTTCGCCCCAAAACATCACCCATTCCTTCTCTCCAGAGATGCTACCTGGAGAGTTATTCCAGCATTTTGTGCCTACCTTTGACCCTGGGGATAATTGGGTTAACGTATCAGGGAAAGGTTGAGGTGGAAGGATAGATCGGATATGATTCAATGACGGAGCAGATCCAATGGGCCGAATGGCCTATTTCTGTTCCTATGACATGAACTTATGAGGTTTGCTGACAATATGAAATAAAATTACTCAAAATGTTTTCAGACTGATAGAGTCTGGAAATCTATACTATGCCTCGACAGAAGATGAAAAGCTGTTCCTTGAGATTACATTGAGCTTCCTTGGAAGAGGTTAAGGTACCGAACACTACGATTAGAGAAAGATAGACACAAAAAGCTGGAATGACTCACTGGGACAGGCAGCATCTCTGGAGAGAAGGAATGGGTGATGTTTCGGGTTGAGACTCTTCTTCTGTGCTCCACTACAATTAGAGAGGGGGGGATAAAGGAATATTAATCAATGTAAGCTAAATCATTGTGTCGGTGGTTCGTTGTCGCTCCTTGACATATTTGCAGCAGTAGAATCACTTAATCATTGTCATTGATGTCTCTTTCCATTGCCCAGCCTGATTCAGTAGATATCATGTCATTCTGTCATGTTTCGTGTGTTCTTCTGAACTGATCACTAGAAGTGAGTATTGCTCATTTCACTCATTTAGACAGAGCTTAAAGTAAACACAACTCCAGATTCCAGCATCTGCAGTTCCTATGCATATTTCTATGGCAGACTTCAACTTAAATGCAAACATGCTGCTAATAATGTTACAACACACACATGACAGAGTCCCTTAAGGAACTTGCAACCCATCAACCTTGAAACTACTCAACAGCTAACAAACAAAATACAGTTTCAAAAGTTAATCATGGGAAATAAACAAATCAAACAATGGCTGCCTGAATAAGGTTCTTGACCCGAAACGTCACCCATTCTTTCTCTCCAGAGATGTTGCCTGCCCTGGTGAGTTACTCCAGCTTTTTGTGCCTACCTTCTCTTTTCACCCCTGCATTCAAATTCATGGACCAAACCTCAGTCCTTTTTTAGTTTTGGATTTAGAGATACAGTGCGAAAACAGGCCCTTGGGCCCACCGACTCCACGCCGACCAGCGATTCCCATTACACTAGCACTCGCCACACACTAGGAACAATTTGAATAACTTTTACCAAAGCCAAATAACCTACAAACCTGTACATCTTTGGAGTGTGGGTGGAATCCGGAGCACCCAGGGAAAACCCATGCGGTCATGGGGAGAACGTACAAACTCTGTACTGACAGCACCCATAGTCAGGATCGAACCCGTGTCTCTGTTACTGCTCCACCATGCCGCCATTTTCTTTAGTACATCCATGGTATGGCATTACCCACAGGTACAGGTGACCTAATGCATGTAAGTTAATGACTTATAGCTGGGCCCCTTCACCACATCTCTCTGCTCAATCACTAATCAAGTACTAAAGGCAATCAATAACCCACACCCCTGCTGAGGTTAGCAAAATCCATGCAGACTGAGAAATAGGATCAGGACTTCACTAGTCTGAATAGCAGAGCTGATCGTGGCCTTGAGGTGCTGAGCTGACAGAGGAGCTTATATTCATCTAATAAAAATACTGTAACTGCCAGGACAAGAGGTCAAATAGAAATACAAATTTGCTTGGTTGTATTTTCAATCCTACCTGCCATGATGCTGAGCTCTGGGCAAAGTAATTTTCATCTGATACTTTCGAAACACAGCCACAGATGCCCAGGGGAGGCATTCCTCTAAATCATAAAACCGTCTGGCACTACAGAAATTACACAGTGGCGATGTCTGCAGGATTGTATAATATGGTGGAATGAAGAATAATTTAACATGGAGAGCACCCCGAAGCCTAAGAGAAATAACTCAGCATTTCATTTTCAAACTGTGGGGCTAAAGTTCAATAACTTCCTTCTCCACACAGAAAGCGCAGAATCCTGAACAATTAATTTACACCACCGACTAAAGTGTGGATAGTATCCTAGTTTTGCAACACCTGATCAATTCTTTGATTTTGGCCTCAAGCCAGTGCTCAGCTTCTGCCAGTACTCTTGATTGACTGGATACATTAGGATGCACTGTGCATTATCCCAAGTGGGCAGCCCTATTTAAAGCCTCCACGTTCAAAGTTAATCTGCACCTCTTTAGTTTAGTTTCGTTTAGAGATACAGCTCAGAAAAAGACCCTTCGGCCCACTGAGTGCGCGCCAACCAGCAATACCCATACACCAGCAATATTATATACACACTAGGGAAAATTTAAATTTTTTACCAAGCCTATTAGCCTACAAATTTGCATGTCTTTGGAATGTGGGGGGGAAACTGGAGCACCCAGATAAAATCCACGCTGGTCACGGGGAGAAGGTACAAACTCCATACAGACAGCACCCATTGTCAGGATCGAACCTGGGTCTCTGGTGCTGCAAGGCAGCAAATTTACCACTGTGCCATCCTACAATGCAAGTAAGTTAATGACATAGCTGGGCCCCTTCACCGCCTCTCCCTGTTCAATCACAAATCAAGTACTAAAGGCAATTCTTCTTCTTCTTCTTCTTCTTCTATGTGGTGTTTTTTGGCGGTTGGCAAACAACTTTTTTGGTGCATTACCGCCACCAACTGGCATGGAGTGTGGATCAAACAACACCATTACATATACTAATAACCTATATCCTTCCGAACAAATTGGTTACCCTAAGAAAATGCAACAGGATTTGATAGCACTTATATGAACTTCCTTGCAAAATATCTACCAAATCAAATTGTATTCTTTCTTTTCTGAACTGCTCACTCATCCGTTCTCTCTCCTCCTCATACCTCTCACAATGTACAATGACATGCTCTATTGTCTCTTCTTGCCCACAGTATTCACATCTACCTGTATTATGCTTGCCTATTATAAAAAGTGTACTGTTCAGACCAGTGTGTCCAAATCTAATTCTTGAGATTACTGTCTCCTCTTTTCTGTTTTTTCCTGCACATCTCATTTCTCCCACTTTCCTCTGGACTCTGTAGAACCACCGTCCTTTCCGCTCTTCATCCCATTGCTTTTGCCATCTTTCCTTCAGTCTTTGCTTAATAATATCTTTGATTTCAGTTTTACCTATGTTAATACTTAAATCAATTTTACTTCTTTTTGCTACCTCTTTTGCTACCTTATCTGCCATTTCGTTTCCTCTAATGCCAATGTGTGCTGGTACCCATAAAAATATGACTGTAAGCCCCATCATTTGAATTCTGAATAGTGTTTGTTGTATTTCAATCAAAATGTCTGGTCTACTGTCTGAATGGCTGTGCTGTAAACTCTTTATTGCTAAACCTGAATCTGAGCAAATAACTGTCCTTAAAGGCCTAGTATCCTCGACCCACTGTACCGCTAACAATATTGCAATCATTTCACCTGTGTATACTGATACCTCATTATTGATCCTCTTCCCTACTTTGATGTGAAATTCTGGTACAATAAATGCTACTCCTACTTTATCTACTGAATCTTTTGATGCATCTGTATAAATTTGGACAAAACTGTAGTATCTGTCAATGTATTCCTGTATGATGACTGAATTATACCTATGTTGTTTTTCCTTGTTTTCCTGTTCTAATGTTGTAAAGTCTACTGTTGCATCTGGAAGTATCCAAGGTGGAATTGAAGGTAATGGAACTGTTGGAACCACATTTAATTGTGCTATGCCGATTTGTACTGCTCTCTAAAGGCAATTCTCTTGTAGAGCTTGTGTCTTATAGCTGGAGCATTGTTTGCAATCAAACAATGAGTGAATAAGATCTATGAAGCATTGGCACAGAGTTTGCTGACTCAGGTTGACTCCTCAGTGAGCCAGACACATTTGCCAGCAAATTCTCAAGTTGAAGAATAGCACAATATGGGTTACAACAGACTGCATGATTTTAGAACATCACACTGGAGACATGGGTTAAAGAAGAGGAAACCATGGACCTGTGCTATTAACCATATAACCAGAGAACCATATAACAATTACAGCACGGAAACAGGCCATCTCGGCCCTTCTAGTCCGTGCCGAACACGTATTCTCCCCTAGTCCCATCTACCTGCACTCAGACCATGACCCTCCATTCCTTTCCCGTCCATATAACTATCCAATTTATTTTTAAATGATAAAATCGAACCTGCCTCCACCACCATCAATGGAAGCGCATTCCACACAGCTACCACTCTCTGAGTAAAGAAGTTCCCCCTCATGTTACCCCTAAACGTCTGTCCCTTAATTCTCAAGTCATGTCCCCTTGTTTGAAACTTCCCTACTCTCAGTGGGAAAAGCTTATCCACGTCAACTCTGTCTATCCCTCTCATCATTTTAAAGACCTCTATCGTCCCCCCTTAACCTTCTGCGCTCCAAAGAATAAAGACCTAACTTGTTCAACCTTTCTCTGTAACTTAGTTGCTGAAACCCAGGCAACATTCTAGTAAATCTCCTCTGTACTCTCTCTATTTTGTTGACATCCTTCCTATAATTAGGCGACCAAAATTGTACACCATACTCCAGAATTGGCCTCACCAATGCCTTGTACAATTTTAACATTACATCCCAACTTCTATACTCAATGCTCTGATTTATAAAGGCCAGCACACCAAAAGCTTTCTTTACCACCCTATCTACATGAGATTCCACCTTAAGGGAACTGTGCACAGTTATTCCCAGATCCCTCTGTTTAACTGCATTCTTCAATTCCCTACCATTTACCATGTACGTCCTATTTTGATTTGTCCTGCCAAGATGTAGCACCTCACACTTATCAGCATTAAACTCCATCTGCCATCTTTCAGCCCACTCTTCCAACTGGCATAAATCTCTCTGTAGACTTTGAAAATCTACTTCATTATCCACAACACCAAAAAAAGGTTCAAAGGTTATTTATTGGTCACATACACCTAGGTGTTGTGAAATGCTTCTTGCCAATGCAGCACATAAAGAAAGAATACAGACATAACATTAATAAGAGATTTAAACATAAAGAACATCCCCCCACAATGGCTCCCACCATGAGGGAAGGCACAATGTCCAGTCCCCAACCCCAGTTCACCCATAGTCGGGCCCATTGAGGCCTCCACAGTTGCCTCTACGGAGGCCCGATGTTCCTGGCCGTTCTCGCCGGGTGATGTTGCTCCGGCGTCGGGAGCATCCTCGCAGCGGCCTGGGAACCCTGGAACGGCCGCTTCCGTACTGGAGGCCGCGGCTTCCGAAGCCAACAAGGCCGCGCCGGTTGGAGCTCCACAACTGGCGATCTCGTCGCGAGATCCCAGGCTCCCGGTGTACAGTTCGGCGCCGCCGCCCGCAGCTGGCCGCTCCTCAAACCCGTAGCTCCGCGATGTTTTACTCGGCGGTCTTCAGCTCACCGGAGCTCCAGCGCGGCGACCCAGGCAAGGCATCGCCCGCTCCACGATAGCGCTCCAGCGCTGTGCCGCTGCCGAAGCCGTGGTTCTGGGCAGTGCCCGACAGGAAACGCCGCTCCAGGCCCGCTGGTAGGCCGCGAGGACGGGTCGAAGCTGCAGCCCGGAGAAAAGCTGCCTCTCCGACCAGGTAGGGACCCTGAAAGGTAGTTTCCCCCTCCCCCCCCCACCCCCCACATACAAAAGTCTAGAACTCCAGAAACAAAAACACTTTAACTAACTAAAAATAAAAAAATAAAAAGATGAAAAGACAGACAGCTGCAGGCTGGGCAGCCGCGCACAGGTCAGCGCCCCCTGTTGGTGGCTATCATCTGCATACTTACTAATCCAATTTACCACACCATCATCCAGATCATTGATGTACATGACAAACAACAGTGGACCCAACACAGATCCCTGTGGCACCCCACTAGTCACTGGCCTCCAACCTGACAAACAGCCATCCACCATTATTCTCTGGCATCTCCCATTCAGCCACTGTTGAATCCATCTTGCTACTCCACCATTAATACCCAACCATTGAACCTTCCTAACCAACCTTCCATGAGGAACCTTGTCAAAGGCCTTACTGAAGTCCATATATACAACATCCACTGCTTTACCCTCATCAATTTCCCGAGTAACCTCTTCAAAAAATTCAAGAAGATTAGTCAAACATGACCTTCCAGGCACAAATCCATGTTGACTGTTCCTAATCAGACCCTGTTTATCCAGATGTTTATATATATTATCTCTAAGTATCCTTTCCATTAATTTGCCCACCACTGACATCAAACTAACAGGTCTATAATTGCTAGGTTTACTCTTAGACCCCTTTTTAAACAATGGAACAACATGCGCAGTACGCCAATCCTCCGGTACTATTCCCGTTTCTAATGACATTTGAAATATTCTGTCATAGCCCCTGCTATTTCTACACTAGCTTCCCTCAATGTCCTAGGGAATATCCTGTCCAGACCTGGAAACTTATCCACTTTTATATTTCTCAAAAGTGTCAGTACTTCCTCTTCTTTGAATCTCATAGTTTCCATAGCTACTCTACTTGTTTCCCTTACCTCACATAATTCAATATCCTTCTCCTTGGTGAATACCGAAGAAAATAAATTGTTCAATATCTCTTTTGGCTCTGCAGATAGCTGTCCACTCTGACTCTCTAATGGACCAATTTTATCCCTCGTTATCCTTTTGCTATTAATATAGCTGTAGAAACCCTTTGGATTTACTTTCACCTTACTTGCCAAAGCAACCTCATATCTTCTTTTAGCTTTTCTAATTTCTTTCTTAAGATTCTTTTTACATTCTTTATACTCCTCAAGCACCTCATTTACTCCATGCTGCCTATAATTATTGTAGATCTCTCTCTTTTTCCGAACCAAGTGTCCAATTTCCCTTGGAAACCATGGCTCTTTCTAATTTTTACTATTTCCTTTCAACCGAACAGGGACATAAAGATTCTGTACTCTTAAAATTTCACCTTTAAATGTCCTCCATTTCTCTTCCACATCTTTCCCATAAAACAAAATGTCCCAATTTACTCCTTTTAAATCCTTTCGCATCTCCTCAAAGTTAGCCTTTCTCCAATTAAAAATCTCAACCCTAGGTCCAGTTCTGACCCTCTCCATAATTATATTGAAACTAATGGTATTGTGATCACTGGACCCGAACTGTTCCCCAACGCATACCTCTGCCACCTGACCCGTCTCATTTCCTAACAGGAGGTCCAGCACCGCCCCTTCTCTAGTAAGTACCTCTATGTATTGCTGCAAAAACCTATCCTGCACACATTTTACAAACTCCAAACCATCCAGCCCATTTACAGAATGTGTTTCCCAGTCTATGTGTGGAAAATTGAAATCTCCCACAATCACTACCTTGTGCTTACTACTAATATCTGCGATCTCCTTACATATTTGCTCTTCCAATTCTCGCTCCCCATTTGGCGGTCTATAATACACCCCTATAAGTGTTGCTACCCCTTTCCCATTTCTCAGTTCCACCCAAATAGCCTCCCTAGACGTGCCCTCAAATCTATCCTGCCAAAGCACTGCTGTAATATCTTCCCTGATAAGCAATGCAACACCTCCACCTCTTGCCCCTCCAATTCTATCCCACCTGAAGCAACGAAATCCTGGAATATTTAGTTTCCAATCACAGCCCTCCTGCAACCATGTTTCACTGATCTCCACAACATCATACTTCCAGGTGTCAATCCAGGCTCCAAGTTCATCCACCTTTCTTACAATGCTCCTAGCATTAAAATATACACATTTAAGAAACCCACCCTCTCTTATTCTCTGTTTATTGTCTTTTTCTTCTTTCTCCCCTACATTTTGGGTCAGAGTGCTACCCTTCTCCGCCTCCTGCCTCACACACTGACTGCTAGCTTTCCCAATTTGAGTCCCTCCCCCCAATCATTCTAGGTTAAAGTCTCCCCAGTAGCCTTTGCAAATCTCCCCGCCAGGATATTGGTCCCCCTCGAGTTGTCCACAGGGGTCCAGCAGTCTTCTGGAGACACTATCAGAAGGCATTGAGAGCAAATGGCCCTGAGATCAATGCTGATAATTAAGCTCAAAGAACGTGGATGAGGTGGTGCATGTGGGGTTGGACGCTTTATGGCTCACTGGTTTGTGAATTCACGTTTTTTTAACTCCTCCTCAACATCGCGTTTCTTCTCTTCCAGCTTTGGGTGGTGTAAGTGGTGTACCAAAGGAATTGCCGCTGTCTCCACTATGCTTTGTTATTTGTTTTAATAATTTGGATGTGAGTATAAGTGACCTGGTGTTTTGTGTAAATATGTGGATTCCACTAAAATTGATGGTATAGTGGACAGTGAAGAAGGTTATCTACAGGATCTTGATCAACTAGGTCATTAGATGGAGGAAAGGCAGATGGAGGCAGATAAATGTGAGGTGTTTCATTTTGGTAGGACAAACCAGGGCAGGACTTACATTGTAAATGGCCTGAGTTCTGTTGTCGAACAGAGAGACCTCAGGGTACATGTTACAAAAACTCTTCTCTTGTTTGTGTGTATGTATATGTGTGTCTGTGTGTCATCTGGGCACAATCTGGCTAATTGTTATTTTCTTCCAAACGCTCGGCCACAGCCCTCACTTTTTCACACATTCTACTCACATTTTTCCCGTCGAGGTGATAAACATCTTCCCGTTGCATTCCCAATTTGGATGTATCTTACTGTTTTCTATCAACAATAAAGCATTTATTCATCAAAAGACTGTGTTTTGAAGCCATATCTGTGAAGAAGCTTTGAAGGTCTCTGTGAGTGAACTCGCATGCGTTTCGAAGACACCCCCTTCAACCATTCTCATCCATTTAGCGGCTAGGATGCTAATTACCTGAAAGATATGAAAATCTGCCGCTACAATTATTTCCGAACTTTTAAATTAAAGTTTTAAAAACAGCCCGAAAAGGCACCCATTTTGGAAAAGAAAAAGCCCCACTGATGTCACAATGCCCTCGCAAGGCAGGATGGGCCACTCCGGGAGGGAAGGACACTCCAGCGCAAACGGCGCCCGACGGGGAGGGTGGTGCTGGAGCTGGAGTGGGGGCCGAGCCCAGGGCTTGGGATGGGGCCGTGACAGGGGCTGAAAAAGAAGCAGCCGCTGGAACCAAGGATGAGCCTGGGTTCGTGGTCAGGGACAAGCCCGGAGATGAAGTCGTAGCCTGCACTATAGCCCAGGCGGAGGCCGAGCTGACAGCTGGAGTCTACAGCCATGGCCGGGCCGAGTACGAGAACCAGGCCCTGGCTCTGCTCGATGACCTGGGTAGGTTCTGGGGGAGAGAATGGGAATGTGGGGAGGAGGATGAGGGAAATGAGGTGGGGAGAGATTGGGTGGGGAGTGGGGTGGTAGAGGGAGAAGGGGGGGATGTGGAGGAGGGAGATGGGGAGGGGTGGAGGAGGGAGAGGCCCCCTCCCTAACTACCCTCACTCCCACCCTTACCCCCGTCCCTCTCTACCTCCCTCCCTCTCTATTTCCCTCCCTCTCCCTCCTCCTTCTCCCTTTCTATCCTCCCTCCCCCCAACTCTACCCCCTCCCTCTCTCTCTACCCCCTCCCTCTCTCTCTCTCGCTACCCCCTCCCTCCCTCTCTACCCCACCCCCCTACCCTTTCCTCTCTACCCTCCCTCCTCTCTACCCCCCCTCCCTCTTTACCCCCCTCCGTCTCTACCCCCCTCCCTCTCTACCACCTCTCCCTCTCTAGGGATTGGAGGATGAAGACGAAGAGGAGGGAGTGCTGGGGGATGAGGAGAAATGAGCCGAGCCTGCACTGTTGGGGGCTATGCATGAGTGGTGCAATATTGCGTTGGGGGAACGGGTGAGTGGTGGAATCTTCTGTTGCGGATGCAGACCCAATGGGTCTGCACTTGGTCTAGTCATTCCATCAAGGTGGCGACACAGGTGGACTGGGTGTGACATTTGGCACGCTTGCCTTCGTCAGTCAGAGTATTGAGTATAGGAGTTATGATGTCATGTAACCGCTGTACAGAATGTTGCTAAGACCACATTTGGAGTACACTCTACAGTTCGGGTCATCCTGCTATTAGAAGGACATTATCAAATTATGAAAGGGTGCATAAAAGATTGGAGTATATTATTGGATCTGGAGGTTTTAAGTTAGTAAGAGTGGCTGAATAAGTTATGTCTTTCCTTACTGGTGGATAGGAAGCCATGGGGTGATTTTATAGAGGTATATAAAAGCATGAGAGGCAGGGATAAGGTGAATAGCTGTAGTATTCTCCTATAGTAGGGTAATGTAAAACTCAAAGATATAAGTTAAGGGTGAGAAGGGAAAGATCTAAAAGGGACCCAGGGGGCAACCTTTTCACATAGGGTGTGGAGTATACATGGAATGAGCTGCCAGAAGAAGTGGTAAAGATGGGTCCAATTACGACAGTCAAACACTGGGCCAGGAATCGGAAAGTGAGATTAGCTGATTAGGTAATTTGGTTGGCATGGATGAGTTAGGCCAAACTGCCTGTTTCTGTACTGTATGACTCTATGACTGCCTGACTCAATAATGCTGCTGTCCTGGATACGGCTGTATCTGAGGAGAGAAAGGCATAGCTGGTTATCCTCACCCTCACATGGCTCTGGTCATCATTGAGATGCTCATTGAGACCTCAGCCAATAAAAGCGGACAATATTCTTATACAGGGGCAGCACGGTGGCACAGTGGTAGAGTTGCTGCCTTACAGCACCAGAGATCTGGGTTCGATCCTGACCATGGGCACTATCTATATGGAGTTTGTGCATTCTCCCCTGACCATGGGCACTATCTATATGGAGTTTGTGCATTCTCCCCTGACCATGTGGGTTTTCACCGGGTGCTGCGGTTTCCCAAAAGACAACAATGATGTACATGTTTGTTGGTTAATTGGCTTCGGTAAAAAATTGTAAATTGTCCCGAGTGTGTAGGATACTATTAGTGTACAGGGGATCACTGATCGGTGCAGACTCAATGGACTGTTGAGTTTATTTCCACGCTGTATCTTTTTATCTCTGTATCTGTTTCCTCAGACGTTGTCTTACATCTCATTTCTCCCTTAACCCACAGAGTTTTCTGATTTAGTGGCTGAAAAGACCCTGCACTACCAACCTATCTTAACAGCTCTTTCATTTTGGATTTGCAACCACCATGAACCTTTTAGCTAGCGCAGCGAGAATGAGAAATCTAGTGTCGATTGATTTCTCACATAGCCACCATCTCAGACAATGACACAGCCAAAGGATCTAATAAAGAATGCCACTAAATGTGCTGAAACTCCCAGTGGAGGTGGCCTGCAATAAAGATGGAGAGGTTAAGATAGCACAGGTGGCAACTTCCCAGCAGGTGAGGCCTGCTTAAATCTCATCGCATCCGTCATAGAATCGGTTGTGAACTTCAATGGGCCAGGCTACAGAAGAAGATCAATAGCATTGGGAAACCTGCCAAAAATCCCAAGTGCAGTCAAGGAGCTCGTGGGAGAGTAGCATCGATCTTTCCCTGGTTTTATATACAGCCCATCTTTACTAACCAGGACATGATCAGCAACTACATTTACATTCTAACATATTGCTTGGACCAAAAGCTGATGCCTCAGAAGCCTTTAGGACATCCTAATGCTCAAATTGCTAAATTACTGACCTGGGGGAATAGCAGCATAAGCATGATGTCATCCCTTTGCAAACAAAGCATTTATCCTCCTGTCCTGTCACTCTATCAATGCCCTGGCTGTTATTTGTTACCCAGGCAGATTAGAACTGTCAGATATACAAAAAGATTGCACCTGAAGTCTAGCAATTTTACTTAAATTGGTGCTTTTGATAAAATGGACAGCTCGCCAGGAGCAGTTTGAGAGTCTGCCTCATTACTGGCTTAGCAAAGCAAATCTAATTTTATCCAAACCCTGGGTAAGGATGAACATTTTCATTCCCTGGAGGACTTTAATGAGGCAGATGGATTTTTACAAAAATATGTCTCATAGTTACTGTTATTAAGGGTACATTTATTTGTACTTAAATGATTAACTTAATCACGGTGTCATCATTTCCTTATTGAATCAGCATGGTAATGGTCTGTCAACCACTTTTTTGTGGAAGTACATTTTTGATCATTTGAATGCTGGTCACATTTGCCTGGATGACAGGCTAGAGACAATAGGTTTATTTTTTATTTTTAGAGATACAGCGTGGAAACAGGCCCTTCGGCTCACTGAGTCCGCACCGGCCAGCTACGCCATCAGCAGACAACTTGGCTTGCGTATGAACACCCCTTTGATTTTTAGTGGGAGGTCAAACACAAACAGGTATCTGAGGTTATGGGAAGAAGGTAGGAGGAAGAGATAGATCAGCCATGATTGAATGGCGGAGTAGACTTGATGGTATACTTAATAGTAGACCTAATATGACTATTCCTTATGACCTTATGACAACTTGCACAGCAATCCACTGTTCAGTAATGCCCCTGTCCCACTTAAGAAACCTGAACGGAAACCTCTGGAGACTTTGTGCCCCACCCAAAGTTTCCGTGCGGTTCCCGAAGGTTTTTGTCAGTCTCCCTACCTGCTTCCACTACCTGCAACCTCCGGCAACCACCTGAAACCTCCGGGAACTGCACGGAAACCTTGGGTGGGGCGCAAAGTCTCCAGAGGTTTCTGTTCAGGTTTCCTAAGTGGGACAGGGGCATAAAGGTATCATGATGGCAACCAGTTGCCAGACAAGCATGATTTGTCACCTGCGGTCACACACCAGCTGGTGGTAGAGGTAGTGAGAATCCCTTTGATTCTGGTACAGGTTAAGGGTGATCTGCGCCGCAGTCAAATGTGTTCTTGTAATCATGGCAGCCATTAACAAAGCTGTCATCCATGTCTGAGGTTTGCAGCAAGCGATGCATTAATGCACATCTTCATTCCATGTAACTTTGAAAGTCATGGGGCACTTGTAACACTCAAATCATCAGACAGCTTTGCTCCGAAACATTTATTCCAAACCCTCTCTGTACTATCAAACCATTCTCATAGCCGCATCACCCACTGTAGGGATTAACCCGTTAATGACTATGGAGCAGCAGAGAGATTGCGAAAATGATGTTCCTCTTGTGTTACAAAAACAAGGAAAGCCATTAAAAGACCATTACTATCTTTAAGTAATAATATAGTATGTCAAAGAGGAAATTAGAAATCGAGAATCAGAGTCAAAGTGTTTAGTTGCCAAATCTACCAGCAATGGAATAATGACGTTCTCACTTACTGCAGCTTGACATGTCCGTTAATGCAATAGCACAAATAAATGTATGATAATCAATAAGACAATAAATTTATAACAGGTAATCAGATCATAATAGTGCAAAACCAAACTATGTAGTGCACCCAAAAACACATTGCATAGAATATCATATTTGATGAAGTCATGGTTAGTGTTGTGCAGTGTGATGCACAACACTAACCTAGCAGAGTGATGGTTGCTAGGAAGAAACTGTTCTTGAACTTGTTCATCATGGTTTTTTGTCTCGTGTACCGTCTTTTCAATGGTAGTAGGAAATAAGAACAGGGTAGTGGGGGTACTTGATGATTTTGGCTGATTTTTTTAATGCAGCACCTCCTACTGATTCCCTCGATGGTGGCGAGATCAGTAGCTGTGATAGGCCAGGTAATGCCGACCAAGATCTTTGATGTCGACCACTCCCAGTAGCCTCCTTCATTCCTGAACGTTCAAGTTACTGAACTAGACAATGATGCAACCAAACCGTATGCTCGCTAGCATATATAACTGTAAAAGTTCCATGGAGTAATCAGCAACATGCTGAATGTCCTCAATATTCTAGGGAAGTAGAGGTGTTGATGAACTTGCTTTGTGGTTGCATCAATGTGCTGGGCCCAGGACAGATCCTCAGAAATATACATGCACAGAAACCTGAAGGTGTTGACCATCTCCATCAATGTTCCGTCAATGAAGACTGTTTTGTGGATCCTCAGCTCAACGATTTACAAAGTTGAAACTTTATTACAATGAGAGATTTGATCACTGGAAATACCTTTAACAGTTAATAATAGATTTTTAAATTGTGAATACATTTTATGGAGTGTTTTGGGGAACAATGTAAAATACTGGAGAAACTTGTACTTTGAGTAAGAGAGGTTAAAGGGCCTGTCCCACTTAGGCGATTTTTTAGGCGACTGCTGGAGACTGTCATAGTGGTAGCAGGTCGCAGAAAAACCTGCGACTGGACCCCCCCCATGACAATGTCTACGACAATGTTTACGACAAGCTACCACCAAGTCGACGTCAAGCTACGGCAAGCTACCGACAACCGGCAACCCATTAGGACATCCACCTATGACCACACCTACGACAACCTATGACCACACAGGAGTCAACCTACGTCCACCCGCAACCAGCTACGACCCTGTCGGCGACAACTGAAGACAACTGAAGATAATCCAGTCGCCGGTACCTGTCGCCGGTTGACGTAGGTTGATGGAGGTAGTCGCCAATGGAATTTACCACGGTCAGTACCGGCGATAACCTAGTCATCCTGGCGACCTACTACCACCGCACCTACGTCATGAGAATACAAGCTACGATCCATGGGGTCAAAACAAATGTCGCCGCTAATTTTTCAACTTGCTGAAAAATTAGCAGCGACCAGAATGCCATTATGACTTGTTGCAAGCCTGAGGAAACTACTCACGACCATGCAGGCGACACCCCGGCAACCACCCGCGAACATGTGGCGACCGCATAGTCTCCTGTAGTCGCCTAAAAAGTCACCTAAGTGGGATAGGCCTATAAGAGAGTCTGTTCAATATGAACAATCCTTTGAGTTAAAATAACCTACGTATGAAACTAAAGCCTTTGTTGTCATTGGCAGAGGTCAGTGAATGCAGGAGAGATTCTTGCTTACTTACCCATCATCTATCAACACATATTCCCACTAAACATCCTGCCATTCCCTTCTTTTATCTAAATTATTTGTAACAACAAAACATTAATTTAAAATGGGCATTAAAAGCACAAGAAAATAATTTAGGGGAATAAATTCTGCTGCTGAGGCCTGGAATAGTTTGCCAAAGAAATGAAAAAGGGAGGGGACATTGACTTGTCTTTAAGGGTGTATATAAATGTTAAAGCAAAGAAAAATAAAAGTCATTGGAAGAATTACACGAGTGGGGTTTGTTTGGTACAGGTTGGCTAAGTTCCAACATGGTCAAATAACCTCTTTCCAATCTTCAAACTTTGGCTCTATAATAAGAATATAGTCACAAGGAGAAATATAATATATCTCTTAGTGTCTGTCTTTGAATAGTTTAGTACAATCCCCACACTCTATGATTATCCCAGACAGAAGCATACAAATGAAAAGTTGCACTAGCCATGTGTCATTACCATTAGACCCAGCGACTAAAGTGGTACTTAAAAAGTATAAAGTGGGCTAACTATGCTTGAGCATTCCAAACACTAATTACCCTGTATACACAGAGCTAAGATCTCTGTCAGGGTCACAGTTCAAATCTGCAGGTCTTTTCATTTAGATGCTTGCATTGTTAGCAATTATGGGAGGCAGAAATTGCGGATTACAGGAACTTTAAAAACTACCGTTGTTGCTTGGCTTTTACTATCCACAACGTACAGAAGTCAAATGATATAAACAAAGACGTGTCTATTGTGTGCAGCAGAGATTGTCCTCAGGCGTGTGTTCACTTAGGTGAAAACTTTAAAAGACAAATTCATCTAATGAGCTCAAGTAGGTCTTCTGATTGAAATTTCTCAACTATAGGCTCCCTCGACATAAATAATTCCACTAGCTAATCCAAATGATCTTACCCAATGCTACCAATTTAGATGATGGATCTAGCCTAAGTCTGAGCCATCTACTCTGGATGGACATATCTCTGGCATTAATATCACAAGACATCTCATCTTCAGTCAAACAAGACTTATTTCCCTGATTCTAATAGTTTGCCACAGGTCTCTATCAAACATCCACAGGTATAATAGACAGCATCATAGCCTGGTTCGGTAACTCGAATGGAATATGAGGTGCTGAAGATAGACATAAAATGCTGGAGTAACTCAGCAGGTCGGCAGCATCTCTGGAGAAAAGGAAAAGGTAATGTTTCGGGTCAAGACTCTTCTTCAGATCATTAATATGAAATATAAGGTGCTGTTCTTTTAGTTTGCATGTGGCCTCACTCTGGCTTTGGAGGAGGCCAAGGGCAGAAAGGTCAGTAAGGGAATTGCAATGGGTGTTAAAATGGTTAGTAGCCGGGAGCCTCAGCAGCTATTGAAGGAGAGAGCGCAAATGTTTGGTCAATCGGTTGCCAAGTCTACACTTGGTCTTGCCGATGTAAAGGAGGCCACACCAAGAGCACTGAATGCAGTAGATGAGGTTGTAAGAGGAGCACATAAACCTCTGTCTCACCTGGATGGGTTATCAGGGTTCTACATGGAAGCGAGAGTGGAGGTGTAGGGACGGGTATTACATCTCTTGCAGTTGCTGGGGAAAGGGGAGGGGCACGTTGGGTGGGAAACGATGAGCAGATGAAGGATTTGCAGAGAGCAGTCTCCATGGAAGCAGGGGGCAGAAAGCCAAGAATGGTGGCGGGATCTCACTGAAGGTGGTACATATGTCAGAGAATGAAGGGTTGAATTCGTGGGCTGGTGGGGTGAGGTGAGCTCTACCCTTGATCCGTCTGGGAGAAGGGTGAATGAGAGCAGAGCTGCGTGAGACAGAGGAGATAGGGGTGAGAGGTTCATCCACAAATAGCAGGGGGTAAAACCACATGAAGGCCTTGAATAGAATTTTTGCAAGAGGGAGGGTGAGAGAAAGTGTAGTCCAGATAACTGTGGGAGTTGGTAAGTTTACTATACATTATTCAATAGTCTGTCCATTATGATGGGGAGAAAGAACAAGAAAGGGGAGAGAGGTGTCAGTGATAGTCCAGGTCCATTTAAGGGTGGAAGGTAGTGGTAAAGTTAATGAAATTCACAAATTCTGCACGGGTACAGGAGGGAGCCCTGATGCAGTCTTACTGTTGCTGAGAAAGAGTTGGGGGATAAGGTTAGTGTATGCCTGGAATAAGAACTGTTCGACATAACCAACAAAAAACAGGCATTGCTGGGGCCCATGTGAGTGCCCATGGCTACACCTTTAACTTGGAGAAGGTGAGAGGAGTCAAGGGAAGTTATTGAGGGTGAGGACAAGTTCTGCTAGGTGGAGGAGAATGTTAGTAGAGGGAAATTGATTGGGTCTCGGTTGGATTAAGAAACAGAGAGTCTTGAGAAATTCCTGGTGGGGGATTGGAGGTGTAGAGAGACTAGATGCCCATGGTAAAGATGAGTGTGCGGGGGCCTAGAAACTGAAAGTTATTAAAGAATTGAAGAACGTATGAGGTGTCTTAGTCATGGGTGGGAAGGAACTGAACAAGAGGGGATAAGATGGAATCAAGGTATGTGGAGGTGAGTTCATTTGGGCAGGAACAGGCAGAAACAATGGGTCTGCTGGGATATTCATATTTGTGGATTTTGGGGAGGTGATTTTGGGGAGATTTTGAAAAGCTGTCAGCGCAGAGCTGTGGAACAATAAGGGTCGCTATCTGAATCTTCATATATCCATTCCCTCCACAGCTGCTGCCTAACTTGCTGTATTCCTTCCACACTGCTTTTTAATCAGAATTCCAGCATCTGCAGTCTCAAGTCTCAAAAAGATATTAAAGCATTTTTAAGAAATATGTTTAACTTTTTTTGCACCACTTCACTATTCTTCCCTAGTTACTAGAACAAAAATGAAAATAAAATAAACTCCAGATAATTATTCATTATTTATTTTAGATGCCAAATTCTATGCATTCTTGTACAACCTATACACTATTGTAAAATATCTATTTTGTCAGAATGTAGAAGGTAAAGTAATTCTCACAGTTTTAATCAGTCTGATTTTTTTAAAGCTTTTCACAAATTATGAGATGAGTATCCATTTATTCACTGACATTTATGAACCTAATTTTATTTTTGGAAATGCTGCTTTGTTTTTACTACTTTTACAAATGGAAACGGAAAATTGATCAAGTTACCCTCAAAGTACATAAAAGCGATTTTATTGTGTAAAGCCAAACATTAATCTGAGACAAGAATGAGAATGAGTTTGGTTTAATGGCTCATGTACCTAATAATTCAACACAATCCATTTCTGCAGCTGGCTAAACTCAATCCCAGCAAAACTGCAAATCATAACGTCTCCTTTGCTGGACATGTCAAGGGCAAATTGTTCCATCCAGACCACTTACAATTGACAAAATGTAATGTATCTTCCATCCTTGTGATCAGTCTTAAAGATATCCTACCTCTGGCTGCAGAAGGTGAAATGCTCCATGTAAACTCATACCTGAACCTTTCAAGTATGTTATTCATTATTTCAATTCAATACATCCCTCAAGTAAGTGCTGAGGATTATCGATTAATAATTCTTAAAATGATAGGAGGCTGTATTTTACCGGATCATTGGTAACAGAGTTATTTTTCTGTCAATGATAAAAATTAGATTCCTTGATCTCTCAATAAATTTGTTTAATCAAAATTAATTAATATTTTACTATGGAATACTTTATAATACTGTTTGTTAATAATCCACGTATTAAAGCAGCAACAGTGAATTATTGATATAGCACCATTGCAAATCCAATCAATATTTCCAGCCAGAAATAAAATACAATGAAAGCAAATGTTTTCAAAAATTGAAGTATCATGGAGTTGGTATTTCACAAAGTATACTGCAAATATAAATTATATTCTCCATAACACTACCAATTTCCACAAGCCCCGGGCTAAAAAATCACAAATCAGTGGAGGTACATTTGACCTCAGGCCGAGATATGTAACTGAAGATATTGCTCAGCTACCTTGTGGCATCTCTCCCAGTTCTCGCTTCATTCAAAGTCAGGCCCATACCAAATTAATTGAGAGAGGATTGAGGTTTTTGCATGCAGGTCAAGATTGCAGGATGTTGGAAGTCAGGGGGATTTCCAGTGCCCCTGAGGATTACACCTGCAATGTGTATTCAGCAGCAGCTCCTTGAGGACCACATTAAGGAACTGGAGCTACAGCTAGATGACTTCAGGTTTATCTGGAGGTGTGAGAGTGGCATACATAGGACTTACAGTGAGGTGGTCATACCCAAGGTACCAGCAGAAAGTAGACCCTGTTAACCCTTCGCAGCATTGATGTATAGATGGATCTTGGTATGCAAGTCCATAACTCCATGAAAGTGACAACACAAGTAGATAGCACATTTTTCCACCATCTGCAGTTCTTTCTTCAACACAAGTAGATATATTTGTAAACAAGGAATATAGACACAAAAAGCTGGAGTAACTCAGCGGGACAGGTGTCAATATTCATACCGCTGGGCTGCAATTGCTGTTCCTCCAATTTGCGTTTAGCCTCACTCTGACAATGGAGGAGACCTAGGACAGAAAAGTCAGTTTGGGAATGGGAAAGGAAATTAAAGTGTTTAGCAATTGGGAAATCAGGTAGGTTCAGGCATACTGAGCGAAGGTGTTTGGCGAAACGATCGCCCAGTCTACGTTTGGTTTTGCCGAAGGTATATGGCATGCTTGCCTACATTGGTTGGGGCATTGAATCTAAGAGTCAGATCATGGTGCAGCTTTATAGGCCATATTTGGAATATTGCATGCAGACCGGGTCGCCTCATTTCAGGGGGGATCGGGAGGCTTTGGATAGGGTGAAAAGGCTGTTTACCAGAATGATGCCTTGATTGGGAGATATTAGCCACAGGCACTAGTTGGACAGAATTGGATTGTTTGCTCTGGACTACTAGAGGTCAGTCTACCCCATGACAGGGGGGGGGGGGGTTGTATAGTTTGATAGCCACAGGGGAAAAGGATCTCCTGTGGTATTCTGTGCTGCATCTTGGTGCAACCAGTCTGTTGCTGAAGATGCTCCTCAGGTTGACCAGTGTGGCATGGAGGGGGTGAGCTGTATTGCCCAAGATGCTCTGCAGTTTGAGGAGCATCCTCCCCTCCAAGACCATCTCCAGTGAAGTAAAACTAGCACACTGTTAATGTCTTAAATACAAATGTTTTCCAGTGATCAATGGTACCTCCATCACTGCAAAAAGGATAATTGCTTTAAGACTGCACCACAGGACACCCCAACTTGTGCCACTGTGCAGGGATCAAGACCAGATGAAATCTCACAAATGTAATATTTCAACTATCCCACAAAACACTTGTAAGATGTCACCCTTCAACCCCCCCTTTAAATATGTATGCAGGTGATAGCATTTAGTCTTGGAAGCATTACCAATTGCATTATCGACCTCACACACCTTACGATGTTGTTTAATAAATTCTACAACCCCTGTGGATTGAGTGGAAAAGCCACTTTAACAGTGCTATTTACAAATGTTCCTCTTTAACACATTGGCAAAACATTATAACCTGGGTCCAAAATATGAAGGAGCAAAATAATATTGAAATTTGTTAATACCTGTATATGCACATTGGGAAAACAAGCTTTCAGCCCAGTGGTATGAATATTGATTTCTCTCACTTCAGGTAGCCCCGCCATTCCCTCTCTCTCTATCCTTCCCCCACCCAAGTCACACTAGCTTCTCATTTTCACCCCGCAAACAGCTTACTGTTTCCTTTATCATCGTTACTTTTTTGCATATCTTTCATTCATTGTTCTTTATCTCTCTACATCACCGTCTATATCTCTCATTTCCCTTATCCCTAACCAATCTGAAGAAGGGTCTCGACCCGAAATATCACACATTCCTTCTCTCCAGATATGCTGCCTGTCCCGCTGAGTTACTCTAGCTTTTTGTGTCTATCTTTGATATAAACCAGTATCTGCAGTTCCTTCTTACACATATATTTTTTCACTTTGCTTTAGTACACATGCAATGTTACTCAATCCATGCCTATTTTTTACATTAAAGGAAGGGCAATTCAAAATATGTATTAGTACATCCATTAGTATATTAGATTTCATCTATCATTGCTGTTTATTTTCTCCCACTTTAGAGTAAAGCATGAGCTTTATCATGGCACTGATTTATTTTTGCATATATGTAGAGTAATGTTATGTACTTGCACTATATATCTTAAAACGATGGTATAATTCCTGTTATTGTATTGTAAGAAACTGATAATAGAAATGACTAGTCCCATATATTCTGCCAAACCTACATTATTATATATTAAAATCAATTAAAATGTTAACTTCAGGGTAAATTCAATGAAATCCAACGAAGGACAGTCTGCACAATGCGATATTGTCAGTCTGATTGGGCATCTACCTCCTTTGCAAATAAATGTAACAGCAAAATATATTTCCTTATTTAGGGCCATTAATGAGAAAGCTGTGGAATGAAATTAATTAAATAAGGCATCAATGAGAATGTTTGATGATTGACTTGTACATTATCATAATAGTCAAATCCACACCAGTTCTGAAAATGGGAATATAATTTATCTTTGAACCTATTAAATGCTGAATGTATATTGCATAAGGCTAGATAAAAAGGCACATTAGCCAAACTATCCCAAGGTATGTTTCCAGAATTTATTGTGTGCATCATCTGAATAGAGGTTTGTTTCCATGGTCCTTAAAATTCCTCTCAGCATGAAACATATGGACATAATGAAGGAACAAATAGAAAAGGATTAATCATTGATTATTCACTGCATGCTTCCAAGTGATATGAAGCTGCTAACAATAGTCAACTACTGAGATGCATCTCAAATCTGTTTGCTTACGGATGAATTTCCATTGCTACTTCCTCTTTGCTTGTGGACACTGTGAAAGTGTATTATAAATTTAAGCTTGGTATTGTGCCTGTCTGCTTAAGATAAAAGCGACATTTGTGGGCTTGTAAACTGGCTGCAACCCTAATCTGTGACGCACATTTCATAAGTATGAAAGCAATTCTTTTACACAACAAATGTTTGGAATCTATAATGCAGAAGACAGGGATAATAATGAAGGCAGGTTCAATTGGAATGTTGAAAAATAATCTATTTTAGAGATACAGCATGGAAACAGGCCCTTCTGCACTCTGAGGCCACGCCGACCATCAATCACACATTCACATTAGTTCTATCTAATGCCGTTTACGCATCCACTCCCTACACACTTGGGACAATTTACAGAGGCCAATTAACCTACAAATGCACATGTCTTTGGAATGTGAGAGGGAACCAGGGCACCCAGAGGAAACCCACACAATCAAAGAGAAAATGTTGAAACTGCACACAGAGAGCACCAGAGGTCAGGGTCGAACCCATGTCTGGCACTGTAAGGCAGCAGCTCTATCAAATGTGCCACTGTGCCACCCATTCTGATAGGAAATAATTTACTGGGTAATGAGGAAAGGACGAAGGAAGCAGAACTGGAAATGGAGATGGTACAGACTTGACTGCTCAAATGTCCTTCTATGCAGTTTCCATTCTAGGATTCAGGCAAGAATTTGAAGGCAAGTATTAACCTTAATAATCCAATCATTTTATTTGAATGCATCAATGATGAACCAGGTTTAGAATACAGCTAGTACTTTTAAAATCCTACAATCAAATTGACATTTTTAGTTTGCAGTGAGTTCAGATAAATGTCTGTGGATAGCTTTGACTTGCAGATCAATTAAAGTGGGGGTACATCCAATGATCTATCACATTTCTGATGCAAGAACCGTGAGAAACCCAAGAAACAGCAGTAAAAGCCAATCCCATCCTTTCCCAAGAGTTTCTATAGCACATTTAGTGAAGATATAGCAGACATGGGAAAATATTTATACAAGCCATCTCCATGAAATTAAATTTGTAAAACTGAACTGATTTCCATTGGGGAAGAATAATTCTATTGGGAAAGATAATCCAACTCTTTAAAATACGATGCAGTATAAATGAAGATAAAATAAGAAATTATTTTCACTCAAGCTTTGTGCACAACAGTCGACGAATGAGTTAAAAATAAAAAAGACTGGAACATGACTAGAAATTAAAATATTTGTCTCTTTTGAAAAACCACAACTTGTAACAAAAAATCCCAGCACACAGTCCACATTATGCTATGTATTTCCTTCATAAAATATAGCTAGATAAGTATCTGTTTGGAAATGAGATTGCATGTTTTAGTGATAATTATAGACAAATAAATCATATACATTACTATGCTGCCAGGACCAATGGTATGTTATCTGATGAGAGCAGACGGTCAGAGTTCAAAAGTGTAAGAAGGAACGGCAGATGCTGGTTTAAATCGAAGGTAGACACAAAATGCTGGAGTAACTCAGCGTTTCTGGAAAGAAGGAATGGGTGATGTTTCAGGTCGAGACCACTCTTTAGACTGATTAATTGAATTGTGCATGCTTAGGGACGAAGACATGTTCAGGAGTAGGAAGCGTTTGGACAAAATTGGACTTTAGGAGGCCCAGTGAATGGGATTATATATGGGCTTTTGAGGAGCTGGATAATGGGGCAGCTGTTTTCTTATATTGCATTCATTCTTGTACTGTTGTAATGCAGTTTCCTTACACACCAGTAGCTTCAATTTAATAGTTTAGTTTTGTTGAGGTACAGCGCGGAAACAGGCCCTTTGGCCCACAGAGTTCATTCCGACAGGCAATCCCAGCACACTAAGGGTGCACAGTGGCGTAGCGGTAAAGCTACTGCCTTACAGCGCCGAAGACCTGGGATCGATCCTGACTATGGGTGCTTGTCTGTACGGAGTTTAACGTTCTCTCCGTGACCTGTGTCGGTTTCCTCCCACACTCTAAAGACATACAGGTTTCTAGGTTAATTGGCTTGGTATAAAAACTTAAAAATTGTCCCTAGTGTGTGTAGAGTAGTGTTAATGTGCGGGCATCACTGGTTGGTACAGACTCGGTGGGCAGAAGGGCCTGTTTTCATGCTGTATCTCTAAACTAAACTAAACTAAACTAAACACTATCCCACACACACTCGGGATAATTTTCCAATTATACCAAGCCAATTAAACTACAAACCTGTATGTCTTTGGAGTGTGGAGGGAAACCGGAGATCCTGGAGAAAACCCACGCAGGTCATGGGGAGAAGGTAGAAACTCCGTACAGACAAGCACCCATAGCCAGGATGGAACCCGGGTCTCCGTCGCTGTAAGGCAGCAACTCTACTGCTGCATCACCGTGCCACCCAGCTAGCTAATAGCTAGGATTATTGTCTGCGCCAGATGAATACTGGTTCTCCACTCTCGACATCCAGACTAAATATCTGAACTGATGTCTAAGTTCAATGCTGAGAATGTTTGACATCCTTCTGAGGTGGACTTGCAAGATCCCGTAACAGTACTTCACCGAGATGCTTTGACAAATATATAGCCCTGGATCAACAGCATTAAAACTGTTCATTATCTTTATGATGTTTTTTAACTTTCGCTCAGCATATATTGACTGCCACATTTCCCTTGTTATAAATTAGGTTACACTTCAGAAAATACCATATTTTTTGTGAAGTGCTTAGCATTACTTTAAGGACAGATGGTATAAATATAGTTTATACCCTTCTTATATTTGCTTATAAGAAAATATTATCTTCTTGTATAGAGGATAATATTATCTTACATTCTTATATTTAAGATCCGTTACAAACACAATTTAAATAAACTGCCACTCTGATGATGGTATTGGGGGTTCAGTATTGATGTGGATAGAGAACTGGCTGGCAGACAGGAAGCAAAGAGTAGGAGTAAACGGGTCCTTTTCACAATGGCAGGCAGTGACTAGTGGGGTACCGCAAGGCTCAGTGCTGGGACCCCAGCTATTTACGATATATATTAATGATTTGGACGAGGGAATTGAATGCAACATCTCCAAGTTTGCGGATGACACTAAGCTGGGGGGCAGTGTTAGCTGTGAGGAGGATGCTAGGAGGCTGCAAGGTGACTTGGATAGGCTGGGTGAGTGGGCAAATGCATGGCAGATGCAGTATAACGTGGATAAATGTGAGGTTATCCACTTTGGTGGCAAAAACAGGAAAGTAGATTATTATCTGAATGGTGGCCGATTAGGAAAGGGGGAGATGCAACGAGACCTGGGTGTCATGGTACACCAGTCATTGAAAGTAGGCATGCAGGTGCAGCAGGCAGTGAAAAAGGCGAATGGTATGTTAGCATTCATAGCAAAAGGATTTGAGTATAGGAGCAGGGAGGTTCTACTGCAGTTGTACAGGGTCTTGGTGAGACCACACCTGGAGTATTGCGTATAGTTTTGGTCTCCTAATCAGAGGAAAGACATTCTTGCCATAGAGGGAGTACAGAGAAAGTTCACCAGACTGATTCCTGGGATGTCAGGACTTTCATATGAAGAAAGACTGGATAGACTCGGTTTGTCCTCGCTAGAATTTAGAAGATTGAGGGGGGATCTTATAGAAACGTACACAATTCTTAAGGGGTTGGACAGGCTAGATGCAGGAAGATTATTCCCGATGTTGGGGAAGTCCAGAACAAGGGGTCACAGTTTAAGGATAAAGGGGAAATCTTTTAGGACCGAGATGAGGAAAACTTTTTTCACACAAAGAGTGGTGAATCTGTGGAATTCTCTCCCGCAGAAGGTAGTTGAGGCCAGTTCATTGGCTATATTTAAGAGGGAGTTAGATGTGGCCCTTGTGGCTAAAGGGATCAGGGGGTATGGAGAGAAGGCAGGTACAGGATACTGAGTTGGATGATCTGCCATGATCATATTGAATGGCGGTGCAGGCTCGAAGGGCCGAATGGCCTACTCCTGCACTTATTTTCTATGTTTCTATGTTTCTATAATTCACAGTGTAGATAAAAATTTCAACATGAGATTTTTATTTTATGTTTTCATATCATAAATTTGCTTCCAACATACTTAGTATATATTCAATCACAAATGCACTGTTCTTGGGAACAATGACGAGGGAGTGGGATTGGAAGCTTTGCAGGCAAATTCCATGGACAGTTGGCCGGTGGTTCCATAGAGAGTGTGGTAGGAGGAGATCAGATGGAGAAATCGGTCCACTCACCCATCTATGTCCAGATGTGGTTCTACAGCACATTGAGCTGAGGGGCTGGATGGACTTTATATTCTGCCCCTAACTAATGTGGCCCCATTCACTTGAATGGAGTCATCAACCTTCGCTTTAAAGGTAAGCAAAGACAAAACTTTTTTGAAATTCATTTTAGTTAATAAACTATTTTGATTTATTTATGTGATATTAGTGTAGTTTTAAATTCATTTTTTATTTAGCTGTCGAATAAATAAAATAAAGTAATAATGTTTTGGAAACATTGAAACATGGAAATATGGAAACAGTTTTCAACTGTTTCCCTCTGTTTGTGATCAGGAGGAAACATTTGGGAAAAAAACCCTTTGTTGCTGTGTAGGAAGGAACTGCAGATGCTCGTTTAAACCGAAATGGACACAAAAAGCTGGAGTAAATCAACAGGACAGGCAGCATCTCTGGAGAGAAGGAATAGGTGACGTTTCGGGTCGAGAAGACGAGTCGCTACTCGAAATGTCACCTATTCCTTCTCTTCAGAAATGCTGGCTGTCCCGCTGAGTTACTCCAGCATTTTGTGTCTATCCCCATTGTTGCTCATCTTTTCAGAAGATCATTCAGGCAGGGCCTTTGTCTCCACCATCTGCAGTTCTGTTCCTGCTTGCCTGACATCAGTGAATGGCTGCAGCGTGGCTGGGAGGACGTTCAAAGCCCTGTGGCCTCAGAGGAGAATGTTACCATGGCCGCCCCACTGGAGGTAAAACCTGCAAGCAGCCAGAGGATTCAATTATCTTTAAGGTATTATCCAGCATTTGTTGAAAACTTTACTGATGAAATAGGTAGAAGTGTAAACTGAATAATGTGTGAAGACAATAACTTGCAAGGTATCTGTAGCAATAAATTTATGGAAATGAACTGCAACTTCCATTTATATAGTGCCTTGCTGCAGTTAATAGGACCATTAACAATCACAAAAATGTAGATTGAAGTACATAATAATAATAATAATAAATTTTATATTTAATGGGCGCCTTTCATACAAAATCTCAAGGACACCTTACATAGTAAACATATAATCGGAATATAACAATAAGGACATCACAGAGACACAAATTAAAAACAGGATTCAATCCAAAAACAGAAAATCAAAAACACAGTGTGAAGAGGGAGCAGCGGCAACCAAATCGTGCCAGCGTCCACTCTCTCTTCACGGCAGCCATCTTGGACACAGACCTACAAGACTACAAATAGACAAAAAAAATCATCCCCCCACAGTGGATAGCACTGTGGAGGAAGGCACAATGTCCAGTCCCCACCCCATGTTCACCCCAAAGTCAGGCCTATTGAGGCCACCGCAATTGCCTCTACGGAGGCCCGATGTCCCTGGCCGTTCTCACCGGGTGGTCTTGCCCCGGCGTCGGGAGAGTCCTCTCGGCCGCTTCCTGGTTGGAGCCCGCGGCTGCCGAAGCCGACAAGGCTTCGGCATAGTACAGTATCACATGACCAAAAGCTTGGTAAAAATAGATTTCCCCTTCACCTTGAACCTATGTCCTCTGGTCCTCGATTCCCCTACTCTGAGCAAGAGATTCTGTGCATATACCCGATCTATTCCTCTCATGTATTATACACTTCTATAAGATCACCCCTCATCCTCCTGCACTCCAAGGAATAGAGAACCAACCTACTCAACCTCTCCCTATAGCTCAGACCCTCTAGTCCTGACAACATCGTAAATCTTCTCTGAACCACCTGGCCAATCGATCCAGATCCTGCTGCAATCTTTCACAACCACCTTCACTTTCTGCAAAACCATCCACTTTTGTATCATCAGCAAACTTGCCCTGTATGTTCTCATCCAAATCATTGATGTAGATGATAAACAGTAAATGGCCCCGAGGCACACCACTAGTCACAGGCCTCCAGTCCGAGAAGCAACCTTCCACCATCACCCTCTGCTTCCTTCCATGAAGCCAATTTGCTATCCATTCAGCTAAACATCCTTGGATCCGAAGCGATCTAACTTTCCAGAGCAGCTTACCATGCGGAACCTTGTCGAATACCTTACTGAAATCCATGTACACAATATCTACAACTCTGCCCTCATTGATCTTTCTGGTCATGTCTTCAAAAAACACATTCAGATTTGTGAGACATGACCTCCCACATACAAAACCATGCTAACTATCGCTAATCAGCCCTTGCCCATCCAAATGCCTGTATAACCTATCCCTCAGAATACTCTCTAGTAACTTTCCAACTACAGACGTTAAGCTCACCGGCCTATATTTCCCAGCATTTTCCCTGCAGCACTTCTTGAATAGAGGTACAATATTTGCCGCCCTCCAGTTTTCCGGCACCTCTCCTGTATTTAAGGACGACTCATAAATTTCAGCCAGGGCTCCCACAATTTCCTCTGTAGTTACCAACAATGTCCTCGGATATATCTGATTAGGCTCTGGAGAGTTAACAGAGAAGAAATACTCATTGTGGACCTTGCCCATCTCCTGTGGCTCTACACAGAGGTGACCACTTTGATTCCTGAGAGGTTCCACTCTCTCTCTAGTTGCCCTTTTCCCCCTTATATATTTATAAAATCTTTTCGGATTGCTACCCGCTAGAGCTATTTCCTGGCCCCTTTCTCACCTTCTGATTTCCTTTTTCAGTTTACTCCTTATTTCCCGAAACTCCTCCAGGGATGCACTTGATCCCAGCTGCCTATACCTGTCCCATGCATCCTTCTTGTCTTTGACCAATGCCTCAATTTCCCTAGTCAGCCAAGCTTCCTCACGTTTGCCTGCTTTGCCCTTCACTCTAAAGGGGATGTACGTATCCTGAGCTTTCGTCAGCACACTTTTAAAAACATCCCACTTGGCTGATGTTCCGTTCCCCTCAAATATCCTGCTCCAATCAACTTGAGCGAGACCTTCTCTCACACCCTCAAAGTTAGCCTTACCCCCGTTGAGCATTTTAACACGTGGGCCCTCTCTGTCCCTATCCATAAATATATTAAACCTAATCGAACTGTGGTCACTGGTCCCAAAAGACTCCTCCACAAACACTTCATTAACTTGCCCTTCTCAAGTTCCCATTACTAGATCCAGTGTTGCCCTCTCACATGTGGGGGTCTCTACAAAACAAAAAGTTCATAATTAGTGACATGATAGCAGAGTTTTGAGTGACATAACATTTATTGAAAACTAGACCAAGTACAGACCCGTTGGGTCTGCTCCCCCAACGCAATATTCCACCTCACACACATAGCCCCCAACTGTGCAGGTGTGGCTCATTTCGCCTCATCCCCCAGCACTCCCTCCTCCACCTCCTCCTCTTCACCCTCCCTCTTCAATCCCTAGAGAGGGAGGGGGTAGAGAGGGAGGTAGAGAGGGAGCGGTGGTAGAGAGGGAGGGGGGTCGAGAGGGAGGGGGGTAGGGAGGGAGGGGGGGTTAGAGAGGGAGGGGGAGGAGGGGGATAGAGAGGGAGAGTGAGGGGGTAGAGGGAGAGGGACGAGGTAGAGAGGGTAGAGAGGGAGGGGAGTAGAGAGGGAGGGTAGAGGGAAGGGGAGGGGCATAGAGAGGGAGAGGGGCAGAGAGTGAGGGGGTAGAGAGAGAGAGGGAGGGGGATAGAGGGTGAGGGAGGGAGGTAGAGTGGGAGGAGGGAGGGTAGAGATGGTGAGGGAGGAAATGTCAAGAGGGAGGGGGCGAGAGACGGAGTGTAGACGTGGTGACTACCCTCACTACCCCCTCCTCTCCCTCAATCCCCCCACTCTCCCTCCTCACCTCCCCAGGATATTTCCCCTCTCCTCCTCCCCTCCACCAATCCCTCCTTCACCTCTCTTTCCCTCTCCTTTCCCTCTCCTTTCCCTCTCCTGCCACCGCTGCTCAATCTCTGCTGCGACGACCCACTGTTGTGATGCCTCACCACTGTGGTCTCGAAGCCTCCTTCACCGCTGCAGTCTCGATGCCTCCTCGATTGCCGTGTAAAACCCCAGCCTGGGTGTCGCGGATAGAAGGCCAGGTGGGAAAAAGCGGATCGTTAATTTAAATGCGGCCCTCCCCCTGACGTCACTGGAAGCTGGTCGCCGCCCACTCCCCCTTGGTGGCCGCCCACCCCCCCTTTGTGACGTCACTCGAAGCAGGTTGAAGGAAAACATTTAAAAAGTTGGATTTGGCTCAGTTCAAAACATTATAACTTGTGAAATATAGCATGAAACTAGACTAAGTGGGACCCGTTGGGTCCCATGTTCACACGGGAGAGCTGGTCCCCCAACGCAATATTCCACCTCTCCACCAATTCCAATATTGGTGGCCATTGGGGGGGGGGGGCTTTCTGTAGCGCTGGTATGGGTGTTGTGGGCAGAATGGTCAGGTCTCCAGAGGGCCAGTATGGACATTGTGGGCCAAATGGATTCTTGGGGTGGCAGCTCAGTCCCTCAAGCCTGATGTGCTGGCAGCTCACTCACGGATGGTGGGCTGGCAGTTGACTCACGGCTGTTCCTTGAAATTCTATTTCATGCAGGGTGCAAGGCCACCAAATTCCAATCCATTTTCCTACCATTTCAAGCAGGGTGCAAGGCCACGAAATTCAGGTGCAGTTTCCTACCACTTCAAGCAGGGTGCAAGACCACCAAATTCAAGTGCAGTTTCATACCATTTCAAGCAGGGTGCAAGGCCACCAAATTCAAATGCAGTTTCATACCATTTCATGCAGAGTGCAAGACCACCACATTCAAATGCCGTTTCATACCATTTCAAGCAGGGTGAAATCACCATAAAACCGCACAAAAAACACACTCACTGTTCAGTAGACGTTCAGTTGATTCACAGCTCAGACAGAGTCGTGACCTCTCCCTCCCCCATCATGCAGAGACTGAGCCACACCCACTCTTCCGGGTTTTATAATCCCTCCCCCCTCCCACTGGAAAAGGTGTGGCCTTCATGGCGTGATTGACTGGAGAGAGATTCTCAACATTTTTTAAACACTAATACCACTTTTATTTTTCATTGATGGGAAGAATCCTCTGCAACTGATGTGCGGAGGGAGACTGAGTAAGATGGCCAAAAATCACAGCCGTAAGTGGGCCCCTCCAGCAACCATTTGCAGAGCTATAACTTCAATTGCAAGCCCCCCCCCAGGAAGCATTTGCAGAGCTTTTACTTCAACCCCAACCCCCCCAGCAACCATTTGCAGAGCTTTTACCTCAACCACACCCCCCCAGCAACCATTTGCAGAGCTTCTACCTCAACCCCAAACCCACCCCAGCAACCATTTGCAGAGCTATTACTTCAACCCCAACCCCCCCAGCAACCATTTGCAGAGCTGTTATTTCAACCCTAAACAACCCCCCAGCAACCATTTGCAGAGCTTGTACTTCAACCCCCCCACCCCCCAGCAACCATTTGCAGAGCTTTTACTTCAACCCAACCCCACCCCCCCCCGCTACCATTTGCAGAGCTTTTACTTCATCCCACCGCCCAGCAACCTTTTGCAGATCTTTTACGTCAACCCAAACATTAAGGACACTGAAGGTCAATAAAACCACACTCACAGTTTAGTAGACATGTGTTCAGTGTTATCCACAGCTCAGACTGAGAGACGTGACCCTCTCACTTCCCCATCTTGCAGAGACTGAGGCACACCACTTCCGGGTTTTATAGTCCCTCCCCCTCCCACCAGCAGGGGCAGTAGAGAGAATCTCAACATTTTTTAAACATTAATAGCTCTTTTATTTTTCATCGATGGGAAAAATCCTCTTGTCCTGCTCAGTGGAGGGTGACTCTGAGTAAGCTGGCCAAACATCACAGCCGTAAGTGGCAGCATTCTTTCTAAAATCATGAAGGAAAAACAGGAAGTGGTCAAGATCTTACTTTTAGTAATATAGATGTGAAGTGAAGCAGTTTATTTGGTCGATGGGGTTAATGTGATGAATAATCTGTGAACATTTCTGCGCCAGCGCGTGGCGTTTTTACGAAGGCAGAAAGTCACATGGGCACACACACACACACGTCTACATACATAAAAGATGAAACTTTTAATAGAATATAGATAGAATGAGAAGGGCCAACCAGGAAGACTTTGGAGAAAGGACATAGTTTGAGTTTTCAGCAGGAGATGAAGTGAGGGATGGGGAGTTAGTGAAGTGGAAATCAGTTGTCTCAAGTATGGAGTCAAATCAAGGTCAAATTTGCTAGCAACCTGTTCAGCAGTGGAAAGTTGTAAAAAAAAAGGGAGGTAGTCTGTGGCTTAGGAAGTTGAGTTTGTAACCGGAATTGAAGATGTTAGCTTTGGGCTTGCCAACAGTAAGCTGAAGGAAATTCCTGTTCAGCCTGTATTCTTACGTAAACAGGAGTAGGGTGCTATAATGGAAACTTGAATGGGGCACTACAGCTTACAATTTTTCATGTAGTGAGATACACCAATGACTTTGTGTTCAATTCCACTCTATACTATCTTTTGGAAATATATTTGATCAATATAAAATAGTTGTTACACTGCTGAAATCAATTCCCATTCCTGTATATGGGATTAAGATTTTGTAGGTCTTCATGTCAATGTCGATACTCCCAATGACTCCTGACTTGGTTCTTCCTGTAGAAAGCACATCTGACAATAATTTTTCACAGAAATGGTCACAGAAATCTCCACTTATTCCCTACTCAGTAGATGTCAGCTGCAGTCTGACAGGAAATAAATATGTCCCAAAAACCCGGCAGTTTCCTTATCTCTTGACAACCACAGCATTTGGCATAATAATGATCATTTCAATCATTTGGGATTTTTACTATTCTGGAAACCATCTGTTTCTTATCTTTATAAACCGAGGAGTAAATCAGATGTGAAATTTCTCCTGCCACTCTTAGTAAACATGTTTTTGGCAATAAAACTTACACAACTCTAAAGGTTAGCCGACAGGGATAGAACTAAAAGGTCAACATATTTTTCATCTTTGTTAATGTCTAATCTCAAGATAAATGGATGGCAAATTATATTAACTCCTGATGTACCATGCTAATTACATGTGGAGAGAGAGTGGCAAGGAATAGAAACACGATGACAAGAAATTAGTATGATGACAGATGAGCAATGGATTGACAAAATGTCTCCATGTTTCAAGAGCCAAGAGAGACACGAGTGTTTAATTGCCATATCTACGGGCAACGAAACAATGAAACTGGATATTCTTTCTTCTTCCCACACCTGTCGGGCAATAGATACAGAAGCTTGAAAGCAGGCTTAGGAACAGCTTCTTCCGCTTTGTTATCTGGCTTCTGAGTGGCCCAGCCCGAGGATGGAACGGCGCTCCCGTCGGAGTGGCCCAGCCCGAGGTGGAACGGCGCTCCCGTCGGAGTGGCCCAGTCCAAGGGTGGAATGGCGCTCCCGTCGGAGTGACCCAGCCCGAGTGAGGAACGGCAGTCACGTGAGGGCGATCCGGCTCGGGGCTGGAACGGCGCTCCGGTGGCTGGGACGGCGTTCTGGCGGCTATGACCTGAGTCCGGGGTTGAGCCGCGGGCCAGCGGCTGCGTCCGTTGGACTGGAGGGCGGCAGCTTCGACCACCCCGGGCCGCGGTGTTTGAGCCGGCCCATTGCGGGGTTCGGTGAGCCGCGGGACTGTTTGTACCATCACCCGGTGGGGTATCGCCTCAGCACAGAGGGAGAAGAGGAGGGAAGAGACTGCAGCCCTAAGATTTTTGCCTCCACCACAGTGAGGAGGTGCTTGGAGGACTCACTGTGGTGGTGTTAATTTGTGTTTATTGTTGTTATTATTGTATGATTGTATGTATGACTGCAGGCACGAAATTTCGTTCAGACCGTAAGGTCTGAATGACAATAAAGGCATTCAATTTAAAAAAAAACAGTCCTTCCATAAGCTAAGGTACTGTCCAATTCACCTCTACCCCATTGTGGTCATTGCACTTTGTCTATGGAACTGTTGTGCTACAATGCGGAGAACTGTATTCTGCACTCTTTGTTTCTTCCCATTTGCTCTACCTATTGTACTTGAGTTTGATTTGATTGTATTTGTATATAGTATTATCACGACTGATTGGATAGCATGCAAAACAAAGGTTTACACTGCACCTCGGTACAATAGCCTAAACCTAAAATTCTTACTAGCTGCAACTTTATCCAACCCATTAATGCAAACAGACAAATAAATGTACAAATATACAATTATCCACAACACAATAGGTTAACAGTCAGGAATATTAGGTAACCATACCATAATAGACCAGAACCAGTCCACTGTGCAATCCAAACAAAATCTATAGTAGATTATAGTTACTGCAGTAGTGGTTAATAATGTGCATTAAGAGCTTGATGGTCGCTGGGAAGAAGCTGCCCTTGGCCCTCAAGGTCATGATTTACAGGCTGCTGTACCTTCTTCCCGATGGTAGTAGTGAGATGAGAGCATGGCCAGGGTGGTGTGGGTCTTCGATAATACTATTTTTGAGGCTACACCTTCAATAGTGGGGAGGTATACCAGTGACGGACCAGGAAATGTCCACCATTCTCTGTAATTAATATTAGCTGCCTTTTTGAGGCAACATATTCTGTGGATGCTTTTGCTGGTTGGGAGGTCAGTACCTGTGATGAAGCAAGCAATACGTATCACTTTCTGAGCCCTTCTTCATTCCTGAGAGTTTGAGCACCAAACCAGGTAAGGACACAACCAGTTAATATGCTCTCTACCATGCACATGTAGAAGGTCAGTGGAGTATTCAGTGACATGCTGAATCACCTCAATCTTCTTTGGACGTAAAGCTGTTGATGTGCTTTCTTTGCGATTACATTAATGTGCTGGGTCCAACGCAGATCTTCAGAATTTCTGATGTCAAGTTCTCTCAAAGGTCTTCAGGTTCTCCATATGATGGAGTCTCTCCCTTTATGTTGTCCTGGCATTAGTTATCAAAAACCAATAAATGTATGGCCATGCTGAGTCAATATAAACCAAGCCAAAATTGGTGTGAGCGCAAGAAAGAGGAGCAGGAGTAAGAAACGAGCATGCTCCATCATTCAACAAAATTGCGTCAGCTCTCCTGCCTCAGCACCATTCACCTGCCTGATTCCATCACTAAAATCATCTAATATTGGTTAAATATTGATCTCTGCTTTTCATTAAGTTTTTTTTATTGAGCCTCCACAACCTTCTGGGACAGAGAAATGCAAAGAATCACCATTCTCTGAGTGAAAAAATGTCTCCATCATTTCAGTGCCAATTAACATAATCTATCCCTTATTTTTGAGATTCTGACTCAAAAGTAAGGAATAAATGTGACTCAGTTCTAGACTCATCAACTTGGGAAAACATTGTCCTGCATCTACCCTGCCAAGATCTCTCTGAAATTTGTGATTTAGACAGTTCAACTAACCCATTCTTCTGACTAGATAAGAGGCCGATCTTACTCAATCATATTACAGGAAATAATAGGATAGATATTCACTGCATCCTCTCCATACCAAGTATATCCTTTTTAAGGAAGGAAACCAAATTGTCCATAAGATCTTAGGCCTTGTCTCACCAAGGCCCCATTTCCCCAACTCCCAATATCAAGCTAACACATAAGCAGGTGTTCGTTTATTCTCCCCATCCATTTTCAAATCCTAATCTCCAATCATTCCAAAATCTGCATTATGTTGGAAATTGATATTCAGAGAATTAATTAACTTCACAGGCATTTATTGCAAGACTAAGAAGTGGTTTAATAGGTCATTGAAATTGATCAACTTTCAGATTAATTAACTTATTTCCTGGTATTTCTTTACTAATATTATTTTTTTACTTCCTCATTCCTTATTCTCCATTATATATTCACCCATGTTTTCAGTAAGGGAACCGCCGTTGCTCTCAGTAGCCTTTTGCTTTTGTTTGACATTTCTGTAGGAGATCTCGCAACATGATTTTATGTTTCTTGCAAATTACACTGATATTCATTTTGCCTTTCTTTATCAACTTTGGATTCTCTGCTGTTGAATTCTAAAACATTCCCAAGCCTTTGTCTGAATGCTTTTTCTGGCAAATTTATCAGCATTTTCCTTAGATTTATTACTGCCTTTAGTTTATCACCAAATCTATGCTCGGATCACAATTCCTACAGTGTTTTTGTTGCTTGAAGACATGTATATTTATTGCAATTATTTATTCAAATCCTATTCATGGTCATATCAATTAATGTAACATAATATGTGACTCATGGTGTGCCAGTGTTCTGAAATACAGGACAAATAACATAAATATTAACCCAGATCCTATTTTCTACAGCTGCAAGGAAGTAAATCAGATGTCAAATAAAATCTACTGCAATGAATGAATGAATGAATCTCTTTATTGTCATTGCACATGGTACAACGAAATTTAAAAGTCAATCCCACGGTGCGATTCACAAGAGCAATTTTAAATATATAAGAAATGGTAAAAATATATACATATAAAAAAAAATTACAGATAAATAACAATAGCAGCTGAGGTAGAACCATTCAGTTGAATGTGAGTGTTATTTCTTATTTTGCATTGTTAAGTTCACGTATGGCTATGGGGTAGAAGCTGTCTATGAGTCTGTCTGTGCGAGTTTTGAAAGACCTGTACCGTCTGCCAGAGGGCAGCAGGTGGAACAGGTTGTGTCCAGGGTGGGAAGGGTCCTTCAGGATGTTGGCTGCCCTGCCAAGGCAGCGAGAGCTGAAGATGTCCTTCAGGGAGGGCAGTGGGCAGCCAGTGATTTTTTATGCGGTGTTGATGACCCTTTGAAGGGCTCTCCTGTCTGCTGCAGAGCAGCTGGCATACCATGTGGTTATACAGTACGCCAGCACACTCTCGATGGAGCAGTGGTAGAAGGACACCAGCAGCTTCTCCTCCAGGTTGTTTTTCCTGAGGATCCTCAGAAAGTAGAGTCGTTGCTGGGCCTTCTTGACTGCTGTGGTGGTGTTTGTAGTCCAGGAGAGATCCTCCGTAATTTGTGTGCCCAGGAATCTGAAGTCTGAGACCCTTTCCACACAGTCCCCATTGATGAATGGGGTTTGGGGGCTGCACTGTTCTTACGGAAGTCTATGATAATTTCCTTTGTTTTTGTGGTGATTAGGATGAGGTTGTTGTCTGAACACCACGCTGCCAGTCTTTGGACTTCCTCCCTGTAGGCTGTCTCATCTCCTCCTGAGATACGTCCAACCACAGTCGTGTCGTCCGCAAACTTGACGATGGTGTTGGTGGAGTGGGCGGGGGCACAATCGTGGGTGTAGGACACCGTGCCTGAAGTCTGCCACAATCATCCCACTACCAAAAAAGCCTGTTATCAGCGGCCTTAACGACTACCAACCGGTAGTATTTGTAAAAAAAATAAGTTAGGGCGAGGTATTCGTAGAGGAGGGAGCTCAACACACAGCCCTGTGGGGTGCCGGTGCTGAGTGTGATGGGGGTGGAGAGGTGATGGCCCAGTCTGACGGTCTGGGGGCGGTTAGACAGAAAGTCCTTGATCCAGAGGCAGATGGGTTGGGAGAGTCCTAAATCCATGAGTTTGGTGACCAGTCTGCTGGGGATGATGGTATTGAAGGCGGAGCTAAAGTCAATGAAAAGCACCCTCACATAGCTCCCCTGGTGTTCGAGGTGGGTCAGTGCAGTGTGAAGAGCAGTGGCGATGGCATCCTCAGTGGACCTATTTGCTCTGTAGGCAAACTGGTGTGGATCGAAGGTGGGCGGGAGGCTGGCTTTGATGTGCTGCTGGACCAGCCTCTCAAAACACTTCATGATGACTGGTGTGAGAGCGACCGGTCGGTATTCGTTAAGGCCGCTGATAACAGGCTTTTTTGGTAGTGGGATGATTGTGGCAGACTTCAGGCACGGTGGGATGATGGATTTGGACAGGGACAGGTTGAAGATTTTCGTGAAGACCTCGGAGAGCTGGTCTGCACATTCCTTCAGAACCCTTCCTGTCACGCCATCCGGGCCGGCAGCCTTCCTCGGGTTCACCGCCCTGAGCACCCGCCTCACTTCATGCTCCTGCACAGTGAGGGTGTAGTTGTTGTTGTTAGGGGCTGGTGGGAGAATGGTGACGAGCTCTTCTGGTTCTGCCTCGAAGCGAGCAAAGAAGCAGTTCAGCTCCTCTGCCAGTGAGGCGTCGCCGTCGGCCGTCGTGCTGTTGCTGGGCTTGTAGTTGGTGATGTGCTGGGTGCCCTGCCACACCCGCCGTGGATCGTTGTTGTTAAAGTAGTCCTCTATCTTCCTCTTGTGGGCCGCTTTGGCATCCCTGATGCCTTTCTTCAGGTTGGCTCTAGCAGCGCTGTACAGGGCTCTGTCGCCAGACCTGAAGGCGGTGTTGCGGTCCTTGAGGAGAGTTTGGACCTCTTTTGTCATCCACGGCTTCTGGTTGGGGTACACCCGGATGAGTTTGTCGACGGTGACGTTGTCAACACAGTTCTGGATGTAAACGAGTACCGTGGATGTGTACTCCTCCAAGTCCTGATTTCCAAAAATGTCCCAGTTTGTCCTTTCAAAGCAGTACTTTAGCTGTGAGGAAGCTCCTTCAGGCCAAGTTTTAACAGTCCTTGTGGTGGGTTGAGCTTTTCTCCTGAGGGGGGTGTATGCTGGTGCTAAGTGAATGGATAGGTGATCCAACTGGCCTAAGTGTGGTAGTGGTGTGGCTCTAAACCCCTTCTTGATGTTTGAGTAGGCCTTGTCTAATGTATTTTCTCCCCTGGTTACACATTTGATGTGTTGTTCAAACTTGGGGAGAACTGATTTTAAGTCTGCGTGATTGAAATCACCAGCTATGATATGGGCTGCTTTGGGGTAGGTGTTCTCTTGTTTGCTGATAGCGCTATGGAGGTAGCCTAGGGCTATGCTAGCATTAGCATCCGGTGGGATATACACAGCTGTAACTATGACCACGGTAAACTCACGTGGAAGGTAGAAAGGCCTGCATCTAACTATCAGGTACTCCAAATCAGCAGAACAGTGTCTGTCTATGATTGTGGTATTTGTGCACCAGTTGTTGTGAACGTAGATGCATAACCCCCCTCCTTTGCTCTTACCGGAGTTTTTGTTTCTATCCCAGCGAAATGCTGTGCAGCCTGCTAGCTCAATGGCTCCATCCGGAACAAGTGCGTGTAGCCACATCTCTGTTATTAGCAGAATGCAACTGTCCGCGATGAATTTGTTTGCGGCGACCTGTAGTCTTAGTTCGTCCATTTTGTTGGTGATAGATCTGGCGTTGGTGAGAATGATGCTGGGTAGCGGTGGTTTGTGTGGTTGTTGCCTTAGCCTAGCGAGTAGTCCGGACCGGCCACCACGCTTTTGCTTCCTGTGCCTCCTCCGTCTCCGGCGTTTGCTGGGGCCGACAACAATCCACGGAGAGCCCGGTGTCCTGGCTATCTCCTCCGGTATGTTGCGTGAATGCAGAAAAACACTCTTAACTGCCTGTTTACACTGTAATCCGATAATCAGAAGATCCTGTCGGCTGAAGGTGAGATTCGCACGACAAAACGTAACAGACATACAAACAAAAACACACAAAAAAAGCACCGAAAGGGAGAGCTTCGAGCCGCTGCGACTGTGCGCGCCGCCATCTTGGAAGTGATATCCTCAGCTTGTAAAGAATATTGTACCTGCAGACAATTTTAAATAAATGTCCACAAGCAAGATCTTGCAGAGGATGTACAGTAACACCAAACTAAGTCACTATCTGCAAATGACTGCTGCCTGGGTGAATTCAAAGTTCTTGTCCGCCAAGTCCTAATTTCTTTTGAGTGATTTTTTTTGACAATACCAAATTAATATTTTCCTGTTATCTAGCAGTAAAGTTTTATTTTTTCTCATATTAAAATGTATCAAAACCTCCTCTTCCGTACTTAAACAAGGATCTGCTATAGATTCTGTTCTTAAAGCCTCCTGTCCCTAGTTTTGTCCCAGTAAATTAGAATAGAATAGAATAGTTTCTTTATTGTCAATGTAACATGAACCATGTACAACGAAATTAAAAAATGTCAGCCAGTCAGTGCACCATTCAAACATTTCTAAAAGCTAACGATACATACAAGGTAAAATATTTAAAAAGATAAACAACTAAAATAAATATCATGAAAATAGCCCGCATAAACACCCAACCCTACATCCTTCTGTCGATTTCACAGTGTACCACAGTCCCTTAGTATGTATCGCCCCTGCGTTCCTTGGCGGCTACATTTAGTGCCTTTATAGCAGTGGGGTAAAAACTGTTTTTAAGTCTGTTTGTCGTTGTCCTTGTAGATCTGTACCGTCTGCCTGACGGCAACAGTTCAAACAGGGAGTGTCCGGGGTGGGAAATGTCCTTTATAATACTCTGGGATTTTTTGATGCAGCGGGAACTGTGTAAGTCCTCCAAGGTAAGGAGAGGGCAGCCGACAATCCTCTGGGCATTGTCAATGGCCCTCTGGAGCGCTTTCCTCTGAGCCGCTGTGCAGCTGGTGTACCATACGCATACACAGTATGTTAGGATGCTCTCAATGGAGCACCGATAAAAGGACAGCAGCAGTCTCTGATTGATGTTATTCTTCCTGAGCACCCTCAGGAAGTGCAGTCTCTGCTGGACCTTTTTCAGCAGCGCAGAGGTGTTCACGCTCCACGTCAGGTCCTCCTCAATATGGATTCCCAGGAAGCAGAAATCAGCCACCCTCTCCACACAGTCCCCTCTGATAATTAATGGTACCATGTCCGTTTTATTCTTCCTGAAGTCTATTATTATTTCCTTTGTCTTTAAGGTGTTGAGGAGCAGGTTATTTTCTCCACACCACACTGTCAGCTGCTCCGCCTCATCCCGGTAGGCGTACTCGTCCCCCCCCGGAGATGAGCCCCACCACCGTAGTGTCATCTGCAAATTTGACAATGGTGTTGCTGTGGTGGGCGGGGGTGCAGTCATGTGTGTAGATGGTGTAGAGCAGGGGGCTCAGTACGCAGCCCTGTGGAGAGCCGGTACTGAGGCTGAGGGCCGTGGATGTGTGATGGCCCACTCTGACTCTCTGGCTGCGACCCGACAGGAAGCTATTTATCCACATGCAGGTGGAGTGTGGAAGTCCCAAGTCCCCCAGTTTGTCCACCAGTTTGTGGGGAAGGATGGTATTAAAAGCAGAGCTGTAGTCCACAAAGAGCATCCGCACGTAGCTCCCCCGCTGCTCCAGGTGGGACAGTGCAGCATGGAGAGCTGTGGCTACAGCGTCCTCTGTAGATCTATTCGCTCTGTACGCAAACTGGTGGGGGTCAAAGCTTCGGGGCAGGAGTGATGTGATGTGACCCCGGACCAGTTTTTCAAAACACTTCATCACCACTGGTGTGAGTGCGACTGGCCGGTAGTCGTTGAGGCTGGAGATGTTGGGTTTTTTGGGCAAGGGGACTATGGTGGAGGACTTCAGCCAGGGTGGAACAGTGGACTGGGCCAGAGACTGGTTGAAAATCCTCGTAAAGACTCCAGCCAGCTGGTCTGCGCAGTCCTTCAACACGCGTCCAGAGACGCCGTCAGGTCCAGTAGCCTTCCTTGGATTGATGGCCCGCAGCGTGCGCCTCACCTCATGCTCCTCTATCTTGAGGGTTAGGCTGCTGTGGACCATGTGGTGTGATGTGGCTGTCTCGGGTGGCTCCACTTCAAAGCGAGCAAAGAAGAGGTTCAGCTCCTCTGCCAACGAGGCGTCACCTTCAGCAGCTCCAAGGTTGGTCTTGTAGTTGGTGAGATACTGGATCCCCTGCCACACCTGCCTGCTGTTGTTACTGTCCAGGTGGTCCTCTATCTTCCTCCTGTAGTCTGATTTGGCCTCTCTGATGCCTCTCTTCAGGTTAGCTCGGGCCGTGCTGTATAAAGCCCTATCGCCAGACCTAAAAGCGGTGTTCCTCTCTTTTAACAGCCGCTGGACCTCCCGGGTCATCCAGGGCTTCTGGTTGGGGTAGACCCGGATGCGTTTGTCCACTGTGACCGTGTCCATGCAGTTTTTAATGTAACACAGTACACTGTCTGTGAACACCTCCAGGTCCCGGTGTTCAAACACATGCCAGTTGGTCCTGTCGAAGCAGTCCTGCAGCTGCTGAGATGCACCATCAGGCCAGTTTGTGATGGTCTTTGTGATGGTAGGAGCGGTTTTCCTGAGGGGGGCATATGCAGGAATTAAAAGCAGGGACATATGGTCCGACTGACCCAGGTGTGGTAGTGGTCTAGCCCTGTAGCCCAGCTTGATGTTGGAGTAGACCTTGTCCAGTGTGTTAGCTCCTCTTGTAGCACATTTAACATGCTGGTAGAATTTGGGGAGCATTTTCTTCAAGTCCGCGTGATTAAAGTCCCCTGCTATGATGTGAACAGCGTCAGGATATATGCTCTGTTGACTGCTAGTGCTACCATACAAATGTCCGATAGCCGAGTTAGCATTAGCATCCGGTGGTATGTACACAGCAGTTATCATGACAACAGTAAACTCTCTAGGGAGATAAATGGGCCTGCATTTAACAATCACATACTCCAGGTTCGGGGAGCAGTGACTGTCCACAATCACTGTGTTTGTACACCAGGTGTTGTTCACGTACACACAGAGCCCTCCACCTCTGCTCATACCAGAGTCTCTTGTCCTGTCATGACGCTGTGCTGTGTAGCCTGCTAGCTCGATAGCAGAGTCCGGAATGAAAGAATGAAGCCAGGTCTCCGTGATCAACAGGATACAGCTGTCCTTCACGGCATTGTTAGCTGCAGTCTGTAGCCTCAGTTCATCCATCTTGTTAGCGAGGGATCTGGCGTTCGTGAGAACCAGGCTGGGAAGCGGTGGTTTGAGCGGCCGCCTCCATAGCCTGGCCAGAGCCTCGCTTTTGCCTTCTCTTTCTGCGCCGTCTTCGCCTCCTCCCCGTGGGGATGGTGATCCACGGAGAATCGGGGCTCCTCGCTATGTCCGCCGGGATCTTGTATGAGTGGACAAACTCGGCGGTAACCCCCCCGTTCGCGACCGGCTCCAATCCTAAAAAGATCCTGCCGGCCGTAGACGTTGTTCGCCCGACAGTAAGTACACAGGGCACAAAACAACACGCACACATACACAAAAAACACGAAGCACTGACCGGGAGAACATCGAGCCGCTGCAACTGTGTGCGCTGCCAATTACGTATCTCTTGTATGGTTATTTTGCCTACCATCTACCTACTGTAGGCTTTGGAAAGGGTGCAGAGGAGCTTCACCAGAATGATACCTGGTTTGGGGGTATTAGCTATAGGGAGATGTTAGACAGCTCTTTGATTGTATTCTCTGGAACAAGCTGGACGTTGCTGGGAGATCTGATAGAAGTATGTAAAATTGTGAGTCATACTTAGGGAGGAAGTCAGAATCTTTTTCGCTGGGTGGAAATATCAAATACTAGAGGGTATAGCTTTAAGGTGAAAGAGGCAAAGTTTAAGAGGAAAGAGGCTGAGTGCCTGGTACGTGCTGCCCGGTGTGGTGGTAGACGCAAACACTATAGTGGCATTGAAAATGCCTTTGGACAGGCACATGGATATGCAAGGAATGGAGAATATGGATTATGTGGAGGTAGATAAGGGATGGTCTTGGTATCATGCCCAGCACAGTCACTGTGGGCTGAAGAGTCTGTTCCTGTGCTGAACTGCTCTATGTTCTATGTCTGGAAGGTTAGATATTTGGGCAGCCATGGTGGCGCAGCGGAAGAGTTGCTGCCTTGTAGCGCCTGCAGCGCCGAAGACCCGGGTTCAGTCCCGACTGTGGGTGCTGTCTGTACGGAGTTTGTACTTTCTCCCTATGACCGCGTGGGTTTCTTCCCACACTCCAAAGACGTACAGGTTATGTGTAAATTGGTGTAAGTGTAAATTGTCCCTAGTGTGTGTAGGATAGTGTTAGTATGTGGAGATCGCTGGTTGGTGCGGACTCAGTGGGACGAAGGGCCTGTTTCCACGCTGTATCTCTAAACTAAACTAAACTAAACTGTACATACAGAAAGTTTAATATATGGTTTAAGTTTAATGACAGACGGACCAAAATCCAAATACCTTCCTTAAAAATTGGAACAGCAGCTTTCAGGATCTAGATAAATATGGTATGTTTTATAGCTAAATAACCATTAGAAAAAAACATGTACTTCAAATAGGGTAGCCAGCAGCACACTATTGTTTTACCTCAGGGGCCGGTCAGATTCCATCGCATCTCAAGAAATCCAAACATCATCTGTGCACTCCTATTACAATGGTGATACCATTTCGCCTGATTGCCTTAAAGTTCTGAACAGTTTTGTTCTAGATAATCACATTATTTGCTGTACTTCTGTACCAAACAAATTAATTTTTGCCCCAATCACAAGTTCCAATAGCCTGTAGTAAAACTGGCATTCAAGTCAAAGCAAGCTGGAAACAGAAAATCAGGTAGACTTTCTTCAGATAATTAAAAATGAAAAGAGTTTTCAAAGTGTGAGTTAGTCTTAAAAAATAAGAGTTAACAAAGTGTGAGTTGGTCTTAAAGAAGTCTAGAGAATTAATTCTTGTAATAAGGGGATGTCAGATGAATGAAACATATAATTTCTATTGCTGTCAAATTATATATCAGAAACAACTGGAAATTGGGAACCAGAAGGGAAAGAGTGACAATTGTCAGGGAAACAGAAAGCAGAAAAATACAATGAACTAATTGAGGGTGGCACAGTGGCGCAGCAGTAGAGTTGCGGCCTTATTACAGCGCCGGAGACCTCGGTTCGATCCTGACTAAGAGTGCTTGTTTGAACAGCATTTGTATGTTCTCACCATGACCATGTGGGTTTTCTCCGAGATCTTCGGTTTCCTCCCACACTCCAATGACGTACAGGTTTGTAGGTTAATTGTCTTGGTATAATTGTAAATTGTCCCAAGTATGTAGGATAGTATTAGTGTGTGGGGAACACTGGTCGGCATGGACTCGTTGGGTTGAAGGGCCTGTTTCCACATGGTATCTCTAAACTAAACTAATATCCATCATATTGAATGCATTCGAAAATATCATTATATAACAGAAGGGCACTTAGAGAAATTGTGCACATGAGAGCACCATGGTGCATACTCTGACAAATATGTGAACAGTGACATCAATAAAGAAACTACTGGGGCAACCCAGCAGGTTGAGCAGCATCTGTAGAAACGGAATTGTCAACGTATGGGTCGAGACTTTACAGTGACATCATTTCAAACTTTAGACTTTTAAACATCAGAGATTCAGCGCGGAAACAGACCTTTTGGCCCAATGAGTCTGCGCCGACCAGCAATCACCCTGAACACTCACACTATCCTACACACTAGGGACAATTTGAAGGGGCTGTCCCACTTGGGTAACCTGATTGGCGAGTTTAGAAGAGTTTAGGAGAGTTTGAAAAAAAATGTCATGTTGAAGACCTCCTTCGACTATGTAGAAGACCTCCTCCGTCTATGTTGAAGACTAGCTTCGACTAGCTACGGCTAGCTATGACTAACTTCGGGAAAACTGGGCACCAAATAGTGGAGAGTGAAGACGACCTCCTTCGATCTCCTTCGACCTCCCTTTGACCTCCCTTCGACTATGATGAAGACTATCTACGACTACGTTCGACTACCCTCGATTACCTATGACTAACATGCCGACCTACTATGACCTACTACGTTTAAACCTACGAGTAAAAAAAGTAGCGATTTTTTCCATGGCGACCTTTTTTTTACTTGCGGGCATTTTTCAACATGTTGAAAAATACGCCGCGGCAATAACTGAGGCCTCGAGTACCCGGGGACTACTCTCGAGCATGAAGGAGAGTTACAAAGACCTCCTACGACCTCGTGTCGACCATGCTGCGAGTATGAGTAGCGGGCAAACTCACCAGAACTCGCGAATTAGGTCGCCCAAGTGGGACAGCCCCTTAACAATTTTACCAAAGCCTATTAACCTACAAACCTGTACGTCTTTGGAGTGTGGGAGGAAACCTGAAGAAAATCCACACCGTCACGGGGAAAACATACAAACTCTGTGCAAAAAACCCCCATAGTCAGAATCAAACCAGGGTCTCTGGCGCTGTAAGGCAGCGACTCTACCGCTGCTCCACTGGGCCACCCCCGTGCCACTGTGCAGCCGTAATCAGGCCGATCTGTGACTGTACAATGACATCATGCTTATTTATGTCCCTTTCATTTCCCGCCCTCCACTCCCCTCCACATCTAGAAAAGAAAGAGAAATATTAGATGTTTTCCCGTAAGCTTCAGAGCTACACTGATACAGCTTGTGTTGACCATGGAGATTCAGAGGATATCATTGATAGAATGTCTGCTTCAAGAATCACTTCACGACTTGCTTCATTCATGTTTGGTGTAAGCCTTATTCTTTGACTATTATCAAACTCATATTATGATTATATTCAAACATACAATCTCCATCGGTATTTTCTTGAATCTCTTGCACTGAGATCAAATGATCTCTGTGAATCTTTCTGAACGTTTCATCCTTTCATATCAGATTCATGAGAACGTTTTTGGAGACATAAATGTACACAATCGCTCTGACATCTCATTTTCTCATCTCTGATCTCACAGGCGGGCTCATCACATGAAACCTATTCCTTTAAAGCAAATATCATGATATTTGTTTCATTTCAACTGTCTTTCTTTACCTTCTATTCTAGTCTCAGCTGAACCAGACTCAGACACATAATCTTCCATGTGTCAGTATTCCTGCAGGGCTGGAAACAAAGTGATGGGGGAACTCAAGATTCAAGATTCAAGATTCAAGAGAGTTTATTGTCATGTGTCCCAGAAAGGACAATTAAATTCTTGCCTTGCTTTCAGCACAACAGAATATTGCAGGCATAAATAATACAGAACAGATCAGAGTGTCCATAACTTCAAGATGCTTTTAATATTTTTACAAGGTTCTCTAGCACTCTAGCATGCAGTCCTAATGATGCCGCAAGTCATGGGAATTTCCATGCCCATGAGGACTACACCTGCTGTAAGTGGGTGCAGTTGCAGCTTCTTACGGACCACGGTAAGAAACTGGGGCTACAGCTGGGTGACCGCAGGATTATCCGGGGGTGTGAGACTATCATAGATAGAAGTTACAGTGAGATGGTCATGGCTAAGATACAGGCAGGAAGTAGATGGATGATCACCAGGAAAGGAAGTAGGCAGACTGTGGCCCTGGGGCCGTTCTCCTCCACAACAGGTCTGCTCATTCGAATGCTATTGTGGGTGAGGACCGGTCAGGAGAGAGCAGCAGCAGTGGTCTGCAGTGACAGGCCTGGTTCTGATGCACAGTGAGAAGGAAGAAGTCAGACAGAGCTATTATGATAGGAGGCCTTTTAGCTAAGGGGACAAATGGAATATTCTGTGGCAGCAAATGAGACTGCAGGATGGTGTATCGCCTCCCTGTAGGCAGGGTCCAGGATGTCTCAGGGTTGTTGCAGTACATTCTTTGGTTTAGTTTTGTTTAGATTAGAGATACAGCGCAGAAACAGGCCCTTCGGCCCACCACGTCTGCACCGACCAGCGATCCCACCACATTAACACTAACATTACCCTCCTTATAAAGGGGTCATTGTGAGCATTGACACCGATGACATAGGTAGGAAAAGGAATGAGGTCCTGTGGAGTGAATATAGGGAGTGAGATATTAAGAGATTCAAGAGAAATTGGGTTAGTACAGGAAAGAAAATCAGCATGATCACATTGAATGCAGAACAACACCAATGGTAAGATGGCCTACTCCTGCATTTCTTTCTTATCTGTGGCACAGTGATACAGCTGGTAGACTTGTTGCCTCACAAGACCAGAGACCCAGGACTTGGACTTTGATCTTTTACTTGGATGCTGTCTGTATTGAGTTGAGTGCTACGGTTTCTTCCCACATCCCAAAGACATGCAGGTTTGTAGGTTAATTGTCCTTTGTAAATTGCCTCTAGTACGCAAAGAGTGAATGAGAAAGTTGATAAAGTAGAACTTGTATGAATGAGGACTAGGTGGGCTGAAAGGCCTACTCTGATTTTGTGGAAAATGTGGACCCCACTTCCCTTATCCCAGAAGCCATATTTGAAGACCTCAAAATAGCATAAAGCTCATGGAGTACTGGGTATCTGCCATCCTTATATACTTCAGTATTTCATAGAAAATAAATTGCTTTTCATTTGTTATCGGAGTTCCCACAGAAGCACTGAGCTAATTAACATCTAAAATTCTTTCAATATGTTATGGGAAGTATTTGAAGCCAAATATATGGCCACATTTTATTTTTTAATCGCAAGTAAAATAGGAACAGTACCTTGTATATTGATGCAGAATTCAGCTAAATGTTTGATTCCACGTTGCAAAGCATTTGCTCGATAATGTCCACGCTATTTACTACTTGTTTTATGAGTTGGTGTCTTATTACACCAGAATTATTTACTCAATCAGATATTTTTCCCATTAAATTAAGAATAGTTTAGAAATACAATAGAGATAAAGCAATGACTTGAATTATCAGGTGATGTGCAACTATTTCCAACATTACTGCTGATAAAAATAAGATCATTGCACTGGATCTTCACTTTGTTAATTGCATCTCTGCTACAATTTTTCTATGGAATATAAGTAATTTTGCACAAACACATAATGCATTTCCAATGCTTCTGAAAGTGGAGCCTCGTAGCCTTTCCATAACTGTGGTGACATTTGGTCTTTGATCATAGGTATCGCAGTTTAAAGCTGATTACAAGAAAAATCAGTGCAATTATTTCAGAGCGAAACGTGTAGCCCAAGAGAGATATGGCACGAAAGCCAATTTTACTCACTATTTCATTGCTTCCAACAGAAAGGGAAAGCTCTGCTGCTTTGAAAGACAATTTTATGCCTCGTAAATCCCTCCTTGGTTCGTCTGTAGCTGCCGAGATTGCAGCAGCTGTTATTTTCTTCACTTCTCTGGTACTGGCTTCAGGACAAAACACTGGAGAGGAACCAACCAGAGGAACAAGAAAGTGAAATTCACCCACATGTTAAATTTTCCAAAGAAAAGAACAAAATATTTACAAGACTAATTCATGGCTCTTACCCCCTCTTTTCGGCCAATATGTTTATTGCAATAGCCTTGTTCTAACATAATACACTGACAGCTGTGCTGTTACATTTGAAGGTCATTTATATATAGTTACCTGGTTATGTTTTTACAGTAATTTTACTTGGCATATTTACTTCTTATTGACAATCACTTATCTGAAAACCTATATTGGGAACTGGTGAGCCCCCCCCCACACACCTCCCTCCCACACACCCCCCTCCCCCACACTCCCCATCCCCCACACCCCCCTCCCCCACACCCCCTCCCCAAATCCCCCTCCCCCACCCCCCCAAAAGGCAGACAGGCAAAGTAGTCCAGGTAGAAGTGTAAACTTTCAGTTCTGGCTAAAGAAGGCCACAGATCTGCATCATGACTATCTTTGTAAACCTTAGCCTCTGGATCATGCTGGCAGCAAGGGTGCTGAAAAACTCATGGTGCATGGTCCACATACATGGGCCCCTTGGTGCCTGTGCATCCCTTCAATCACTATTGCCTGTGTTACATTGCTATGCAACACAGTACTGAGGCTGGTAGAGTTGCTGCCTCACAGAGCCAATGATCGGGTTTCAATCCTGTTCTTTCACGCTCTCTATTTGGAATGTGCATGTTCTCCCTGTCACCATGTTGGTTTCCTCTCGGTACTTCAGTTTCCACCCACATCCCAAAGATGTGCAGATTGGTAGGTTAATTGGCTAATGTAAATTGCCCTGAGTGTGGAGATGAAGGTAGAATTTGGGATGAGTTGATGGGTTGTTGGGAAGATAATGTGGGATTACTGTCGGATGGGTGTGAATAGGTGCTTGATGATCAGTGGTGACTTATTTCTGCACTGTATGACCATGGCCTACAATATAACCAGGAAAACCTTTTGCAGGATCATCCACTCACCTCAAGGCAGTTGATCTCTCTGATATCAATCGCCATTGGCTTATTGCATGATATTGTACACCTATGTAACACACTTATAATTAGCCATATTAATGCTGGATTTTTAAAAAGAATTTACAAATTTCCAATCCTATTTCCAAATATGACGTCAAGTAAATACAAGAAAGCTATGATATCCTTTCCCTTGTATTGAAGCAACCAAGCCAGGGAAAAATTAATATTTGACATAGGCAAGTTGAGTATCATGTCACATTCCCAGTTTAAAAGTGAATTCCAGAATTAAAGAGCATAGACAGTCATAGAATCAATCAGCATGGAAACTGGCCCTTCGGCGAAATTGCCCACGCCAACCAACATGCCCCATCTGCGCAATTCCAACCTGCCTGCATTTGACCCACATCCCTCTAAACATATCCTATCCATGTACATGTCTAAATGTTTCTTAAACATTGCAATAGTACATCCCTCAATTACTTTCTCTGGCAGCTCGTTCCATACAACCATCACCCTTTGTGTAAAAAAGTTAGCCCTCAGGATAACTAAATATTTCCCTCCTCACCTTATACCTATGTCCTCTGGTTCTCGATTCCTTTATTCTGGGCAAAAGAATCTGTGCATTTAACTGATCAATTCATCTCATGATTTTGAACACCTCTATAAGATCACCCCTCATCCTCCTGAGCTCCAAGGAATAAAGCCGTAGCCTGCCCAACCTCACCCTATAGCTCAGGCCCTCGAATCCTGGCAACATCCTCATAAATCTTCTCTGCACCCTTTCCAGCTAGACAGCGTCTTTCCTAAACATGGTGATAGAGGACTGTGTTCAGTTTTGTCGCCTCACCAATTTCTTATACAACTGTAACATGACCTCCCAACTTCTATATTCAATACTCTGACTGATGAAGGCCAATGTGCTGAAAGCCTTTTTGACCACCCTATCTAACTGTAACGCCATTTTCAAGAAACTATGTACCTGCACTCCTAGATCCCTCTGCTCTACAACACGACCCAGAGCCCGACAATGCGCAATGTTGGTTCGGTCCATGTTAGTGCTCCCAAAGTACAACTCACCTTTCTCTGTATTAAATACCATTAACCATTCCTCAGCCCACCTGCCCAACTGATCAAGATCCTGTTGCAATTTTTGACAACCATCTTCACTATCTACAAAACCACCCACTTTAGTGTCATCTGCAAACATGCTGATCATGCCTTCTACATTCTCATCCAAATCATTGATATAGATGACAAACAGCAATGGACCCAGCACTGACCCTTGAGACACACAACTAGTCACAGGCCTCCAGTCTGGAAAACTTCCTTCCACCATCATCTTCTGCTCCCTTCCATTAAGTCAATTTTCTATCTATTCAGCCATCTTTCCGTGGATTCCATGCGATCTAACCTTCCAGAGAAGCCTACCATGTGGAACCATGTAGAAACCTTGCTGAAATCCATATATACAATGTCTATAGCTCTACCCTCATCAATCTTTTTAGTTACATCTTCAAAAAACTAAATGAGATTCATGAGGCACAACCTCCCACGTACAAAACAGTGCTGACTATCCCTGATCAGCCCCTGTCCATCTAAATGCATGTATATCTTAACCTGAAGAAAACTCTCTAGTAACTTTCTGACCACACGTTAGGCTCACTGGCCTGTAGTTCCCAGGCTTTTCCCTGCAGCCCTTCTTAGGTAGAGGAACAACATTTGCCAACTTTCAGTCTTCCACCACCTCACCCGTATTTAAAAACGACATGTAAATCTCAGAGAGTACGCCTGCAATTTCCTCTCTAGCTTCCCAGTGTCCTTGGATATATCTGATCAGACCCTGGAGATTTGTCTATCTTCATATGCGTCAGGATCTTCAGCACCTCCTTGACAGTAATGCTGCCTACACTCAAGACACTTCCATTGAATGCCCCATGTTCCTCAGTCCTCGTGTCTTTCTCAACTGTAAAAAGAGAGGAGAAATACTAATTGAGGACCTTACCCATCTCCTGTGGCTTCACGCAGAAACATTCTAGAAATGGTCAGAAAATCAGGCTGCATCATTGGCAATGCAATCAGAGTGAAATATTCATACCAATGAATTCTCAAGAGAACAGGAGCTTGCATTCAGATCCAAACTGATGAGGGTTTGAGGTTTTGCTGAATTGCGATTGTGCATTCTTGCCTGCAGAGGGATAATGGGTGAAGAGAAATTAGCCTGAGTTGGGAATTTAGCCAACAAAACTTTGGATGATTTAGTTTCTGGAAGATTGATGATAAGAGGCCAGCCAAGAGACCATTGGACTGGCCGAGCCTGGAGATAATGAAAGCAGGGATGCGTTTTCTGCAGCATATGTGCTGAGACAAGCAACACGTTTGCTGAGAGTGTAGGGTTATTTTTAAATTGCTTTCCAGTCTCCAAATTATTCATCACATTTAGTAGGCAAATAAGTAATTCTGTATCTCTCTTCAATTTGATTTTCCTTTATGATAATAAATCCAATTCTGTAGAATATTTTTTTATCATTGGAAATTAATATGGTAATTTTCCAACTTAATATTACTGGTGGGGAGCCTTTCCTAAACAGTTGTGCATTCTGCAAATTTGGCTGGCTGCTGCGCAAGATTTTCTGATTATTAATTTTAACAGCACTAATTACAGCACTGCCAAGTTTCTGCTGTATGTTTGCACCAGTTGAGATTACTGCTGGGAGCGTAACGATGAGAGATAACTCTGTGAGGTTGCCTTGGTCAATTGTCCTTGAATTATTATCAATGGAGATGATGTTGATTTTTTGATGCAGATGGGCTGGCTGAACAGGCAACGGGATATTAAGTTATTTCAAATCCTTACTCCTTTCCTCATTTTTATCATCCAGCCCAGCAGTATATTTTAAGCAAGTGTATGAGGAATTCATTAAAAGACTGAAAAGTACCCAATTAATTTTAGTACTGTTCCATGTGATGTTGGTGCCCAGAGAAGATGATTAAGTTCTCCTATTTGAAAGCAGACTGTGTACAACTAGAAAATTGCTGGCAACCGCATCATTTTTCCTTAGTTCACTTCTGTTAGCAGTTACATACTTTTTGTTTGCATATCTCACCTTATGCATTAATTTTCATTTCCTGCCATTAAGTCCAACAGGCAATTTATAATTCACATACATAATTTGCTCAAACCGATTTCAATATTTCTAAATGCTCTTTATGTGATCATCTAGCCACTAGTTATAAATAAGCAGTGTAAACAGCGGATGACCTTGAACAAGCTGCAATAGGGCGCCATTAGTTACATTTCCCCAGACAGAATTTAATTTTCTGCAATCAAATGCAAGTCAGTTTTCAATTGAGCTAAATTATAAGGCTACACATATTGAATATCATATCTATGCCCTGCTTTAAACACAAGCAAAACATTGCCATGTATTTTATTGGAAGTTTAGCATATCAGGAAAGCAAATGTGGAGAAGTACTCTAGGGCAGCACTCTCTAGGGTATTGAAAGCATCATTCATGTGATTCTCTGTCCATTGTTATGAAAAATACATCCCCAAAATTTTCTTGACCAGCACTTGCTGCCAATGAAACCGCCAAATTGAATGTAGCTAATTGCAGTTAATAAGAGTAAGAGACAAGATGGCAGCTGCTTGGACTTACTATAAGCTTTGTTTTTATTTGTTCAAATTAAAGAAAAATCATTGTTGTGGGACATTTTGCATCGCTAGGTCAAATGCAGCAGAAGTTAGAAATAGCGTAAATTTTTTCTATTTTAGTTTGCAGACTCCAACACAAATGGACTCCAGAATCTCTGAGCGTTGTGACAATTATATGGCAATGTGTAAGAATTACAGACATTCTTGGGTTGATCAGGTGTGTTGACTTGGAATGATACCAGGCTTTCTACTTGATACATCATATATCTAGTATACTATGAAATGACAGAAAACATAAATAAATGTATTTCATAAAGATGTAAATATCCCAATAGTCGAATAGTTATATTTAACAGAAATGAGGGAAGCGAGTTGATGAAAGACATAATTTGTAGTCTATGAAAATAGAACAATTCCATCAGGTATGTCTATGTAAACTAAGAATGACTTAATAACATCAACTTGCATTTTTATGTTGTTCTCATGCAACAAACGGTCTCATGCCGCTCACAACAGCTATGAAACGTCAATATTCGATGGATGAGGAACATAACAATTTGGTGTAGTTGGTGACACCACACATTGAGAGGTCACCTGATATTTTGCATGGTTCTATTTTTCCATTTGGTTCCCATAGTCAGAAATTCCCTTTGGTGTCCCATTGATGCACATATCGATTGCACTCAATGATTGAAGACCCATATTCCTCTTGGGTAGAAAATTCTAAAGATTCACTTTGGAGACATCTTTTCTTTCCCTGCCCCAAGTGTGTGACTGACTTTATGACTGTTCATTCCAGTTTTTCCAGCCAAGGAAAACAGCCGCTCAGCATTTATACTGTCACAAATTAGTTCAAGTTCACGTTTATTGTCACTTGTCACTTGAGACAAAGCGACAGCACCAGGGGGCTCGACGACTACCAACAACCGCCAGTCTCCACTGCCCATGTTGCACCAAGCTGTGTGGATCACGGATCAGCCTCTATAGACATCTGCAGACCCACAGGTAGATGACCCTATGGAGAGGACAGTTATACTTAATTCGAGTGACCGCCAATGATGATGTCACTTAACCAACTAAGGTACAGTGAAATTTGAGTTTTTCATTTGAACAAATAAAATTAGAGATCACATGTGATCTCATCTCTTATTCTACTGCTCTGCAGAGCAAACACGTCCATTCTTCTCATAGTTTAGTCATATAGCTTACTGATTGATGTGCATATGCATGTGTGTATTTGTGGAAAATGTATGTGTGTATTTTAAAAAATAGCTATTAAATCATTATTTAGTGGCACACCATTAACTGATATTTCTCCTCCCTAGCAGGGACTGTTTTAAGGCATATAATATCTCACCCCTCCTCTCTTCCAGCTAAAGTCAGTTCAGCACCAATCAAACTTCCCAATTAGGGAATTCTGTTGTGACTGCTCAAGCAATATCTTTATTCATGAGAAGACCAAAACACCTTCCCTTTGATATTCTTCTTTACATGCCCATAATCCTTTGACTGCAAAGGGTCCACTTAGCTTTCCCTTTTCCATTAAACACCTTATTACACAACATATGGTCTGGAAGAGGGTCTTTTGGTAATAATAAAAACATAATTATCTTGCTCAGTTTTGTTCATTTTCTTCTTGAAAATTTCAAATAGGTCTTTAGTTGAATCTTTGAAACATAGAAACATAGAAAATAGGTGCAGGAGGAGGCCATATGGCCCTTCGAGCCTTCACCGCCATTCATTGTGATCATGGCTGATCATCCACAATCAGTAACCCGTGCCTGCCTTCTCCCCATATCCCTTGATTCCGCTAGCCCCAAGAGCTCTATCTAACTTAAATTCATCCAGTGAAAAGGTTTTTTCTCATCTCAGTTTTAAATGGCCTCCCCTTTATTCTTGGACTGTGGCCCCTGGTTCTGGACTCTCCTCTCATCCTTCTAAATTCCAGTGAATACAAGCCCAGTCTTTCAAATCTTTCCTCATATGACAGTCCCACCATCCCAAGGATTAACCCCGTGAAACCACGCTGCACTGCCTCATTAGCAAGGATGTCTTTCCTCAAATTAGGAGTCCAAAATTGCACACACTATTCCAGATGTGGTCTCACCAGGGCCCAGTACAACTGCAGAAGGACTTCTTTGCTCCTATACTCAAATCCTCTCGTCATGAAGGCCATCATGCCATTAGCTTTCTTAACTGCCTGCTGTACTTGCATGTTTACTTTCAGTGATTGCTGTACAAGAACACCCAGGTCTCGTTGCACTTCCCTTTTTCCTAATCTGACACCATTGAGATAATTAGCTGCCTCCTTGTTCTTGCCGCCAAAGTTGATAATCTCACATTTATCCACATTATACTGCATCTGCCATGCATCTGCCCACTCACTCAACCTATCCAAGTCACCCTGAAACCTCCTAGCATCCTCTTCGCAGTTCACACTGCCACCCAGCTTTGTGTCATCTGCAAATTTGCTAGCGTTACTTTTAATCCCATCTTCTAAATCATTAATATATATATTATAAATAGTTGCGGCCCCAGCACTGAGCCTTGCGGCACTCCACTCGCCACTGTCTGCCATTCTGACAGGGACACGTTTATTCCTACTCTTTGTTTCCTGTCTGCCAACCAAATCTCTATCCATGTCAATACCCTACCATGTGGTCTAATTTTGCCCACTAATCTCCTGTGTGGGACCTTATCAAAGGCTCATGATTGAGTGTGATTATATAATTATATTAGATAACGAGTTATAGTTATATAATTATATTATATTATATTATATTACATAAATTATTTTTAAAAGGCTTCTGAAGAGATATTAACCTTTTATCCAGCAGAAATATTCACATCGATACTGCTTTTAGAAGAAATTCTTCATATTGTTTTGTGAATAATATGCACTGTGAAAGGACCGGATTAGACTATGACTGATTCGTAGCCTGCTGAATGAGAACACATGAATGGCAAGTAAATCCATCTGTAACATTTGAAGTTACGACTGCTTCATGGAAACAAGACTGAATTATACACTGCCTTTCAATATTTTCCCTATTAATCTGTTGTTTCCAAAGTTTAACAATAATCCTTTCTTCAAGGTAAATTCATCAACACACACAGGCATTCTGTACTCTGGTTACACATATTATTTCTCAGCAAATTTTGACTGTTTTCAAGGGCTTAGATATCTAAAAGTAACCCAGAATGCTGGAGTAACTTAGCGGAACAGGCAGCATCTCTGGAGGGAAGGAATGGGTGAGTTTCGGGTGGAGACCCTTCTTCAGACCTGTGCAAATGACCCAAACCTAAAACATTTTGAACTTTTACTGACAGTATTTTTAGAAGCTTTGTTGCATCTACAGAACATTGATATGTTCAGATAAGCAAGAGGCCAATACTTCTGTTTATTATTAAATAATCTGAGTACTTAAAATACTGACTTGAATGTTAAAGAAAAAGGCATGAGATATGTAAAGCAGTGCAACAGCAGTAAAGGCTTTTTTTTACAGAACTGAGCTTTCATTTCCAGCAAAGCCTGCCAATTAAACTTGACAGATGTACATCTGGTTTGTTCATCAGTTCCCTGGAATTGAAGGTCACGTAGCAAGAGGTGCGGGATTACCAACAGAAATGGGCTCTGGTGCTGATTCCAAGAAAGATATCATGAGTAAAACTCGCCAAAATGTAGGGCAAATCGTACAGATTGGGATAGCATCACAAATAGGTTTGCAATGAATTGTAAAAATCTGATTCAGCATTGCTCATGCTATGCAAGGATGGCAAGAATCCAGTGAGAAGTAAGAAGAGGAAACAACAGGGGTTGACCCCAGCAGAATGCCAGACATTCTGCCACCTGTGCTGTGATGTTGTGAGAACATAAAGTGAAGGAATTGATCTCTTCTGCAGCATTGGTATAAGATGCAGGATGTAGAAACTAACTTCCAAGCACTTTGTCTACATTGATTTTCCCCTCACCCGCACAAAGATAAGCCTACTTAACAGCCCAAAATCCAAAGCACGATTTTCCTTCTCCTTCTCCCACACCCACTCCTTATCTTTCCCACTGCTTCCCGTAGTACTGAATCTATCTATGGATTGCCTCAGTGCCTGAACTGCCATTCAGAGAGATATTCAGATTAGCTAGCAGGCGGCAACAGAATATACAGTTTACACTAAATTATACTATTTCTCTACAATGATTGTACCATCAATTCAATAAATCCTCTTACATTGTGCGAATGCCCCTCATTTTCTCTTTAAAAATTGCTTCAGTGATACGATTGTGAGGCTATTAGACAGGGACCCATATTCAGTGTTCCGTCAACGCAGGATCCTAGGCTGTGGTCCCTACCCACAGATCTTTGTGGCACATTCTGCTATACCTTGTAATGTACCCGTCGGAAGCATTTGTTTGTGGACGTCTCCTTACACTGGAAGACCAACAGGATTTGGGATGAACCCAAGTATATCTATCACTGAATTGCTTATCTTCCAGCAGCATTGAATATTTTCTCTGCTAGCTTATATGGAAGCAACCAATAAAGCACTGAATCATGTCATACATATCTGCACAGGACAAATTTTGACAAAATCTCTGCACTTTTTTCCAGAACTTCTTGGGAAACACATTGTGCCAAAGGAGGTGGACAATCATCTTGTCCACACCATAGCCATTGCAAGGGCAGGGTGCAGTGGGATTGAGACTTTGGCTGTGTAGGAGGGACTAACGGGGAGGGCCCCTTCTACTGGTGGGGAAATGAGATTTTGACGCTTGTTTGTGAACTCTTACGACAAGACATTCTGCCAAACGGACTTTGACTGTTAACTTGGGAATCCATCCCACACGATCCACCATCTTCTTATCTCACAGAATGAGGCAAAAGGTCAAAGTTAATGGAACATTGCACGGCTACAAGGCCAAGCCCATGCTCAACATTGGAGAGAAGTAACACCTCAGCATGATGTAGTCAAGAGAGAGTTAGATATAGCTCTTAGGGCTAATGGAATCAAGGGATAAGCAGGAACAGGGTACTGATTCTGGATGATCAGCCATGATCATATTGAATGGCGGTGTAGGCTCGAAGGGCCGAATGGCCTACTCCTTCACCTATTTTCTATGTTTTTATGTTTTTATATAGTGATACTTAGGGTGTGCATACTTCGGCTCTACACACAGCTTGATGCATCCACACCCAGAGGAATGCAGCACTGAGATAATACTGAAGATAATACTGAGAAAATACTGAAGATCAACCGTGACTTTATTAAATGGTGAATCAGGAGTGAGGGGGTCAAAAGCCCTACTCTGCTTCTCGTTCTTCTGTTCTTCAATTTATATGAGAAGCCTGAGCAAGAGGTGACTGACATACTGCCTGCCGTCAATCAAAATTCCCTGGACAATGAGCAATGCTGTAAAGGTCACACACCGATGCGATACATGAAGATAAGCTCTACAAACGTTTAGTCCTTGATACTCACATTTTCACATACACAGACATACAGACCCACATATGCACACACAGTTATTCCATTGACCCATTCATACATCACCTCTTCTCTTACACAATCCTCTACCTTAGTATCCTTAACTAATTCTATCCTCTTCACCATGCTCAAATAATTCAGTCATAATATCCAATCATAGTATTACATAATATCCATTGTCTGCACTCAATCATAGTTGCAGGAATAGAAAGATGACCCTCTCATTTTACCAGAACATAGATCGGCAGTGGGGCCATTTTGGACCGGTCAGGTATGTGCTGAATGATCTCAATTGGAAATGAATACTTTGTTTCTCCTCCTATCTTGCTGACTATTTCCAGCAGTATCTGTTTTTATTATAGATTTCCAGCACTTGCAGTATTTACTTTTCAAATTACTTGGATGGTTTGGAAGTGGCCAAAAAGTGAAATTGAGAAAACCACTTGAAGGATAATAAGGCTATTAGAGCAGGCCAGAGGCATAATATGGTAAACTGCCCGACTGATTCCTCAGAAAAACTCCAGCACATCTGAATCCACTCAACTGCAGTTTCATCAATGGTCAAGAAGCTTGAAGGGCCCGTCCCATGAGCATGCGACTGCATGCGGCAAGCACGACCTAACGTGGTCGCTTGAGCCATACGGCCTCGCGGGGCCGGTCCCACTTCGATCGCCAGAGCCGTATGGAGTTGTGCGGAGCTGGTCCCGACATCGCGCAGGGCTCCAAAAAACTGACACTGTCCAAAAATTCCGTGCGGCGACGGCCTGCCGGCCCGCAGCCTCATTGAGGCTATACGCAGCGTCTTGACGCCGCACGTCTTGATGGCGTACGCCTTCGCTCGAACTTCACATCAACGTGTACTGATTCACTCGACCTCCGCGCGGCCCCCGCTTCCGGTTTGGTCGCGTTCGCCGCATGAAGTCGCATGCTGGTGGGACAGACCTCCGCGCGGCCCCCACGTGGCCCCCACTTCCAGTTTGGTCGCGCTCGCCGCATGAAGTCGCATGCTGGTGGGACAGACCTCCGCGCGGCCCCCGCGTGGCCCCCACTTCCAGTTTGGTCGCGCTTGCCGCATGCAGTCGCATGCTCATGTATCATATTAATATCAATATGATACACAACAGTAACTTTCTGTAGCAACTTTCAATCCAACAACCCCCATCATCTAGGAGGACAGGGGAAACTATGCATCAGAACATTGATGTTCTCCAAACCCCCAACCCATTCCAGATATTGACATCTTTCAATATTCTGTAATTTTAATTGGGTCAATTATTTGAACTAACATTTATGGGAGTACCTTCTACACATGAGCTGCTCCAGTTCAAGGTGATGGTTCACAACCAGAATCAGCCACCAATCCCAGCCTCAGTGGTGATGCCTGCAGTTCATGTAGACATACCGAAGAAAATTAAAATCTACCATAACATCCCTAAAGCAAAGATTAATTATTATCAGTTTTTATAAAAACAATTTTGCCACAATAGGCCAAGCCAAGCCACAAATGACACCTAGTCAACTGTAAAGTTCAGGAAAATACAATAGCACACATTAAAAACGCACCAAGTCACTTTATTTTTTAAGTAGGTTCGCTGAATTACATTTTTTTCCTGCACTTTTATAGTGCGACAGTGTTGTGGGATAAAAATTAGATTCTTTGATTCTATTCACTTATATCTATTTTTAAACAGCCAAAAGGATGTTGAAAGTTTTCTTCAATGTCCTTTGAGCCACAACCCAACACCTCAAATAAATGTCTGTGAAAACCCATAGCCAGAGAAAAGGGAGATAAAAGCCTCCATCTCTCTTGTGGTAAAAGTTGATGGCTACAGATGGTGATGCTACATCTCCCGTGAAATCCTGGACCTGAGTTTGGACCTTGTGCCACCTGAGACACAATGTCTTATTGAATAGACAGCATCTTGACAAGGTGACGCATCCCTACTACTGCACTGACATGTCAGCCACAGCGTGTGTTCAAATCCCTACTTAGTGACAGGTGAATCTGTCACCTACATTAGATCAGTACTGCTGAAATCAGCAGCATCGCTAGCAGTACTGCTGCAAATAACAACACACTGTCAGCCTTTTCTGTTTTGTCTTACAGTAGAAAGATCTTATGAAGTATTGGTTCATCGAAAAATAAGTCTATGCACTACTGCGCCTCATTTGCCATGATCTATTTGAAGGTCAGATATTAATTCCATCCAGAAAATGTTGGACTACAGTCTTTGAAATTCTGCCTTTAATAATTTCTTCTCCAGGAATTTAATTTCCCAAATGTCAATTTCCAGTTTTGCACATAGCAAGTTCTTAGGGCAGCATTGTTACAATAATCAGTTAATCTGAGTTTTTTGGGGGGGGAAACATTGACCAGGACATCAGGAGTTCCTTCCCTGCTCTTCTTCGAAGAGATACAATCTGCTACTTTAAAGATGGAACCTCTCATTCTACAGGTAGCAACTCTACAGCTCTTCATTACCACACTCAGGTGACAGTGCAGGTGGTTATGTCCATCCTTTGGAGTTGGACTGAATCTCCGTCATCTTATCTTATTCTGAATTTTAAAACACATTGTGATTCAATGGTGAGAGTGCCATTAGTTGAATCACAGATGCCACCATTTAATTTAAATTCAGAAGAGACCCTCAGACTGTCTTTAATTGGACTTTACTGGATTTAATCTTGCACTAAACCTTATTCCCTTTATCTGTACATTGTGGATGGCTCGATTGCAGGCTGCAGGCCCGGATGGAGTCCAGGGAAGTGTACTAAAGGACTGTGCTGTACAGCTGGCGGAGGTATTCACGAGAATCTTTAATCTGTCTCTATCTCTGGCAACGGTCCCCAAGTACCTGAAAACAGCTACCATAGTGCCGGTGCCGAAAAAGTCTAAAGTCACCAACCTGAATGACTACCGCCCGGTTGCCCTAACTCCAATACCAATGAAGTGCTTCGAAAGGCTGGTCCTCTCCCACATCAAATCCAGCATCACTGCCTCACTGGACTCTCATCAATTTGCATACAGGGCAAATAGATCGACAGAGGATGCCATCTTTCTGGCTCTTCACACTGTCCTGACTCACCTGGATAGACAGGGCACGTACGTGAGGATTCTCTTCATTGACTATAGCTCTGCATTCAATACGGTCATCCCCACCAAGCTCACCACCAAACTCCACCAGCTAGGCCTCAGCTCGCCGATATGCGATTGGATCCTGAACTTTCTGATGGAGCGACCGCAGGCAGTGAGACTGGGCCCGCACCTGTCCTCCACTATCACCCTGAGCACCGGCACACCACAGGGCTGTGTACTAAGCCCCATGCTCTACTCCCTCTTCACTCACGACTGTGTTCCTGGATTCGACACCAACACCATCGTGAAGTTTGCAGATGACACAACAGTGATTGGGCTGATCACCAACGGTGATGAAACAAAATACAGAGCGGAGGTGCAGAACCTGGCGGACTGGTGCGCACGTAACAACTTGACACTAAACACCTCCAAGACCAAGGATTATTGACTTCAGGAGGTCACATAATGGAGAATACGCCCCAATCTCCATTTACGGGGAAAGTGTGGAGAGAGTGTCCAGCTTTAAATTTCTGGGCACACACATTTCAGAGGACCTCACATGGTCCACCAACACCACTGCGCTGGTCAAGAAGGCACAGCAACAACTGTTCTTCCTGAGGACATTAAAAAAGACTGGTCTGCCCCAATAGCTGCTGACAATGTTCTACCGCTGCACCACAGAGAGCATATTAACGTATGGCATCTCTGTGTGGTATCTCAGCTGCACGGAGGCGGAGAGGAGAGCGCGTCGTCCACAGAGCGCAGAGGATTATTGGGACACAGCTACCAGCCTCTACCACACACGGTGCCTCAGAAAGGCCGTCAGCATCCATAAAGACTCCTCACACCCTTGTAATGGACTGTTCGAACTACTTCCCTCCGGCAGACGTTACAAGGCCTTCTACGCCCGAACCTCCAGACTCAGAAACAGCTTCATTCCCAGAGCTATAGCGGCTCTGAACCGGCCCTGCTGAGTGCCCCCTATCCACCCTGGACTGTCTGCCTCAGATGGTCACGTCGCACCGTTTATTATTTTATTTTTTTGACATCGGTTGGAAGCTGCATACCAAATCTCGTTGCACTGATGTGCAATGACAATAAAATATGTTATTATTATTATTATTATTATTATTATTATTGTAATGATGTATAGTCTTTGCGCTGACTGGATAGCACGCAACAAAAAGCTATTCACTGTACTTTGGTACACGTGACAATGACCAACTCAACTCAACTCAACTACATCTATCAATCATCTTCCAATCAGGCTGAAAACACCCAAGCTTACTCAGCTTTTCCTTTTCAATCATTTCACAAATATTCGAAAATTAGACCTGTGACTCTTTATATTCACAGATTCTGATTCACACCCTGAACTCAATCAGCAGCTGCAAATGCAGCAGTCTAATGAGATTGCAGAGTGCTGAGTTGTCATGCCTGCAAAATAGATAAATAAAATTGTACAAGGCAGGAATGTGTTCTCAGCCCAACTAGTGCACAACAACCATGATGCCTATCTTCGCTGCATCAGACCCATATTGTTTTATTCCTTTCTGATCCATACCTTTCCAAATGCCTTTTAAATATGGTATTTCTATTTGCCTCTATCATCTCCTTTGGCAGCTCATTTAATGTAACCATAACGTCTGTGCAAAAAACCTGCCCTTCAGATCTCCTTTAAAATTACAGCTCAGATCACCTTTAAATGTATCTCCTGTCTCCTGTGCCCTGTAGTTTTAGACATCTCCACTAAAGGAGAAAGATTTCAACCATCTATCCAATCCATGCTCCTCATCTATCTATATTTTATATTACTAAATCTCTCATCTTGTTTGTTTTTTTTATTTGTATGCATGTGTGTGTGTGAGACCCCGAAACCCCGCCAAAATTGTACACAATAGCACTACAATTTTTGGCCCACCTTACTCACCATTGTACTGTGATGTAAATGAAATAAGTTTTGTTCAGATTGATGATATATGTTACAAGTTATTGACATTTTAAATGTTACAAAAATCACTTTTCAAACCACTTTTCCACTTGCCCTGGCCATCAGCTGCATTCGACGTCACAATAGGATCCCAAACCTCATTTACATTAAAAATTGTGATTTTCAAAAAAACTCAGTTTTAATCAAATTCTTCCATTTTCATTTCATTGTGTTTAGGTTATTTTAATGAAAAAATGCGATTTTCATTGACAATTTCATATTTTTAAAAACATCGCGATTTTCATTGTGGGAGAGTGGGATAGGAGGGAGGTTTCATTTTTTTTAAATTGTGATTTACATTGTGGGGAAGTGGGATAGGGGAAGGAGAGGAATAGGGGAGCAGGGAGGTAGAAGGAGAGGAGGGGGGTAGGGAGGGGGGAGGGGAAAGTGGGGGAGATGAGGAGTGAGATGGGGAGGATGGGGATAGAAGGAGCATAGGGGGAGTGGGGGATAGGGGAGAGGAGGGCAGTGGGGTAGTGAGGAGGGAGAGTGGGATAGGGGGAGGTGGGGAGTGGGGGAACAGGGGGACAGAGGGAGAGGGGGGTAGGGAGAGGAGAGGGGTTATGGAGGGAGGGAGGGAGTGACTGAGGGTAGGGGAAAGGAGAGGGAAGGAGAGGCGAGGGAGGGAGTGGGAGTTGGGAGGAGGAGAGGGGAAAGAAGAGGGAGGGTGAATGAGGGGATGAGGGGGAATGGAGGAGAGGAATAGGAAGAGGGATGGCGAAGTAATGGAGGAGGGGAAGGGGAAGGGAGGAGGGGAGGGAGGGGTGAGGGGAAGAAGCAGAGGAGGGTTGGTGGAGCGTGGGAATAGGGGACTGAAGAGGGAGAGTGAGATGCGTTCACGTTGATCTTATTTTTTACAAGTTATTGCCATTTTGAACTTTAAAAACATCGTAGTCATGCTCCCTCTTCCCGGCCGTGCCTGCGCATTTGGGGGAGGGTTGCCATGACTCGTGTCACAACAGGGATCTCTGGCATTGCAACAGGAACCCATCAGCCGCGCCTGCGCAGTTGGGGGCTATAGTTAGGTATGTTGCAAAGCCTACCTGAAGCGTCGCTGAAAATCTGTCCCAGCCCGTGTGTGCGATTTTGGCGCCGTTTAGAGGGGGGCGGGTTTAAAACACGATTTTCCCTAGGCTGTTCAAATCGAGGTTTTTCAGCCTAGTTAATTATTAACGAAAAATCGCTGGAAGATTCCCTCGCTTGAGCTATTATTAGTTTTAAGGGCGTTATTTAATTGTTATAGTAGGTTAAAAATTAACCTCTAAACCCCCAACCGCCGGCAACCGGCCGGATCTCATACAGGGGAAAACAGAAGGTAGGCTGTTTATTTTTACGTTAAAAAGGACTTCTTAAGATCCCTTTATACAAAGTTTAATGTTGCGAGCAGCTAATTTTGGGCCCATTATATCCCGCAGTATTTTTCTGGGGCATTTGAGGGTACAAATCTACCGCAATGTGAATGTTCTAAACCAGCGCGTTCACAGGATCCCACTAGAAAGCTGATTTAAATGGACTTTAATTTACAGCAATTAAACACTAAATTCCTTCCATTTGGCCTATAAATTAATGTAAATGAGATTTAAAAGTCATGTTTTATTGTGAATTATTTGTGAATATTATTTGGACACTTAGGCTATTTAAAAATGTTAATCATTATTAAGAAATGGATAGATGTTTAGATCTAGTAATTGAAATTTGAAATTAGCTACAATTAGGTAACTAACTAATTATATGCTTTAATTTCAGGTCATCCAAGTAAGATTATTTTATATTTGTTTCAGAATGCTTCAATCTATGATAACTGAAAATTTCATTTAGTTCTCTTAATTTCTAAGAAAGTTATGGGCTTTTGACTGTCCACGATCACAGCTTTTTTGTTATGTCCATAGAAAATCAATAGGGAACAAGATGCTAATTTCCGAGTATGAAAATGGCCATAACTTTTTTAATACTTGAGATATGAAAGTGAATTAGGTGTCAAATTAAACTTATTTGTATGCTTTATCTGATGGGATAAATTGCAGACTTGATTTTTTAAATCTCAAAATGTTGTAACATTGCTACTATAGGTCACTGGTGGAATATTGTCTTGGGGGACGGGCCCAACTGGTCCGCACCTGGTTTAGTATATATTACTAAAACTCTCATCTTATTTGTTTTTGTATGCGAGTGCGTGATATTCCAAAACCCTGGCAAAATGATACACGATAGCACTATAATTTTTAGCGCACCTTACTCACCATTGTCCTGTGATGTAAAATACATATTTCGTTCAGATTGATGGTATATTGTACAAGTTATTCACATTTTAAACTTTACAAAAATTACGTTTCAAACCACTTTTCCACATGCCCTGCCAGTCATCCGCGTTCGACGTCATAATTGGATCCCGAATCTCATTTACATAAAAAAGCGTGATTTTCAAAAAAAAATGTTTTAATCAAATACTTGCGTTTTCATTAACAGCTAACACTGTGTTTAGGTTATTTTAAAGAAAAAACGCGGTTTTCATTGAGAATTTCATTTTTTTTTTTAAAGCAATTTTAATTGTGGGGGGTGGGATAGGGGGGAGTTTTCATTTTTAAAAAACATCGCGATTTTCATTGTGGGGGCAGGGAGATAGAGGGAGAGGAAGGGGGTAGGGAGGGGAGAGATTATGGAGGGAGGGAGTGCATGAGGGTAGGGGAAAACAGAGTGAGGGAGAGGTGAGGGAGGGAGTGGGGAGGGGAGGAGGACAGGGGAAAGAAGAGGGAGGGTGAAGAGTAGGGGGAGAGAGCGCTGGGTGATGAGGGGGAATGGAGGAGGATAGGGGTAGGAAGAGGGATGGCGAGACGCAGTTGGGGTAGGGTTGCCGTGACTCATGTCACAACGGGGATCTTTGACATCACAACGGGAACCCCTCAGCATAATCTCGCCTTGTAAGTAAAGGCCATCATTTGAAGCAACATCCTGATGAATCTCTTCAGCATTCGCTGCATTACTATTATATCTTACCAGTAATGTGATGACCTGAACTGCAAATAATACTTCTGGTATGACCTCGTATAATGTTTTGTACAGCTGCAATATGATGTCCCAACATTTATTCTCACAGCCTTTAAAGACAAGTGTGCCAAATGCCTTCCTTGCTACCCTATCCACCTGTGTTCTCATTTTCAGGGAACAATGAGCTTGCACGCCAATGTCACTCTGTACATCAAGACCAAGCGCAGGCTCGGCGATCGACTAGCTGGACACCTCCGCTCAGTCTGACTAAACCTACAGTACCTGATTTCCTGGTTGTTAAACACTTTAACTCCCCCTTCCATTCCCACACTGACTTTTCTGTCCTGGGCCTCCTCCATTGTCAGAGTGAGGCCCAGCGCAAATTGGAGAAACAGCACCTCATATTTTGCTTGGGAAGCTTACAAACCAGCATGAACATTGACTTCACTAACTTCAAGTAACCCTTGCTTTCCCTCTCTCTCTCCATCCCTCCCCCTTCCCAGTTCTCTGAACAGTCTTACTGCCTCCAACTACATTTTATCTCTGGTTGCTTTGAACAGAGATTTAGAAAACAGCTAAATCCCAGCCAACAATTATCTATTCTGCATTTTCTTTGGAACCTCATTCCCTTTGTCCTATTTTCATACCTTACACTTCCTTATCTATGTATCTCCCTCTCCCCTGACATCAGTCTGCAGAAGGGTCTCGCCCCGAAATGTCACAGATTCCTTCTCTCCAGAGATGCTGCCTGTCCCGCTGATTTACTCCAGCTTTTTGTGTCTCCCGAGTTACCTGTCATTTACTGCAAAAGTAACATCATAAAATGCATTACCTAACATCTGGATTAAATTCCATCTGCCACCAATCCACCCACACAGCTGCAGGGTGAGTGCAGGGCAAGAATCAATATCTGTGTATGTAAAGAGTCACCAACCTGATTTTTGAGCACTTGGGAACTGATTGAAAAACAAAGAAATTGAGCAAGCTTGAGAGATTTCAACCTAATTGGCAGATGACTGGCAGGTGTAATCACAGAGATATATGTAATCTGAAATATGACTTTAAATTAAATAGTGATAGTTGTGCTTCAATTGGTAGCACTCTCACCATTGAATTAGGATCTCCTTTCACCTTTGCCGCTTCTCACTTTAAAGCCATGCACTCCAGTATTTGATATTTCAACCCTAGTAAAAAAATTCTGATTGTGTACATCTCTCATAATTTCATAAACTTCTATCAGATCTCCCCTCTGCCTCCGGCACTCCAGAGAAACAATTCAAGATTGTCAAACTCACATATCCAGGCAGCATTCTGGTAAATCTCTTGTGCACCCTCTCCAAAGCCTCCATCTCCTTCCTAAAATGGGGCAACCAGAATTGCACACAATACTCCAAATGCAGCCTAACTAAAGTTTAAAACTGGTCCCTTTGTATCTTTTCACAACCTTTTCACTATCTACCAGTCTACCAATCTTTGCATCTTCAATCAGCCGATTCATCTGTCTGCTACATATATGTTGATTATATACATACTGTATGTATATACAATTCCTGTGGCACACCGCTGGTTACACACTGTCTCCTATCATCAAGTCCATTTTGGAACCATTTTGCCAGCCACCTTGGAGCCCAAGTACCCCAGCCTTCCGGATCAGCCTACCCTACAGGTCCTTCTCAAAAGCTTTATTAAAATCCACAAAAACCACACTTAACATTCTGTTTTCATCATCACCTGTAACCAATTGTTCCTGCATTGGGCACAATCAATGATTTATCTATTACTTGAATGCAAATTTAGATTCATTTTTAAAGTATTTTTATCCTTTTATCAATTTCTATCAATTTTAATCAATTTTTTAAAAGTATTTTTATTGTTTTATCAGTTAAGTATTTTTATCGTTTTATCAATTTTATCAATATTGGATTAGATCAAGATGTCTGACACCCAGTGGTTCACGAGCAGCATATCAGATATAAGGACATGTGGCCCCTTGCTCCATCACCAGTCTCACAGTTGAGTCCATCTGTGTAGTCCTGAGGGGTTGGGTGAGATGCCTTGCACTTCACGGCCGAAGGTCCTGTTTTCACACTGTATCTGTAAAGTCTAAAGTCTACAATTGAAACATTTTAGAATTCGGTATAAAATTTAAAAAATTGATAATGAAAGGGTAAATGGAAAGTGACAATGACTAAATGATGTTGAAGCCACTTTGATTGCAGGATAATGTTGGCCATAACTCCCTTGGAGTAGTGCCATCAAATCTTTCTCATCCACTTCTTGGGACAGATGGGGGCTTCCATCTCCAATAAATGGCACCTCATGCAATGTAACAGTTTTAGAGTTTTGTTTTATGTTCAGGCCTCTAGAGTAGGACTTAAACTAATAATCTGTTCACCTTGGGACAAGACAATTACAATTGGGTTAGTGTTGTACAAAGCAATTCAAAGACAAAACAATTTTTTTAAAGAAGTCTCAAAAGAGCATTACAATTAATAAAGCACTCTCTCACTGCATTCACTACTGTCATGAGGTAAACAGAGCAATCAGTTTGTACACAGCACAATCCCATAAACAACTGTTCCCATTTTTTTTAATTTACATTTTATTTTGTAAAGTTTAAACAGAAAAAAAAACGGGAAAAATTCAGTAGGTCAAGCAGCATCAATGGACAGAGAAACTGTTAATATTTCAAATCAAAGATACTTCATCAGAACAGACAAAATCTGATATGGGTAACTGAGCGGTAATTGATACAATATCCTATGTTCAACATTCCAAATCACAAACATCAATCACATCCATGGATGTCTTCTTGAGACTGTTTGGAATTTATTTTTGCTCTTTCCAGGAGGAAGATATTCATGTTTGAACAAATGAAGGAAATATAGCAGCTGATTGTGGTGTATATAATGGTAACTGTACCTTTAAGAAATGAGTATCAGAATGGTGTGATTTGTATCATGTATTCATTATCCAATCAGTCTCGTGAATATGTATGTGAGTGTGTGCAGTGTACTTTTGTAAAAAGTGAAGACCCACACTGGCAATGGCCGGACTGGAAACCTAGCTTTCTGTCTACTTGCCACTACAGTAATATCTTCCACTATTTATAACAAATCTATCTTTACACTACAAAATGATCCTCTGTTAACTAAATTAGATGCCAAAGATATGTTAATGCTACCTCTGCAATGGAACCTCACAGACCACTTCATGCACCACCATGGACATGTTTTCTGCTTGTGTGTCTTTGCACTAATGTCTTGTCTTGTTTTTGAACACTTTATTTTTTCACTGTCTTGTAGAATTTATGTATGATTTATGTATAATTTATGTGTGTTGTCTGAATCTATGTGCCTGTGATACTGTTGCAAGCATGATTTTCATTGCACCTGTCCCTCACCACATCTGTGCCCAATAAACTCAACCTGACTTGACTTATACGAGTAGTATTATTAAATATAAACTTTTATTTTATTTATGCAGTGGGCTTCATTTATGTTGGAGTTTGTTATGGACTGGTTTGACTGGGGTTTGTTGTTCTTTTATTTCTGTGAAAATGACTGCAGAGGAGGAAAGTGAGGGACCCATGCCGTGTACCTGCAAAGAAGCAATCATACAATCATGAAGAAATTTAGTTTCTTACTTGTTTAAGAAAGAACTGCAGATGCTGGAAAAATTGAAGGTAGACAAAAATGCTGGAGGAACTCAGCGGGTGAGGCAGCATCAATGGAGAGAAGGAATAGGCGACTTTTCAGGTCGAGAGCCTTCTTTACACTGTCTGAAGAAGGGTCTCGGCCTGAAACATCACCTATTCCTTCTCTCCATAGATGCTGCCTCACCCGCTGAGTTCCTCCAGCATTTTGTCTACCTTAATTTCTTACTTGAGTAATTGACAGGAAGTTGAACTGTCATAGACTGCTCTGGAATGGGGATTTAAGAAAGACCTGATAAATGTTTTCTAACCTTAATATTCACCTGAAAATTATCTGCTTTCCCTATCAACCACCCATCTCAGGCAAATATTGAGATATAATTCAACAGATGGCAAGAGGCCCTGTGTGCATTGCTCAAGTGGCCACTCTGCATCTGTAAGCCAAGGCAGCAAATGTCAGCAAGCAACCCAGTCAAAGGAAGTTTACACAGCTTTGTCTAATCCTGTTTTCACCTTGGATTCACGCACGCTCACAACCAGCTCATGCCACGTTACACAATTACAAACAGGAATGCTCTGAATCAACTTTATTATTTTTTTGCTTCTATTAACAGAGGCTAATTATAGAATGTTAATATTATCTCAGATGAGACTGGCTGATTCAATATGGATCAAAGATACAAGCAGGAAGTTTCCTGATCTGTATCACTCGGTATATCAGATGCAACATTTAGCTAATTATGTTCAAATAAATGAAATTAATCTATTGATAGAAATTCTTAAATGATATAATTATTAGTGTAGAAATATATGCTTCATCATTCAGCAGCCCTATGAAGCATAAGATGGGCTGCCATCTGAAGTTTAATAATCTGAAATGTGATTGAGTTGAATCTTTTAACCATAGCGGTTTTATTGTATACATTTTACTATAATTACTGTAACTTTGTACTCACTGCCAGACATTTAGTTTGTTGATTTCAAGAGTCAAGAGTATTTTGTTGTCATTTGTCCTGGATGGGACAATGAAATTCTTACTTGCTGCAGCACAACAGAATATGTGAATATGTAAACATCTATATAATTAAAAGTCTCATCTTGACCACTTCCTATCTGCGCTGTATATTGATTCTAGAAACAAATGCGACCATATATCGCTTTGATTTTTTGGCCATCTTACTCCTCCGCTGAGCAGGCCCCGGGGATTTTTTTTTTCCCATCGATGAAAAATAAATAAATTATGAATGTTTAAAAAACCTTGAGATCCTCTCGCCTGTCAATCATCATGATGTAGGTAATGCCCCTTCCAGGAGAGGGGGGTGGGGGGGGGCAGGACTATAAAACTCCAGATGCCTCAGTCACTCTGCAAGATCGCGAGGGAGAGGCCACGCCTCTCATTCTAAGCTGTGAATCAACTGAACTGTGAGTCTGCAATGTACTTGCAATAAATGATTTGTTCGCCCTTAATGACAATGCCATGAGTTGTTTGGCCTGCTGCCCTGCCTGTGCTTGAAACTGCAATGCTTTATTAGGTCCAACTATGTTTGCAAGGATTAAATGCTTTATTAGGTCCATGTTTGATTCATTTCGTGACTTCTGATTGCGTAATTTCCGGTAAGTGCAGAGGTCACGCAGATTGTGGAAGTGCCGCTGGCTGAGGAATCCCCAAAGTGGAGAGGCTGCGCTCAGCCGTGTGAGTATTCAAGAAAGTTTACTGCCATATATATGGTGTGTGAGTCAGTGAGTGTGTGTGTGTGTGTGTTTGTGAGTGTATGTGTGTGTGAGTGTGTATTAGTGTGTGTGTGTGTGTGTGTGTGCGTGTGTGTGTAGGTGTTTGTGAGTGTATGTGTGTGTGTGTATGTATGTGTGTGTGTGTGCATGTGTATGTATGTGTGCGGGTGTGAGTGTGAGTGTGTGTGTGTGAGTGTGTGTGTGAGTGTGTGAGTGTGTGAGTGTGTGTGTGAGTGCGTGTGAGTGTGTGTGAGTGTGTGTGTAAGTGGTCTCAGTGACTGAGCTGCCAGCCCAAGAATCCATTCAGCCCACAATGTCCATACTAGCCCTCTTGAAACCAGTCCCTTCGGCCCACAACACCATGTTAGCTCCAGAAAGCACCCCCCCCTCCCCCCCCACCACTAGCCCACAATATTGGAATTGGTGGAGAGGTGGAATATTGTATTGAGGGACCAGCCCTCCCGTGTGAAGCTGAGACCCAACGGGTCCCATTTAGTCAAGTAGTACATAAAGGGGGAAGAGAAAAAACGAAAAAGTTAAATAAATAACAAATATAGAGCAAATAACAATATAGTCTTTTGCAGTTCAGTGCTCAGAGCTTATTCGTCGTTGTGTTTAATAGCCTGATGGCTGTAGGGAAGAAGCTGTTCCTGAACCTGGACGTTACAGTTTTCAGGCTCCTGTACCTTCTTCCTGATGGCAATGGTGAGATGAGTGTGTGGCCAGGGTGGTGTGGGTTCTTGATGATTTTGGCTCTTTTTTTGAGGCTGCGACTACGATAGATCCCTTCGACAGTGGGGAGGTCAAAGCCGATGATGGATTCGGCAGTGGTCACAAATCTTTGTAGTCCTTTTCGCTCCTGGACGTTCAAGTTGCCGAACCAGAACACGATGCAACCAGTCAGAATGCTCTCTACTGTGCACCTGTAGAAGTTTAGGCGAATCCTCTTCGACATGCTGAATCTCCGTAATCTTCTCAGGAAGTAGAGTCGCTGATGTGCCTTCTTTATAATTGCATTGGTGTGCTGGGTCCAGGAAAGATCTTCGGAAATATGCACATACAGGAATTTGAAGTTATTGACCCTCTCCTCCATCGTCCCATTGATATGAACAAGATTGTGGGCCCTTATCCTTCCCCTACCAAAGACCATAATCAGTTCCATGGTCTTACTGATGTGAGAGCCAGGTTGTTGTGCTGGCACCATTTGGTCAGTTGGTCGATCTCACTTATCACCTTTACAATTGTTCCCAAACATCTTTAAATGGTACCCTAGTAAGTACAATAATGTAATAATTGTCCTATAACTCTGTACTGAATGAGGAATGAGTCAGATTAAGAAGTTAGCACTATATGGAGCAAATAACAGGAATACAGCCAAATGCAGGGATATAGGTACAACATATCCCACTTTCGTTGAACTGCGATGTACAAAATGAAGTGATGGTGGAACTTCTTGTTGAGATTTTCCTATTCAGAACAATTGTGTGCAGATGGGTCTTACCCTCTCTGGGCCAGTCCACATTTTTCTTTGTATATACTCCAATGATCATTGGCATAGGCCAGTGGGTAATTGTAGCCTTCCCTACATTTCTAAATGTACAAAGGCAAACGGTAATTATAATGTGGGGAACAAGATAGTTTATGCAGAATATTTGTGGCGCAAAGTAAAATGTGAAAGGCTTTGCCCGTCCCGAGCCACGCCTGACTACTTGTATTAGGAGTCTTTGGTTCTGCACAAGAAGAATTAAGCACTCATAATATATTTAGTCAAAATAACTTTCTCAAAGTAGTGATCTCCAGTTCTTTGAACTATGATCTTTGTCTCCAATCATTATGTTAAGCAACACATCATACAAAACAGATTCTTTGAACAGACATTCACTGGCTGTGGAAATTAATATAGTCGCTTCCACAAATGAAACCAACCAAAATTTCACATTATTAAATGACATTGTTATTCACTGAAAGCAAGACAAGTGTATTATTAGTTTTCTGTCAATTCTTCATTAAAAAAAATCATATCTTTTAAACCACAGAACATAAAATTAACCACACAAAAACAGGCTATACAATCCAACTGTGCTCCATATGACCTTGTTCTCTTTCATTTGATCCAATCCATACTTTACTATGCCTTTGGCCTTTATGTATTTACTCACCTAAACCTCACCTAACATGCATATCTCAACCATTAAAATTGTAATAAACTATATTGTATCCTATCAAATGCACAGTGGCACGGCAGTAGAGTTGCTACCTTACAGTGCTTACAGCACCAGAGATCTGGGTTCGAACCAGACTACGGATGCTATCTGTAAGGAGTTTGTACGTTCTACATGTGACCGCGTGGGTTTTCTCCGAAATCTTCGGTTTCCTTCCACACTCCAAAGACGTACAGGTTTGTAGGTTAATTGGCTTGGTATAAATATAAAATATAAATATAAAATTATCCCTAGTGTGTGCAAGATAGTGTTAATGTGTGGGTATCGTGGATTCTGTGGTCTGAAGGACCTGTTTCCGCGCTGTATCTCTAAACTAAACTAAAAATATTCAAAGTTACTTACAAAATTCTTAACAGATTTATAAGTAATTTTGTTTACTATCCTCTGCCACTTCCAGAACTCTCTATTTCAGATTGCAAATGAAGCTATATTACACACCTATATCAATGTTTTGTTTATTACTGTAAATGTATCTGCCTGAGAGGAGCTTGACAGACTGAAAAAACATATTTAGTTTGACCCTGCAGTGAATTATAAACACCATTTCTGAGCTTTCTCAAAAACCTTCCATTTCTCTTTCGATTAAATTATACAGCTTTTCAACTTTTATTATCAATGGAAGTCTATCTACACTGTAATTATGGATTTTTGAAATTCTCTACCTAGGAAGACTGGATCATTGGATACATTCAAATGCGAGATTAAAAGATTCTTGGACTTTGGAGGAGTCAACGGTTATGAGAAACGATTATAATCGTACAGGATGCCATCTCAATGTCTCATTTTACTCTATTCCTTATGGTCTTTATTCTCAAAGAAATGTATTGAGAGGTTTTGAAGAAATAACAATTTGAGAAAACTTTGATTCAAGCTTGGTCGTATTTACCTCAGCATTCAAACGTAACTTCTGCCAAAGATTACAATACAAGAGAGAAATTATGGCAACTAAATAATGACATAATGACTATAATAATCGTCTTGTTGAAAATGACAGTGCCGTGGGAGGACCGTCTGGAGGAGGCCCACGAGAGGAAGATGGCCAAGTATGAAGAGCTGGTCATAGACTGCCGCAAGCAGGGCTGGAAGGCAAGGTGTATGCCCATCGAGGTTGGCTGCAGAGGTTTTGCAGGGCAATCGCTCAACAAAGCCTTGTGTGCACTGGGCATAAATGGAGTGGCGAGGAGAAAGGCCATCAAGAACACCACAGAGGCAGCGGAGAAGGCCTCGAGATGGCTCTGGATCAGGAGAGGAGGTCCATGGGGAGGAGCAAATGCCATCTGAACACGTCGTGGTCTGATCCACCACGGCTGGGTCGCCTGGTTGAGGGTGTCTGATGTTGAAAGACCCGAAACACCCAATGACCCCAGGCTACATCACTGATGATGTGTTCAGGAGCATCTATAGATGTATTTGTATCAATCAGCACTCTACTCAGAACTACCGGGCACTAATCTATCTCCTTGTGGAATAGCTGAAGCTGAACTAACACTCAGAAGCCATGAGTGAATTGGTACATTGTAAAAATATAGCTAGCTCGTACCAAAAGACCAATGATTAAAACTGCAGATTGCGGTAATAAAAAAACCTCCCTACCAATTATAGTTAAGAGTACCTCCCTTCTTCACTTCATTTATTTCCATGAACTGACATTGTGTGATTATCTACCATAGTGTTTAATGGAAAAGACTAATTGACTAATCTCGAAGCATATCGGGCATTTTGGCTTTCAACAGCTGTTGCAACATGAACAGTCTGCAAACAAAATGACTGACATATTTCTCAGTTCTTGGGGTGTATGAGGAATATCTCAGAACAAAGTTACAATCCATGAATAGCTGCATGCAAAATAAAAAGAATAGTGCAGTACTTTTCAAGGTGAATTTTTAAAAATATATAGCTTTCTCAATGAACCCCAGGAGAGTCATAGTCATACAACATAGAAATAGACTCTTCGACTCAACTTGTGCACGCCGACCAACATGGTCCATCTAAACTAGTTCCACTTGCCTGCTTTTAGCCCATATCCTTCTATCCATGTACCTGTCTAAATCTTTTTCAAACATTGCGATAGTACCTGCCTTAACTACCTCCTCCGGCAGCTTGTTCCGTACACCCACCACCTTTTGTGTAAAAAAGTTACCCCTTAAGTTCCCATTAAATCTTTCCCCCTTCATCTTAAACACATGTCCTCTGGTTCTCGATTCCCCTAATCTGGACAAAAGACTCTGTGCGTTTACTCGATCTGTCCCAAGGTGGTTTAAAGCCAATTATATATCATTTTAAAGTGCGGTCATGGTTTCAATGTGGGAAGCATATAATACAGAGATGAGTCCTGTCTGAATCCAATCAGGCCTCCAGTCAAAAGAAATGTACTTCTTAATTATGTGGCATACCACAGCTGAAATCACGCTGCATGATTGCAATGGGGTATAAAGCCATAGAATAGAGGGTAGAATACAAATCAATTCAAAATTAGATTTGCAGGAGAAATGAATAAAAATGTCTGAATATTTCAAAACCATTATTCCAGACCCCAAGAAAAATAAAGAGACCTGTCTCAATAATTATCATCCAGTAGCTCTAACCATAATGAAATGCTTTAAAAGGTTGATAATGGCCCATATTTGTGCTCGTCATCTGGATAATTTAGACCATTTGCAATTAATGTACAAGAAAAACAGGTCTATGAAGGATGCCAGCACTCTTGACAATAGGAACGCTGTGTCAGGATGCTATTGTATTGTGTATTGTGTATTGTGTATTTATTGCCTACAACACAGTCTTCAAAAGCATAACACTGAATAAGCTCATCCCTAAACTTATGGACCTAGGCCTTGGAAACTCCATCTGCAACTGGCTTTTGGACTTCTGGACCAGCAGACCTCAGTCTTTTGGAATTAGTCATAAAATTTGTTTCCCGCTGACCGGCCGCATTGGAGTCCATCAGGGTTAAGTGCTCAGTTCCCTGCTCTACTCAGTGTACATCCAATGACTGTGTGGCCTAGTACAACATCAATGCGATCTTTAAGGTCACCGATAATGCCACTGTTGTCAGCAGATCTACAACAATGGAACAAAGTACAGGAAAGAGATTGAGAGCTTCCTGCCATGGTGTTCGGACAATAGCCTCGTCTTAAACAACAGCAAGATGAAAGAGTTGGTTGTTGACCGAAGGAAATCAGAGGTTGCACACATCCGTGTCCTCATCAATGGAGATGCTCTAGAGATGGCCGACAGCTTCAAGATCCCAAACATCCATATCACCAGCAATTTAGCCTGGTCCCTTCACACTAATGTGGTGATGAAGAAAGTGCATCTGTGTATGTACTTACTTTGGTGTCTGAGAAGATTCAGCATATCCATGAGGACTCTCTCAAACCTCAACAGATGCACTATAAAAAGTATTCGGATGGGACGCATCTCAGCCTGGTATGGCAACTGCTCTGCCCTTGGCTGCCTGAACCTGTAGAAAGTGGATAACAGTCCATCACATGGTTATCACCTCCTACATGGTCCATCAAGTCCTCCTTCATAGTGCATTGCACCGAGGTCTGGAAGTATAGTCAAGGATACCTGCCATTCCATTTTATCTCTTTTACCTTCTGAAAGCTCAGTCATCCAGACTTAAGAAATCTTCTTCACAACTTCCATGTGACTTCTGAACCGGTCAACTCCCTCACACACCATTCCTGGTGATGCTGCCCCATTTGCTTACTCTTAACGACACATCATTCGGTTATTCCATTATTGTATTTTAATATTCTTTTGCACCACACTAGAATCTTGCAGCATTCTGCTGTTTTTTTTCACTATTTGTTGTATTTATTGATGTGTTTATCATTACTGTCTGTATAGTGTGTACTCTGAGAGCCTCATGTGAACAAGGAATTTTGGGTTGAATAATACATTTTCTTCTTCCTTAAGTAACAATTTGTCAATTACAAGAAAAATTGTAAAGAAATTGAACATCTGCAGGCAAATAATTAAAGACAAGGATTATTCAATTAACTAATGAGAATTGTTTTACTCTGCTGTGATTTTGAAGATTTACTGGAAGTAATTTGACAGAATATGATGATCTCCTTGCAGAATAATCCTGGATAAAATTATTCCCATAATGGAAAGGGACATTTTCATCATGATAAAATGTTTCACAAGGCAATTTTCAATGGCAATGATGATCTAATACACAACAGACAATTATGTAATTGTCTCACAGATCAGATTTGCTGGACTTAATCTACTTATCCATTTTATTTAAACATTTTGAATTTGGGTCCTCTTAAATCACCATCTTAGTTCAAAGCCTGGCAAAGACTGAAGTACCAATGGGAAAGCAAGCACTTACTGTACATCAGTGCTTCCTGGATGTGATTTTCTCTCTTCAGATGAATGGACATTACGTTACTGACATATGCTTACAAATTCACAGTTTTGGGCATTTCCCCATACTTCATAAAATCTATTACAGTGAGGTACGCCGACCTGTAGGGGGTATGGCTGCCTAGCCTGCAGCTGTCTGTTTTTCATTTCTTTTTTCTTATATTTAGTTAGTTTAGTGTTTTGTTTTTAAGGAGTTCTAGCTTTTTTATGTGTGGGGAGGGGGGGGGGAAGGGGGAAACTAATTTTCAGGGTCCCTACCTGGTCGGAGATGCAGTTTTTCTCCGGGCTGCACTTTCGACCCGTCCTCGCGGCCTACCAGCGGGCCTGGAGTGGCATTTCCTGAGGGGACCGCCTGGAGCCTCAGCATCGGCGGTGGCAGCTGCGGAGCTGCGGGTCCGAGGAGCGAGGGGACCGCCCGGAGCCTCGGCATCGGCGGCGGCGGCGGCGGCACTGGCATCGGCGGCGGCGGAGCTGCGGATCTGAGGACGGCTGTGCAGCGCTGGAGCGCCATTGCGGGGCGGGTGGTGCCTTGCCTGGGTCGCCGCGCTGGAACTCCGGTGAGCTGGGACCGGCGTTTAAAACATCGCGGAGCTGCGGGCGGCGGCGCTGAAACTTTACATCGGGAGCCTGGGATCTCGCGACGAGATCGCCAGTTGAGCTCCATTCGGCGCGGCCTTGTCGGCTCCGGAAGCCACGGTCTCGAGTGGGGAGGCGGCCGTTCCAGGGTTCCCAGGCCGCTGAGAGGATTCTCCCGACGCCGGAACACCATCACCCGGCGAGGACGGCCTGGAACATCGGGCCTCCGTAGAGGCAACTGTGGAGGCCTCAATAGGCCCGACTATGGGTGGACATTGGGGATGGGACTGGACTTTGTGCCTTCCCCCATAATGGGAACCATTGTGGGGGGATGTTTTTATGTTAAAGCTATTTATTATTGTTATGTTTGTATTCTTTTTTATGTGCTGCATTGGCAAAAGGAATTTCACTACATTTAGGTGTATGTGACAATAAATCAACCTTTGAACCTTTGAACCTTTGAACCTTCTGCCAATTTGTAGATCTGATTCATCTGTGGGATCCATGCATCGTTATGTCTTCAGCATTGACTCATGGAAACCATGTGCCCAATTCTCCAAGATCATGCTGATATCAAAGAGCAGAACATGCAGAATCCATTTTCTGTCAATTACATAATTTTCTTCTCAACTAACTAAATAACTAAAACGTCATAAAACCTGAAACCCTGGGCGAGCCTCACGATTCAAGGACCCGAGACTCACATATTTGTCTCCATTCTCTGTAGCTGCATCAAGAGAGAGGATCTAACCCAAACTTAAACTCATTTTCATCCAGCATTATTGGTGGACAAAGTGCAGCCTTTATTAAGAAATACAGAAATAATGAAAAACAAAAAATGATGTCCTTCAACCATCACTGAATCATATAACTGGTTAATTTAGCTCCCAGCAATTAAATTTAATATTGTTGGATACATTTCACTCACCCCCACCCCTCCCAGTTACAGTAATGATGCAATAGATACATTGTTTTCACAGAGGTCTATTTGAAACAGAAATAACTGCCTTAAGTCAAAGTTATTTGGCTGAGATAGATGAAAAGCTAAAGTAGAAAAGTCTGTTTCCATCATTGGGAAAGAAACTTATTTGTATAATGTACATCAGTTTTCCAGATATATCGCCCTCTCAGGGAGCACTGCCTTTAAGAGTGGTTCGTACAATAAATGTTACACTAAGTATAACACAGTATATAATTTAATTTCTCCATAAATTACATGAATACACCATAACAGTCTGTTCCACCCTTCTCCAGCACATTGACTCCCCAATCATGAGGATGCTCTGTGTCAAATATCAATTGTTATACAAAGCACACCTTCACTTCCTTGTTCAAAAGGGAACTGCAGATGCAACTGCGAAGGGTTTCGGCCCGAAACGTCGCCTATTTCCTTCGCTCCATAGATGCTGCTGCACCCGCTGAGTTTCCCCAGCAATTTTGTGTACCTTCACTTCCTTGTTCTGTCCACAACAGTTATGAACAATTTTCTCTTCTCACTTGTATATTTAATAGCATTATGGACATCTATGATCATTCCACCCTCACCATAATTGTGCCTTGTACTTTCCATTCGACATTCTACTTTCTTGATCCCCCAGAATCACAGACCTCTCTAAAATGGAAGACGAAGTCCAGGAAATACAACACTAATGAACTGTTCCGGTTGAATTCGATCTGAAGACTTAAGGAAGTAGCCGCAGAAATAGTGGATGTATTAGTGATAATTTTTCAAAACTCTTTAGATTCTGGAGTAGTTCCTGAGGACTGGAGGGTAGCTAATGTAACCCCACTTTTTAAAAAGGGAGAGAGAGAGAAAACGGGGAATTACAGACCAGTTAGTCTAAGCATCGTTGGTGGGGAAAATTCTGGAGTCAGTTATTAAAGATGGGATAGCAGCACATTTGGAAAGTGGTGAATTCATTGGACAAAGTCAGCATGGATTTATGAAAGGTAAATCATGTCTGACGAATCTTATAGAATTTTTCGAGGAAGTAACTAGTAGAGTGGATAAGGGAGAACCAGTGGATGTGTTATATCTGGACTTTCAGAAGGCTTTCGACAAGGTCCCACACAAGAGATTAGTATGCAAACTTAAAGCACACGGTATTGGGGGTTCAGTATTGATGTGGATAGAGAACTGGCTGGCTGACAGGAAGCAAAGAGTAGGAGTAAACGGATCCTTTTCAGAATGGCAGGCAGTGACTAGTGGGGTACCGCAAGGCTCAGGGCTGGGACCCCAGCTATTTACAATATATATTAATGATCTGGATGAGGGAATTGAATGCAACATCTCCAAGTTTGCGGATGACACGAAGCTGGGGGGCAGTGTTAGCTGTGAGGAGGATGCTAGGAGGCTGCACGGTGACTTGGATAGGTTGAGTGAGTGGGCAAATGCATGGCAGATGCAGTATAATGTGGATAAATGTGAGGTTATCCACTTTGGTGGCAAAAACAGGAAAGTAGACTCGTATCTGAATGGTGGCCGATTAGGAAATGGGGAAATGCAACGAGACCTGGGTGTCATGGTACACCAGTCATTGAAAGTAGGAATGCAGGTGCAGCAGGCAGTGAAGCAAGCAAATGGTATGTTAGCATTCATAGCAAAAGGATTTGAGTATAAGAGCAGGGAGGTTCTACTGCAGTTGTACAAGGTTGTGGTGAGACCACACCTGGAGTATTGCGTACAGTTTTGGTCTCCTAATCTGAGGAAAGACGTTCTTGCCATAGAGGGAGTACAGAGAAGGTTCACCAGACTGATTCCTGGGATAGCAGGACTTTCATATGAAGAAAGACTGGATAGACACGGCTTGTACACGCTAGAATTTAGAAGATTGAGGGAGGATCTTATAGAAACTTACAAAATTCTTAAGGGGTTGGACAGACTAGATGCAGGAAGATTGTTCCCGATGTTGGGAAAGTCCAGAACTAGGGGTCACAGTTTAAGGATAAGAGGGAAGTCTTTTAGGACCGAGATGAGAAAATCATTTTTTACACAAAGAGTGGTGAATCTGTGGAATTCTCTGCCACAGAAGGTAGTTGAGGCCAGTTCATTGGCTATATTTAAGAGGGAGTTAGATGTGGCCCTTGTGGCTAAAGGGATCAGGGGGTATGGAGGGAAGGCAGGGATGGGATACTGAGTTGGATGATCAGCGATGATCATATCGAATGGCGGTGCAGGCTCGAAGGGCCGAATGGCCTACTCCTGCACCTATTTTCTATGTTTCTATGTAAGATGGCCTTTAATTTTTACAGCCACTCCTTTCAGGAATCTCAAATAAATAAATCAATTTTGCCCAAATAGGTCAGTTATACTTCACACTAGCCATCAGCCATTCAATACATCAAAGCCATTCTAACTTTTGTCTCTTTTCTCTTTCCACCAAGCTCATCTCATCATCTGCACCCACACATGACACCACAAAAAAGTTAGTTCTTCAATAATAGTCACCAACCAATGTTGCATCACTCCTAAGCAATAATAAATTAGCTCCTTTGTTGGGTCAGAGAGAGTAGACTTGGAAATGCATCCAGCAGTACTGAAACCAGGAACACCTTTAAAGATATTTGTGGAAGGCAAGGTCTTACCCATCTGTTAAAAGGATAAAGGTGAAAGTTAAAGCTCCTACTTTGTCAGGTAAAATGCCAGACCCACAAAAACATAATTGCAGGCATTAGAAGGATTATCAATACATTGGGCAAATTAATGGACAAGTCTTTGTGGTGTCATCTTATTTGAAAATACCTACTGCAGTTTCTCGGGCGTATCTGGCCATCTTGCTCAATGCCTCGACAATTCCAGTTTAGGATGGAAGCTTAAATGCCATTAACTTGAGTAGACAGGTGTCAACCTTGGAAGGAATGACAAACCACATGAGAAACGTTGAAGCAGTCCCATTTTCCACTGCACTCCTGAAGATCAATGAAATTGATGAGGTCTGGCTGGATGCAAGTAGCACTGTTGTAAATGAAATGGCCCTCTTGTATGGTTGTACACCCCCACCAAGCCCTCAACCAGCACTAATGTCAGGGCCAGAGCATCAGCAGGATCCACAAACCTAATTCAATATTCATCCCCAATATAGCAAAGCCTGCATGCAATGGACAATATCATGTTTCTAGATGAAAATTAATTTCTTTTTTTTTGCTTAGTCTTACATTATTCTGTTAATTGGGATCAATCTGTAATTGGAAAAACTGCAGAGGTTCCTAGGGATGAGTCATGTCTGCCTATTGCAGTGAAATTCTAATGAGGCTAACAGGATGACACAGGATGAACTCAATGATTTCATAGCAAACCAATTTGTAGAAGCACTCAAGGTAATGTGAAAAAAATCACATCACCTGCTGGTTTTTGCATATAGTAAGTGAGTGAGTGGGTGAAGGGTTGTGAAATAGTTTGCAAAATACTATATAATGTATTCAAAATGACACACAAGAGAGTTAATATGTTCCAGTGCAAATTAATTCCAGTGGGAAATGAGTAAAAGTGGATGATATCAGATAGCAAATTTGGATAATATATATTACATTTTTTGAAAACATGCTTGCTAGTCTTTATTCCTAGCTCTGTTATCTATCTATCTATCTATCTATCTATCTATCTATCTATCTATCTATCTATCTATCTATCTATCTATCTATCTATCTATCTATCTATCTATCTATCTATCTACCTATCTATCTATCTATCTATCTATCTATCTATCTATCTATCTTCTATTAATATATAAAACTCTCGCCCCATCCGTCCGGCTGGCGTCCGGATCCCTTTCTGCCTTTCGATTCGTTCCCGCCGTGCGATGTCACAATGCCCGATGCTCGCAGATGTCCAATCGCAATACCCGACGCTCGCAGACGTCCAATCGGAATGGATCCATTTACATGGACGGCTTCCGGCCGCATTTCTTCCTTTGATTCCCTGCAACTCCGAAGCCAGACGCAGAATCGCCGACATCTTTTCCATTTCGGTAGAGATTTCACTTTTCTTTCTAAGTATCCGCACCTAATTACATTTCGTCATGTTTAAGTGCACGTTTTTAATCAAATCCTTCTCCCCCCCCCCCCCCCCCCCCAATATTTCAAAAATAAACTGGCTTCTCACCCATAGAAGCAGCACCAGCCCCAGCCCCTGGTGAACGTTCCATCGTGTGATGTCACAATGCCCAATGTTCAAATACATTGTTGCCATAGAGGGAGTACAGAGAAGGTTCACCAGACTGATTCCTGGGATGTCAGGACTTTCATATGACGAAAGACTGGATAGACTCGCCTTGTACTCGCTAGATTTTAGAAGATTAAGGGGGTATCTTATAGAAACGTATAAAATTCTTAAGGGGTTGGACAGGCTAGATGCAGAAAGATTGTTCCGGATGTTGGGGAAGACCAGAACAAGGGGTCAAAGTTTAAGGATAAGGGGGAAAGCAGAATCGCCGACATCTTTTCCATTTCGGTAGAGATTTCACTTTTCTTTCTAAGTATCCGCTCCTCATTACATTTCGTCGTGTTTAAGTGCACGTTTTTAATCAAATCCTTCCCCCCCCCCCCCCCCAATATTTCAAAACTAAACTGGCTTCTCACCCATAGAAGCAGCACCAGCCCCAGCCCCTGGTGAACATTCCATCGTGTGATGTCACAATGCCCAATGTTCAAATACATTGTTGCCATAGAGGGAGTACAGAGAAGGTTCACCAGACTGATTCCTGGGATGTCAGGACTTTCATATGACGAAAGACTGGATAGACTCGGCTTGTACATGCTAGAATTTAGAAGATTGAGGGGGTATCTTATAGAAACGTACAAAATTCTTAAGGGGTTGGACAGGCTAGATGCAGGAAGATTGTTCCAGATGTTGGGGAAGTCCAGAACAAGGGGTCACAGTTTAAGGATAAGGGGTAAATCTTTTAGGACCGAGATGAGAAAAACATTTTTCACACAGAGAGTGGTGAATCTCTGGAATTCACTGGCACAGAAGGTAGTTGAGGCCTGTTCATTGGCTGTATTTAAGAGGGAGTTACATGTGGCCCTTGTGGCTAAAGGGATCAGGGGGTATGGAGAGAAGGCAGGTACATGATACTGAGTTGGATGATCAGCCACGATCATATTGAATGGTGGTGCAGGCTCGAAGGGCCGAATGGCCTACTCCTGCACTTAATTTCAATGGTTCTATGTTTCCCTCTCCTCACCCCTCTGCCTCTCCCACCCATCCCTCTCTCCCCCACCCCCCTTCCCTCTCTACGCCACCCCCTTCCCTCTCTCCACCCGCCCCCTTCCTCCTACCCCTCTGTCCCTCTTCCATCACTCCCCCTACCCCTCTCCACCTCCCTCCCCACTCTTCCACCTCTCCCCCTTCCCCCTCCTCTCTCCCTCCCCACTCTTTCCCCTCTCTCCCCCACCCCTCTCCCCCTCCCTCCCTCCTCCCCTACCTCCCCATCCTCCCCCTCCCCAACATCTCTCTCCCCATCCCCCTCTCTCATCCCCTACCCCGCTCTCCTTTCCCTCCCAAATCTGTCCCGTTTCCTCCACCTCCTCTCCCCTCCCTCCCCTCTTCACATCCCCCCTCCCCCCACCTGTGTGTTTGGGGGGTGGTTAATGTGAGTTTGATGCCGCAGCCCCCCCCTCCCCCCCCCACAAAGCCGTTGGGGAAACAGACCCAACGGGTCTGTACTTGGTCTAGTTATATTATAAAAATCTGATCTTGGTTGTTTATGTCGTCCGTGTGTTGTCCGTGTTTGATTGTGTTTCACCTCTCCTCAAAAACCCAACGCACTAACGGTAAAATTTTTACATATTCCGGGAGAGATTTACCTCATGATTTCAAAAATCATGAGGGAAATCCAGCTTCGCTCTGGATTGAAGCCACTAAACGCGTGCTCGTGCTGCTCTCTCCGCTGGGCTCCTTGAAGTTCTACAACAAGGCGGTGGCGGTCATTATGGATGGAGGAGGGGAGAGGGGTGGGGTGGAGGGAAGGGGGACTGGGGGAGAGAGGGGGAAGAGAGTGGATGTGCCGGGGAGGGGAATGGAGGGAGAGGAGTGAGGTGAGGAGGGCTGGGGTAGACCGAGGGAGTGGCATAGTGGGGCGGGAAGAGAGGGGGGGAGACGGGCGAGATGGGGAGTGGGGGATTTCCTAGAGGGGGGGGGTGGCTGGCGTGTCGGGGGAGTGGTAGAAGGTGAGGAGGCAGAGAGGGAAGGAGGCTCAGAGAGGGAGGGGCGGTAGAGAGGAAGGGAGGGCAGAGAGGAGGGGGGCAGAGAGGGAGGGGGCAGAGAGGGGGCAAAGAGAAGGGGCAGAGATAGGGGGCAGGGAGGAAGGGCCCTTTCCTTCCCTCTCTCCATCCCCCCTCTCCATCCCCCACTCGACCACTCCCTCTCCATCCCCTCTCCCTCCCTCCCTCACCCCCCTCTCTCCCCTCCCCATACCCCCTTCCTGCCCCCTCCCCTACTCCCCCCCCTCTCCCCATCCCACACCCCCTCCCCCCCTTTCCCCCCTCTCCCCCCTTTCTCCCCTCCCCCTGCGTCTGTGGGGGGGGGGGGTGGTTAGTGTCTGTGAGATGCCGCAGCCACCCCCCCCCCCCCCCCCCCGCCGCAACGGGTCCCCCTTGGTCTAGTAATAAAAAAGACATTCAAGAATTGCATTGTGAAGTACTACTTAGATCTTTTCCTTCACAACTCGAAGGACCCAGGTTCAAGCTGGATAGGTGACTGCATGTTTCTGCTGAATGTTCGATTCTGCTTTCCTCCCACATCACAGAGACACATTTGCTGGTTAATTGGCCCTAATAAATTATCTTAATATAGTTCATTGGCAAATAGGAAATAGATGAGCATGTGAAAGAGAATAAGTTAAGTAAGGAGGGGATAATAGGCACTGATGGGAGCTGGCATAGACCTGCTGGGATGAATAGATCCCGTCTAATCCTATAAATGTAAACTATGAATCAGACCATTGAGGAAAGCTCTTGTCAAATTGGCACCATTTTCAGAATACTACGTTTAGTGATAGTTCTGTTATCCCACTTTCTCATCCACTCCCTACATACTGGAAGCAATTTTTGCAGAGGCCAATTGACCTACAAACCCACATACCTTTGGGTGTGAGGGGAAACTGGAGTGCCCAGTGGAATCCGACATGTTCATAGGGGACAAAATCTGTAGGAAATAACTGCAGATGCTGGTTTATATCACCCATTGCTTCTCTGCACAGATGCTGCCTGTCTCGCTGAATTACTCCAGCATTTTGTATCTAACTTATGAAATAGGGGAAATGTATGGACTCCACACAGACAGCATCCAAGGAGAGTATCGAACCTGGATCTCTGGCGCTCTGAGGCAGCAGCTCTACTGGCATCACTGTGCCGTCAATGTATGGATTCCCGTTCATCTCTTAACCCAATCACAGGACCTTCCCCATTAATCAATTTACTTGATAAACACCATAGCAACCACAGCCCAACATTTTAATAGTCATGTGTAAATGAATGTAGATATCATTTTAACTCACAGAAGTTTGAACAAGGAGGCTTTTGTCGAGAAAGACTTTCTCATCAACTGGAAGAATTGCATTCCATAATAACAATATGATAACTTACTTCAGCTTTTTTTCCAACGACTGCATCTAAACCACGTTGCCTTAAGTAAACAGCCAACATAATCAAGGACCATTTACACATCTGTCAATGCCTCTTTTCCCATCTCCCATCGGGAGGAAGATACAACATTTTGAAAGCATGTAACTAGGTATGTTACAAAACTTACCTTCAGCAGCGCTGCAGTTCTGCCACTGGCCGTGTGCGCGATTTTGGCGCCTTTGAGGGGGGGGGGCGGGTTTAAAATGCGGTTTTCACGTACCTGTCCTGGATTATATTTTCTCAGAGTGAAAGTTTTTGCTGAAGAATTGTTCCATCGGGCGTTCTGAGAATTTTTTTTTTTATCGCCCGTCAAGTTCAGCGCTGGAGTAATTTAAAAATCAGCTTCTAAAGCCGTCAATGTCGACAACGGGGACGGATTTCACGTACGGGACAGCTAAAGGAAAGCCGTTTATTTTATGGATAAAAGTGCTCCTTAAGATACCTTTAATTCACATTTTACGATGCGAAACGGTGATTTTTTCCCCATACGAACCGGCAGTATTTTTTTCCTGCTGATATGGGGTTTAAATTCACCGCAACCGCAACGTTCCAAATGATCGCGTTCCATAAAAACCCACTCGCAAGATGATTTAAATGGCCATTAATTTGCAGGTATTAAACACTAAATTCCATCCATTTGGCCTATAAATCCATAACAATGAGATTTAAAAATCATGTTATATTGTGAATTTAGGTTATTTAAAAATGTTGATCTTTTCTTAAGAAATGGATAGATGTTTAAATCTAGTAATTGAATTATGTAATTAGCTACAATTGGGTAACCAACTAATTATATGCTTTAATTTCGGGTCATCCAAGTAAGATTGTTTCATATTTGTTTCAGAATGCTTCAATCTATAATAACTGAAAATTTCTTTCAGTTCTCTTAATTTTTAAGAAAGTTATGGGCTTTTGGCTGTCACAGCTTTTGTGTTAAGTCAATGGAAAAGCAATGAACAAGATGCTAATTTCCGAGTATGAAAATGGCCATAACATTTTTAATACTGAAGATATGAAAGTGAATTAGGTGTCAAATTAAACTTCCTTTTATGCTTTATATGATGGGATAAATTGCAGACTTGATTTTAAAATCTCAACATTTTGTAACGTTGCTAATGTAACATCATAAACATTTCTTTAATCTGTTGCATTTAATTTTCTAAATTGGTTACTTCTCATGCTTGATTTGCTTAGTTTGGTTTTATTTGGTTTGGTTTGGTTCATCGCATGTACCGAGTGTGAAACACTTTATTTGTGTGATAAACAGTCAAATAATTCTATATATGGGTACTATCAAGCCATAAATAAATGCAAAAGGTAGTGCAAAAATAAAAAAATATCACAGTGCAGAATACAGCGGCAATCCCTTTGGGGAGTGGGGGGGGGGGGAGGGTTAAAAAAGGAATTCACAGGCCAGGGAGCCACAAAACGTCCGACCCCACATGTGGTATGCCAGGGATGGGCCTCATAAGGTCATATGTGATAGGAGTAGAATTAGGCAAAGTCTACTCCACCATTCAATCATGGTTGATCTATCTCTCCTTCCTAACTCCATTCTCCTGCCTTCTCCCCTTAACCTCTGACACTTGTACTAATCAAGAATCTATCACTGCCTTAAACATATCTGACGGCCTCCAGAGCCTTCCGTGGCAAAGAATTCCACAGATTCACCACCCTCTGACTAAATACATTTCTCATCATCTCCTTCCAAAAAGAACGTCCTTTAATTCTGAGGGAATGACCTCTAGTCCTAGACTTTCCACTAGTGGAAACATCCTCTCCACATCCACTCCATCCAAGGCTTTCACTGTTATGTACGTTTCAATGAGGTCCCCCCCCTTCTGGATCTTCTCCAGAGCCAGCACATCCTTCCTCAGATATGGTGTCCTCGCAATGTCCTCAGGTATGGTGTCCAAAATTGCTCACAATTTGTTAAAGGCCTTGCTAAAACTATGCTGTAACATACAGAAGGAAATGTTCCAATTGGTGTTTGGGTAATGTGGATGCTTTGGCTGAATGGCTGGCAATTTGTGCAAACTACGAGATGCGGAATCTGCAGCACTCCTAAGTTTGTTTAAGGGTACAGGGAAGGAAGTGTTTTATTAGGTAGAGAGATTGATAGAGATTGATTGATATAGATTGCTGTTCAAAAGGAACTGCAGATGCTGGAAAATCGAAGGTAGACAAAAGTGCTGGAGAAACTCAGCGGGTGCGGCAGCATCTATGGAGCAAAGGAAATAGACAACGTTTCAGGCCGAAACCCTTCTTCAGTTACTGTTACGTAAATGATGATTGAGCATTAAACTGTGTCTATGATTAGTGGCACGGCTAGCATGATATGCAATTGGAGGATGTGCTCATTGGCACTGACCACTCCAGTTATGTAACTGAACTTCCATGCACCACCTCATCCACGTTCCTTGAGCTTAATTATCAGCATTGATCTCAAGGCCATTTGCTCTCAATGCCTTCTGATAGTGTCTCTGGAAAACTGCTGGACCCCTGTGGAATAGCACATGGTTCCTGGTTTCCTCTTCTTTAACCCAAGTCTCTAGTGTGATGTTCTCAAATCATGCAGCCTGTTGTAACCCATATTGTGCTATTAGAAACAGAGTCATTCATATTGATACAGTGTGGAAACAGGCCCTTTGGCCCAAATTGCCCACACCGGCCAACAATATCCCAGCTACACTAGTCCCGCTTGTCTGCGCTTGGTCCATATCCCTCCAAACCTGTCCTATTCATCTATACCTGTCCACTGTTTCTTAAACGATGGGAAAGTCCCAGCCTCAACTACCTCCCTAGCAGCTTGTTCCATACACCCACCACCCTTTGTGTGAAAAAGTAACCCCTCGGATTCCTATTAACTCTTTTCCCTTTCACCTTGAACCTATGTCCTCTGGTCCTCGATTCCCCTACTCTGGGTAAGAGACTCTGTGCATCTACCCAATCTATTCCTCTCATGATTTTGTACACCTCTATAAGATACCCCCTCATCCTCCTGCACTCCATAGAATAGAGACCCAGCCTATTCAACCTCTCCCTATAGCTCACACCCTCTAGTCCCGACAACATCCTCGTAAATATCATGCACATATTAAAGGAGCAGTAGTGTTATACTTCAGAAGTCCTCTGAAGAATTCGGAAAATACAAAAATAAAGTAAATCATTTCTGCAGCCTTCCCACAGCATTAGAAATGTAATCAGCTATTAAAATGGATATGCATGGTTATCGAAATGGGATCAGCATCCTGCCTGCATGTTTTGCACTGAACTACAAGACAATCCATTAACAATTCATGACAAAATGAGCTGCAGTGGACAAATCACAAGATAAATGTTATTTGTTGCTGCTATTTTTCATGATGTTTGGGGCATCTCTGCACAGTGCATCTCAATCAAACCTTCTTGATTTGATTGATAAAAAGACAAACACCAGTATAGCAAACTATTTTCTTTAACCCTTTTCAAGTAAATCAGTGTAAAATAATTTCTTCAAATGTCTGGAAATGAAAACATTAAAAATAACATATTTTGTACTAAACAGTTATTCTGTGCGATTCTGTTTAATTCACAGTCATTTTCCACAAATTACAATCATCATTTAATTTGCAAGAGCATTATTTTGATATCAGTTTTCTCACCAGCACACAAGATAGTACTTTAAAGATTTTGCTAGGTGTTTAATTGACACTTGCAGGTACTTGAGACATATTCTGGCACATAAAATGATGAATCCTTACATATTTGTAAAATATGCAACACATCCACGCACAAAAATATCTAATCCAAATTGGTCTTGAGTTCTAGCAAACTTGGCTTCCTAATAAGATAGGTAATAAGATAAGATAAAATTAATAACAATTATGTACAACTGCCAGATACTCAAACCATGTAAACACAATTAGCAGAACACAGAGATACTTGTCAATAGAAAAATTTGTTTGTGCTGCTATAAAAATAAGGAAAGCATTTAATGTTCCCACTAATATATCATATAACCATATAACCATATAACAATTACAGCACGGAAACATGCCATCTCGGCCCTTCTAGTCCATGCCGAACACGTATTCTCCCCTAGTCCCATCTACCTGCACTCAGACCATAACCCTCCATTCCTTTCCCGTCCATATAACTATCCAATTTATTTTTAAATCATAAAATCGAACCTGCCTCCACCACCTTCACTGGAAGCTCATTCCACACAGCTACCACTCTCTGAGTAAAGAAGTTCCCCCTCATGTTACCCCTAAACTTCTGTCCCTTAATTCTCAAGTCATGTCCTCTTGTTTGAATCTTCCCTACTCTCAGTGGGAAAAGCTTATCCACGTCAACTCTGTCTATCCCTCTCATCATTTTAAAGACCTCTATCAAGTCCATCCTTAACCTTCTGCGCTCCAAAGAATAAAGACCTAACTTGTTCAACCTTTCTCTGTAACTTAGTTGCTGAAACCCAGGCAACATTCTAGTAAATCTCCTCTGTACTCTCTCTATTTTGTTGACATCCTTCCTATAATTAGGTGACCAAAATTGTACACCATACTCCAGAATTGGCCTCACCAATGTCTTGTACAATTTTAACATTACATCCCAAACTTCTATACTCAATGCTCTGATTTATAAAGGCCAGCACACCAAAAGCTTTCTTTACCACCCTATCTACATGAGATTCCACCTTCAGGGAACTGTGCACAGTTATTCCCAGATCCCTCTGTTCAACTGCATTCTTCAATTCCCTACCATTTACCATGTACGTCCTATTTTGATTTGTCCTGCCAAGATGTAGCACCTCACACTTATCAGCATTAAACTCCATCTGCCATCTTTCAGCCCACTCTTCCAACTGGCATAAATCTCTCTGTAGACTTTGAAAATCTACTTCATTATCCACAACACCACCTATCTTAGTATCATCTGCATACTTACTAATCCAATTTACCACACCATCATCCAGATCATTGATGTACATGACAAACAACAGTGGACCCAACACAGATCGCTGTGGCACCCCACTAGTCACTGGCCTCCAACCTGACAAACAGCCATCCACCATTACTCTCTGGCATCTCCCATTCAGCCACTGTTGAATCAATCTTGCTACTCCACCATTAATACCCAACAATTGAACCTTCTTAACCAACCTTCCACGAGGAACCTTGTCAAAGACCTTACTGAAGTCCATATATACAACATCCACTGCTTTACCCTCATCAATTTCCCGAGTAACCTCTTCAGAAAATTCAAGAAGATTAGTCAAACATGACCTTCCAGGCACAAATCCATGTTGACTGTTCCTAATCAGACCCTGTTTATCCAGATGCTTATATACATTATCTCTTAGTATCCTTTCCATTAATTTGCCCACCACTGACGTCAAACTAACAGGCCTATAATTGCTAGGTTTACTCTTAGAACCCTTTTTAAACAATGGAACAACATGCGCAGTACGCCAATCCTCCGGCACTATTCCCGTTTCTAATGACATTTGAAATATTTCTGTCATAGCCCCTGCTATTTCTAAACTAACTTCCCTCAATGTCCTAGGGAATATCCTGTCCGGACCTGGAGACTTATCCACTTTTATATTTCTCAAAAGTGTCAGTACTTCCTCTTCTTTGAATCTCATAGTTTCCATAGCTACTCTACTTGTTTCCATTACCTCACATAATTCAATATCCTTCTCCTTGGTGAATACCGAAGAAAAGAAATTGTTCAATATCTCTTCTGGCTCTGCAGATAGCTGTCCACTCTGACTCTCTAATGGACCAATTTTATCCCTCGTTATCCTTTTGCTATTAATATAGCTGTAGAAACCCTTTGGATTTACTTTCACCTTACTTGCCAAAGCAACCTCATATCTTCTTTTAGCTTTTCTAATTTCTTTCTTATGATTCTTTTTACATTCTTTATACTCCTCAAGCACCTCATTTACTCCATGCTGCCTATAATTATTGTAGATCTCTCTCTTTGTCCGAACCAAGTGTCCAATTTCCCTTGAAAGCCATGGCTCTTTCCAATTTTTACTATTTCCTTTCAACCGAACAGGGACATAAAGATTCTGTACTCTTAAAATTTCACCTTTAAATGTCCTCCATTTCTCTTCCACATCTTTCCCATAAAACAAAATGTCCAAATTCACTCCTTTTAAATCCTTTCGCATCTCCTCAAAGTTAGCCTTTCTCCAATCAAAAATCTCAACCCTAGGTCCAGTTCTGACCCTCTCCATAATTATATTGAAACTAATGGTATTGTGATCACTGGACCCGAACTGTTCCCCAACGCATACCTCTGCCACCTGACCCATCTCATTTCCTAACAGGAGGTCCAGCACCACCCCTTCTCTAGTAGGTACCTCTATGTATTGCAGCAAAAAACTATCCTGCACACATTTTACAAACTCCAAACCATCCAGCCCATTTACAGAATGTGTTTCCCAGTCTATGTGTGGAAAATTGAAATCTCCCACAATCACTACCTTGTGCTTACTACTAATATCTGCGATCTCCTTACATATTTGCTCTTCCAATTCTCGCTCCCAATTTGGCGGTCTATAATACACCCCTATAAGTGTTGCTACCCCTTTCCCATTTCTCAGTTCCACCCAAATAGCCTCCCTAGACGAGCCCTCTAATCTATCCTGCCAAAGCACTGCTGTAATATCTTCCCTGATAAGCAATGCAACACCTCCACCTCTTGCCCCTCCAATTCTATCACACCTGAAGCAACGAAATCCTGGAATATTTAGCTTCCAATCACAGCCCTCCTGCAACCATGTTTCACTGATCTCCACAACATCATACTTCCAGGTGTCAATCCAGGCTCTAAGTTCATTCACCTTTCTTACAATGCTCCTAGCATTAAAATATACAAATTTAAGAAACCCACCTTCTCTTATTCTCTTATTGTCTTTTTCGTCTTTCTCCCCTACATTTTGGGTCAGGGTGCTACCCTTCTTTGCCTCCTGCCTCACACACTCACTGCTAGCTTTCCCAATTTGAGTCCCTCCCCCCAACCGTTCTAGTTTAAAGTCTCCCCAGTAGCCTTTGCAAACCTCCCCGCCAGGATATTGGTCCCCCTGGGATTATTTTGCAGAGCAATATCACCAATTATAAGTTGCTACAGCACTTGATAAGGGCACAGATAATGAAAGATATTGCTCTAAAGTTGCCTCCATTGCATTGCTCCGTATTTAGAAGTGTATATCCACATAAACTGTGGAAAATTTATCTCCAACCAGAAGACGTTCCTTCACATTATCCCAGCAGCAGAGGTATTTGTTTATCCCATCACGGACTCCACAGGAAGTCAGTGCTTTCCATTAATTTTGTACAAAACTCACAATCTTCAAGAAAAGCAGTCAGAGGCAAAACTGTTTCATTCAATAGTAAACTCCTGTTGAGCAACATCTGGGATATTGATGATGGGGATTCAGTGATGGTAGTGAGTTGAATGTCAGAAGTGCCGAATGGCCTACTCCTGCACCTATTGTCTATTGTCTATTGTGACAGCTGGATTTTCTTTTGCTGAATATCCTCATTGCCTGGCACTTGCGCAGCAGCTATCCAAGGTGAAATAACCAGTTGGATTCAAAATTAACGGAGGAAGGAATCAAAGGCTAGATGTAGAGGGTTGTTTATTCTGATTGGAGGCCTGTGACTAGTGGAGTGTCACATGGGGAAGGTGATGAGTCCACTGCTGTTTGTTATATACATTAATGATTTGGGTGACAATGTAATTAACATTGTTAGGAAATTTGTAGGCCTGCACCAAATACAGGCAAATACGATTAGTCCAATATCCCAACTTGGTTAGTGTGGACAAGGTGGGTTTTTTTCCTTGCTGTTCAGATTCATGACTCTTCATTTATCAGCTCAGGAAGCACAAGAATCTGTAAGAGGGGAGAGAAAACTGGAAACTGATTTATCTCCGCTGCTACTATTAGTCTGAAGCTAAACTGAAACATCAGCTATCCATGCCTGATCCGCTAAGTTACTCCAGCACTTTGTGTTCATTATCTGAGGAGTACTGCTGAACATTGTGCAATCGTCAGCAAACATCTCTGGTTTTGATCTTACGAATGAAGGAAGGTCATTGATGTAGCAGTTGGAAATTAGCTGTTCTAGAATATTACTCTGAAGATTTTTTTGCAGAGAGATCCTATGGCCAATGTGATTGATGTCCAACCACCATTACCATCTTCCCTTGTGCTAGGTTGAAATCATTTTCAACCAGCGGTATAGGTCCCCCCCCCCCAACCCCCCCCCCCCCCCACTCCTTCCTCCCCCCCCCCCCCCCACTCCTTCCTCCCCCCCCCACTCCTTCCTTCTTCCTCCCCCCTCCCCCCCACTCCCCCCCCCCCCCCCCTCCCCCCCTCCCCTCCCCCCCCTCCCCTCCCCCCCCCAATCCCCTCAGTGTTGAAGTCCATCAGTGTTTAAGTTATCCTGATTCTTTTGGAACAAAGCTGGGCATTTTTCCATACTATTGGGTAGATGTCAATGTTGTAGCTGTACTGGAATGGCTTGGCCAAGGACACAAAGAATTCTGGTGCGCAAGTCTTCAGTAATATTTCCAGAATGTTGTCAGGGCCCATAACCTTTGCTGTAACCATTGCAAAGTTCCTTGATATCACATGGAGTGAAATCATGTTGGCTGACAATAGGCATTTTTCATGCTGGGGACTTCAGGAGGAGGCCCAGAGTTATCAGCTTATCAATTTCCTTCTGACCATCAGCAACTGATGGAAAGTTTCAATTTCAGGTGTACAGAGATTCACTCGCCCACCTGCTCTTCATTACACGCTCACCCATTGTTCTTTATTACCTGCTCATCCACAAAGAGTTTAAGTTCAACCAGTTCCTGACCTCATTATGGTGCTAGTCCATACAAAAGGGCTCAATTGACCAGCTAATGATAAAAATAACTGCTTCACAAGAAGGCATTATTCAACTGAGAATAGCAGCAAAAATGCCCATCAGTGTTGAAGTTGGCAGGAATTAGGGGAAAAGTCATCTCTTTGCTGACATTGTATCTGACAGGGAATACATCGAAGTCCCTCACCCTGAGCACAGGATCGCCCCAGGGTTGCGTCCTCAGCCCCCTATTGTACTCCCTGTACACACATGACTGTGTGGCTAGGTTCAGCTCCAACTCAATAATGAAGTTTGCTGATGACACTGTGGTGGTGGGCCTGATCTCAGACAACGACGAGAAGGCCTACCGGGAGGAGGTGGCTGATCTAGCACTCTGGTGCCAGGATAACAGCCTCCTCTTGAACATCAAAAAAAACGAAGGAACTGATCATGGACTTTAGGAGGGCACATCATCCGAGGACGTACACTCCATTGAGGATAAATGGGGATCCTGTGGATAGGGTGAACTGTTTTAAATATCTGGGAGTCCACATCTCCGAGGATATGACATGGGCATCACACGCCTCAGCACTCGTGAGTAAGGCAAGGCAGTGCCTTTACCACCTCAGGCAATTGAGGAAATTCAGAGTGTCTCCGAGGATCCTCCAGTGCTTCTACGCAGCGGCGGTGGAAAGCATCTTGTCCGGAAACATTACCATCTGGTTTGGGAATTGCTCTGCCAAGGACAAGAAGACTCTGCAGAGAGTAGTGCGTTCGGCCGAACGCACTATGGGAACTTCACTTGCCCCCCTGCAGGAACTATACATCAGGAGGTGCAACTCCAGAGCCAACAATATCATGAGAGACCCCTTCCACCCCTGCAACGGACTGTTCCAGCTGCTACGGTCAGGCAAACGCCTCCGTTGCCATGCGGTGAGAACGGAGAGGTTGAGAAGGAGTTTCTTCCCAGAGGCCATTCGGTCTGTAAACGCCTATCTCACCAGGGACTAACTCTACTGAACGTTTTTCCTTCCATTATTTATTATGTAAAAGAATATGTGTGTTTATGATTGTGTTTATAGTTTGTTTGGTTGTTTGGTTGTTTGTCTTTTTGCACAAAAGTCCGCGAGCATTGCCACTTTCATTTCACTGCACATCTCGTATGTGTATCTGACAAATAAACTTGACTTGACTTGACTTGATCTAGCACAAAGGAAGCTACTGTAGCTGTGGGTTTGAAGGCCAATTAACTCAGCACCTGACATTGTATAATGTCACCATCAAATGGATAAAGCAGGGTACATGCTATATATCAAAATTATTGACCCTAGAGTAATGACCCTGCCTAGTTAATGGTTTTACCACATGGAAGGTCCTGTCAAAGCAAATATGAGAGTAGATTTGGCTCTGGGCTTTACTTTCTAATTCTAGCAATTGCTAAGTTATTGTTACAAATAAGGGTGTTCTGGGAAGAACCATGGTGTCTTTCCCGAGGCAAGATCATGCTCCTGCTTTGTATATGCATCAAAGCACAACCTCTGCTATATTTGTAATGTCACAATTTAGGGATGCATTAATTTGAACCATTATCCTTGATTTACATGCGTAATGTGGTCATGAGATTGCAGGTGTAAGCCATCACTCTCCTTCACTGAACATTCACAGCACATGGGAATTGCAAAATGCAGCGCAGGAAGATGTGGCCAGCAGATTAGAACAAAAAGGGAAAAATGGTTGAGCCAATATCGCAGATGGCAGGCTCATGCAGACAGATAAATCAAGCTACCTGGAGTTGTAGAATTCAATACTAAGCCCAGAAAGCTGCAACATATTCAGATGCAAGATGGGGTGCTTTCCTCAAGCGTGCAATGAGCCTCAACGTGACTGCAGGGGAGATCACAAACCGATGGACCAGTGTGGGATGGAGAATAAAAGGGCCAGGCAATGAGCAGCTCAGGATCATCCCTGTGGATTGAACCCAGGTGCTCCAACAAATCTGTGTTTGGTTTCTCCAATTTAGAAGAGACCACTTTGTGAATACGGAAGTGTTAGATTGGAAGAAGTGCAAGTGATTTGTTGATTCTCCCAGGATGCTGATAGTGGAGTGATAGTTTAGAGATACTGCGTGGAAACAGGCTCTTCAGCCCACTGAGTCCACGCTGACTAACGATCACCCAAACATTAGTTTTATCCTACACACTAGGGACAATTTATGGAAGCCAATTAACCTACAAACCTGCATGTTTGTAGGAAGAAACCGTAGCACAGGGAGAAAACCCACACAGTCCCAGGGAGAAGATAGAAACTTCATACAGATAGCACTGGTAGTCAGGATAAAACACGTGTCTCTGGCATTGTAAGGTTGTAACTTTACCCCTGTGCCACTGTGGCGGCCCTTAATGATAATCTTATTGAATGGTGAGGAAAGATTCATATTGAATTGAATTTGAATTTCCTTTATTGTCATTCAAACAAGTTTGAACAGAATTTTGTACCGTGCAGTCATGACAGTAAAAAGCAACAAAACATACAATTAATACAATTTAACACAAACATCCATCACAGTGAATCTCCAGGCACCTCCTCACTGTGATGGAAGGCAAAAAGTCTTATCTACCCTGCTTCTTCTCCCTCGGTCAGGCAGTCAAACTGCTGCTTCAAGGCTCTCGATGTTGAAGCCCCCGCCGGGCGATGGTAGATCCCGCGGGTGATTTTAAGCCGCACCGGGCGATGAAAGGCCCCGCGTACGGGCCGATTCAAACCCCGCGATTTGGGGCAGACGAAGCTGCTGTTGCGGGAGCTCCCGAAAATCGGTCACCAACCAGGGACATGTGAGCTCCCAATGTTACCGTCCACAGGGCCTGCGGCCGAAGCCTCCGAAGTCGGGTCGCAGCCACAGCGCCACCACAGCCTCCGAAGTCAGATGGTGAGTCCACAGGCTCTGCGACGGGACCCCTCAAGGTCGATTCCAGTATAAGGCCACCAGCTCCACGATGTTAGGCCTCAGTGCAAACGGAGACGGAGATACGACAAGGAAAAGGTCGCATCCCTGTTGAAGAAAGAAATAAAAGTTTCCGCCACCCCCACATATACACAACTAAAAATAGACTAAAACATACATCTAACAAAACAAAAAGAAGAGAAAATGAAGAAAGACAGACGGACTGCAGGCAAGCCACAGCTACTTGGGCAGCGCCGCAACTTCCGTTGATGGAGGTTGGCATTTAAATAGTATAAGTGGTGCTTAGTATAAGTGACCTGTACCATGCTGAGGTCAGGTGTTAGCTCTCGACATCTTCTCATACCTATCCCTTGACCATGACCCCGTGAACAAACACCAGGCCACCATTTCACAAACCGTCACCAACCCTTTGTTTTCAGTGATCTCTCTCTCCCCCACCCCCCCCCCCCCCGCCAATCACCAGCCTAATTGTTCCCAAATCTTGCACTGCCCGATTACATCTCCTTCCCAAAACCACAATGAGGACTGTGGTTGGCAGGCCAGGCCCATTGTATCTGTCTGCTCCTACCCCACCAAACTCATTTCCAAATATCTCAATTATATCTTCCGACATACATCCAAGACATCTCACCTGTTCTTCACCACATCAATAACTTTCAATCCCTAGGCCCTTTCGCCTCACCTTTACCATGAACGTCCAGTTTCTTTACACCTCTACACTCAACCAGGAAGGCCTCAGGGTCCTCTAGTTCTTCATTGAACAAAGACCCGATCACATCCCCTCCACTAACACTCTCCTCCATCTGGCAGAGCCTGTCCTTACCCTCAGCAACTTTTCTTTTGACTACTCCAATTTCCTTCGTCAAAGGTATAGCCATGGGCACAAACAAGACCCTGAATTATGCCAGTCTTTGTTGGTTTCATTGAACAGTCCTTATTCCAAATGTACACTGGCACCACCCCCCCCACCCCCAGCTCTTTCTCCAAAACATCAATGACTGCATAGAGGCTGCCTCGTGCACCCATGCAGAATTTCAGCAACGTTACCTCGAACTTTCCCCCTGACCTCAAACTTACTTGCAGTATCTCTACCCTTTCCCAATCTCTCGGTTTCCATGACAGGGGACAAACTATATGCCGAGGCCTATTACAAATCCATTGATTCCCACAATTACCTTGACAATTACCTGTCCTCTCAATCCTGCTTCTTGCAAGGATGCTATCCCTTACTCTCAATTTCTCTGCCTCCGCTGCATCTTCTCCAAAGATGAGGCTTTCCACTCTAGGACATCAGAGGTGTCCTCTTTCTTCAGTAAACGTGGTTTTCCCTCTGCTTTCTCACACGTCTCCTCTGTGTCTTGCAGTTCTGTTCTCGATTCCCCGAATCCCAAATGATAAAAGTATAGATATCCCCTGGTACTCACCTTTCATTCCACCAACTTTCAGATCCAACACATCATTCTCCAACATTTCTGCCATCTTCAACATGATCCCAACACCACTCATATTTTCCCATCCCCACCTCATTCTGCTTCACACAAAATGGAGGAACAGCACCTCATACAGTGCATTCAGAAAGTATTCAGACCCCTTCACTTTTTCAACATTATGTTACGTTACACCATTATTTTAAAATGGATTAAATTCATTATTGTAATCATCAACCTACACACAATACCCCAGAATGAAGAACCTAAAAACAGGTGTTTAGAAAATGTTACAAAGTAATTAAAAAGAAATAACTGAAATGTCACATTTACATATGTATTCAGACCCTTTGCTATGACTCAAAATTGAGCTAAGGTGCATCTTGTTTCCATTGATTTTACTTCGGAGTCACGTGAGTGATTCCGTGAAGAGGCCGCTCAGCACGCATGTGCGGCATTACGTTCAGCAGAGCAACAGCGGCGCAGCGGGAGTCAGGCGCTCCCGCTATGGAGGTGAAAGAACGGACCGTCAGGTAAGCTCTGAGGTCGGGGTTTTCTTTCACAGGGAGCCTTCTGCTTTCAGGCAGAGAAGAAAGGCTCTTAGACAAACCTGTCCCCCGCTCGACTCCACGGAGGAGCGTTCCATCTGGGGGGGGGGCAGCAACAGAACAGACCTGTCCCCCGCTCGACTCCACGGAGGAGCGTTCCATCTGGGGGGGGGCAGCAACAAGGCGGTAGGACCGCTTACCGGGCGCTCCGCTATCCCGACACCGTGCCGAGCCCAGCCCGCTAGCGCCTGAGCAGCGGGCTGGAAGTAAAGCCATGGAAGAGGCGTCCGGCCGGTGGCTCCGACTTGTCGGACGGGACGTCTCTCCACCCGCACGGGGGGAAAGACAGCCGCCTGAACAGACCTGCCCCCCGCTCGACTCCACGGAGGAGCGTTCCATCTGGCGGGGGCAGCAACAAGGCGGTAGGACCGCTTACCGGGCACTCCGCTACCCCGACACCGTGCCGAGCCCAGCCCCGCTAGCGCCTGAGCAGCGGGCTGGAAGTAAAGACACGGAAGAGGCGTCCGGCCGGTGGTTCCGACTTGTCGGACGGGGACGTCTCTCCACCGGCACGGGGAGGGGAGACAGCCGCATGAGCCGGTTGGAGCGGCTCTTGGAGCAGGAGCTCCAGCGAGACGCGTTTCGTGAGGGGCGCTCTCGCAGGGGAAGTTCAGGCACTCCCTCCACAGTGCCTTGTGCACTATCCATTGCTTCCTCCTTACCCGAGGGTAGCTTTGGTGACCAGGACTGGGCTGGTCAAGAACAGGGGACAATGGCTGAAGATCTCGGGAGTATGCAAGGGGTGCAGGAACAGGAAGAGCTGCTAGGTGT